>NC_071535.1:27801797-28401797 GCF_026979565.1 Vidua chalybeata
TCCTGATGCACCCCAACATATCATTGGCTCTCCTGGCATCAAGGACACATTGCTGCTACATGGTCAACTCGCCATCCACCAAGACTCCCAGCTTCTTCTCTACAGAACTGCTCTCCAGTAGGTCAGCCTGTGCTGGTACTTACTCCTCCTCAAGTGCAGGACCCTACACTTGTCCTTGACAATCCTCAGGTTTCTCTCTGCCCAACTCTCCAGAACATGAAGAATTTTAAACTCATTCTAGTATTAATTAGAGCTATTACCTATGAAACTCATGGCAATTTTCTCAAATTAAAGCTGCAACATGTGCATCATGCAACAGTGGAACAGTGATTCTTTTGCAATTAAATGGGTACATCCATGTAGTAAATATTGAAGCATTGCCTACTGGACAAATAAGAAAGCAAACAGCTTTGGTAGTAAAATGCTTTCCTGTATTTAACCTTAATGGCACCTCATTATAAAAAAAAATATGGTTTTGAAATTTAAGGCAAAAAGCATTTTGTTGAATTCAGTATATTTTTAATGAAACTTCTGTTTATCCATTTGTTGGTCCAGAGTCACCAGTGTTTTCACAACTAAATATTCCCTAGAATCTAAAGTACTGCTATAGCATATGATGCCATCCACTTCTATGAGGATCTTTCAATTTAAATGCACTGAATTTTACAAAGGCTGGCAAGAATCAGAATAAACAATCATCTGAGTGTAAACTTTCATTGTATTGTACTGTAATGATGAGGTTAAGCTTATAGTTCATTATTAAATTTGTGCTGAAGCGGTAAAGCATTCCCTATCTTGCCACATTTTCATTCTTCTTTCTCTTCCCCCAACACTTGACATTTTCCCATTGACTTTTCTACCAGTTCAGTTTCCCATTCCAGATTACTATACAGCAGCACAAACACTTTTCCTGCCATGAGGATTAGAACACAATGTGAACAGTAACTTTGCCATATAACTATAGGAGCCTATAAAATTAAGCTTGAATATATACAGAAAAGCGTATCAAAGAGAAATAAGTAGACTATGTTACCTCTATATGTAAAACAGTTAGTCCACTGAGAGTAGCAGTAAATATAACCAACCTTTAGAACAACTAATTTTCATGCTCAGAGCATTTTAAGATAGGGAGGAAGCTTCTTTCTGAAACTTATGAATCTAACCACAGTCGCTGCACTTGCAGTAAGAATGCATCCAGGTTAATGCTATGTCTTATTTTGAGTAGAATGTCATATTAGTTTATGAAGAGGATTCTTTATGGCCTTAGTTTATACTCCTCTCAATCAGTTCTAAGAGATACTTTGACACTTTTGTTAACATCATACAATACTTTTAATTCAATAATTTTCTGAGTAAGAGCTCTTAATGGAACATGATACAAAGATCAAATAAAATATTTTTAAATGCTAGAATTCCATAGTTGAAATAGGCTCTGAATTAAATTATTGGGTTTGAGCATTATAAGTGATAAAAATAACTACACAGGTAAATTTAGCTACATGCTAACCTCAGTAAAGAAAAGATAACTGGGTAATTGCTATAACAAAGCACAAAACAATATCACTGATACTCATAACAACAAGAACATTAGGTTTGTTGGCTCCAATATCTCAAATTTTAACCAAAAACCAACTTTTTGTGGTACTGAAATTCAGATTACATTTATTTCACATATTCAGATTATCTTCAACTCATATATTTTTACAAGGACTGTTTTTATACTAAGCAACTCTAAAATCACAAATAAGCAGAAAATGGTTTATCATACTAAAATTTATTTCTTGTTTTAGTAAGTCGCTACAAATTGTAGAATTCGTTATTGCTGCCATAACAATTTGGAAAACCAGAGCTAATTGCTATATGTCTTGGATCCCTGGACTCTTAGTGGGACTCAGATGATATTACTATCTTACTGCAATTTGTTGGAACTAGTACCTCATCCCTGATCAAATAAATTTCCATTAAAAAGTTTTCCTACATTACCAAATATGTTGATAACAAGGCAATGAAATGCATGCAGCTTCATTGGACATCTATTTAGCCCTGCATCATCCTGATTTTAGAAAAATCTGAAATATCTTTCATTTCAACGGCTAATGAATAGATAGCATAATATTGTCAGACAGAATCAGCCTCAGCAGAGCAACTGGGAGGGGTGTGGGCAGCAGAGAATCAGAATACTATACCACTGTGTATCACCAATGATGTAGAAGCATAATATCGACCTCCTTTCAAACACTTTCCAAACACACATTTTCCAAAATATTCAATCATTTTGAAGAAAATTAACTGCAGTTACAAGTCTATCATCGGGTGAAAAAGTCACAGTAAGTTGACAAGCATAATTTATTTATGTGTTCTAGAATTAAACTAACAGATGTTATTAGAAGTCTTGGCTGGGATGATGCAGAGTGCAGGCGTTTCTGTATCTATGTCAATGCCTAGTGATATTGCAAGGATTAAAATAAATAGCAACCTTTGAAATATAAAAGTGTATTTTTATTAAAAATGTGTGATGATAATAGAAGCAGATTTTAATCAGCAGTTGAAGCAGTTAGTAAAACAAGCAGAGGGAGTTGTAGCTGCAGTTTGCAAAGGATCTGGACTTTGCAGAAGCCCTTCAAATCAAGGTGAGGTGACATGGCAAGTGCACATTGATAGAACTACACTGTCTTAATCTAGAATATCATGGAATCATGGAATATGCTGAATTGGAAGGGACCCATCAGGATCATTGAGTCCAAGTCCTGGCCCTGAAAAGGACGATCCCCAAGAATCACAACATGTGCCTGAGAGAATTGTCCAAATGCTTCTTGAATTCTGTCAGGCTTGGTAACCACATTCTTGGTGAGCCTGTTCCAGTGCCCCAACACCCCTGCGGTGCAAAATTTTTTTTGATATCCAACCTAAACCTCCCCTGACTCAGCTTCATATCATTTCCTCACCCCTTGTCACTGGTCATGAGAGCAAAGAGATCAGTCTGCTCCTCATGTCCCACTCACAGGGAAGTTGTAAGCTGCAATGAGGTCTCCCCTCAGTCTCTTCCAGGCTGAACAGACCAAGAGTCCTCAGCCAGTCCTCCTAATGCTTCCCCTCCAGACCCTTCACCATCCTCATAGCCCTCATCTGGATGTTCTGCAATAGCTAATAGTTAATAGATATAGATAATAGCTAATAGATAATTTCAACACAATCAATCTTCAGTCTTTATGGCACTATCTAAACATACTAATTTAGGTGTATACTTATATTCTTTTTACCCATGGGATCTAATACATCAAACAGCAACTTGAGCAGACAACTTGAATTTGATTACGCTACTGCCTGCTATTGAAGCTGGTTTGAGTCATTACACAAAAACATAGAGCATAAATTAAATTCTTAACTCATATTAATCTCAAGTGAGACTAATGAGCTCAAGTTCCTCCTCTCAAAGCAGCTTTTCTTTTGACTCTAAGTAGCCATTGCATAAAATTACTATATCTAATATGAAATCATGTGAGTGCAAAAAATCATAAAAAATAATGTGATCTTTATAAAAAAAAAAGAAGCAAACAGAAAAAAAACTTTTGCATTTGATTATATCATCTGCTAATCTAGTATGCATCATCCATTCAACTTACTAACATAAACTTTCAGTCCAGCTATATTAGAAATTGTTTTCTTTGAGGTTTAATAATTTTAAAGAATACAAGAGTCAAGATTCCTCAAAAGTGAAGTAATAGCTTTCATGAAGAGTGCTTGGTTTAAAATAAAATGTTTTTAAAGAGGAACAGGTTCACTGTTTTATTATTCTTTTTTGCGCTGCTGTAGTTTTTACAGTTTTAATAGATATACCTTTGTTCCTTAATGATTAATATTTTTCAATCTGAATTGAAAAGAATTTTGTTACTACAAGCAACAAAAAATATTCTTTCGTTAATCAGGAGCAATCATAATTTCCTCTCTCTCAACTTTCATTTTTATCATGACTTTGAATGTTTTCTGGTAAAGTACATTGTAAATAGAGAAAATGTGTTGGTTCTTTTTCTCAAGGGAAAAGGTTTGTTATTTTGAAATTACAGCTTTGAAGATCAAAACAAAGTGACTGTTCACTGCACTATCCAAATAGACTATCTTTGTACAAAAAAAAACCCTTTCATTTTCACAACTAAATTGACTAAAAGGCACTGTTACCTAGCAACATTCATTGTGTTTATGACCTTTCATCCAATCTGAGCTCACAGATGTGCTTCTGAAGCTAATATACATCATACATTCCCCACCTTCCTTGATGCAATATATGAGCCCTTAGAGAAGGCTGTGAAATGTCCTTTGTAAAAATCAAGAGAAATATAAAAAATAAGAAAAATGGATATATTTGAAAATAGTTTTAAAAGTCCAAACTACAAATTTAAATTCTCTCTGCAATCAGTGTGGTGAAATTTTTAGTAGACTGAAAATTTGCCTAGAAAGTTGTGACCCTGCACACAAACATACCGGATATATGATTAATTCTGACCCTTTTGAAATCAAGATGTGTTAAAGAAACGTAAAAGAAAAAAGGTTTAAGTCTTTAAAAGCTACTGATTTCCTGAATTTCGGATAATAGTGAATTATTTGCTTTATAAAACATTACATTTATGGAACTTTCCATGTTTTGTTTACAAGATTGAGGGGTACCCTCATCACACTCTACATGTTCCTTAAGAGGCAGGTGCTCATCTCCTGGTGACCCGTGGTAGAACATGAGGAAATGAAATGACGTAGCATAAGGGAAAGTTCAGAGTGGACATTAAGAAATGGTCTTGCAAAGAGCAGGGAGTTGAACTCAATGGTCTTTATGGGTCTCTTCCAATTTAAGATATTCTATGATGACTAAATTTAGTCAGTGAAAGTTGCGTCCCTACATTAGTCACATACAGTACTCTGAAATAAAAGCATGAATATCACTGTATAACATTCAAAACTAAGCTTACAGAGAAAATGTATCTGCTGTGTTTATAGGTCAATTTGAAAATAAACAGCACTGTAAAAGTACAATAATTCTTGCCTTTTTCAGGCTTAGATAGCTTGCATAAGGTCTTATGCTGTTGCAGCTATAATTTAAAATTATAGTATCAAGTGATGTTAGTTGGGTTCCATCTTTCTTTTCTCCTTGGATCCGTTCACAATTTTCTCGATTCATGATTGGAAAGAATATGCTTTCTAACATTTCTATTGCCAAGAAATGAAAAATTAGAAATCATTCATTATGTGTCGTCAATACGCTTTTTCCAGGTACTTTTTCTGGATATAGTGCCTGCAGAATTTGGAGGGTCAAATTTAGTTGTCAGTGCATATGACGGTTATGCAGCTGTCTCACCTTACTACAGACGTAAACAGAATTTTAATATATACTGTTCAATCAGTCAAAGTCCAAGCACAGGATATAGTGTACAACACCATGACATACATTTTTAAAAAAGAAAAATGCCAGTCTTGTTGATTTTTTTTTCCATTAGCATAAAAATCTACTTTAATAAACTCAGTTCCACATACTGTCTGATGTAACTCTAGTAAATTTTCTATAACAGCAAAATGTTCATATAATCTCCCAGATGCCCACCACAGGCTTGAGATTTATTACATGGGAAGAATAGCTCACAGTTGCATCTACCTATACCTTTGGTAGACCCAGAGTACCAGAAACTGAAATGTGTTAGGAGTGTTGTACAAAGTTTTAATTGTATATAATTTTGATAATTAAGCCATTTTATTCAACACATTTGAAAATCTGCTATTTTAGAACCTGAATGCAAATTTCAATGCATAATGATTGCTCCCTCATTCCTGACTTGCTGAACACAAGCCAGACTATGCCCAGGTGGCCAAGAAGGACAATGGTATCCTGCTCTGTATTAGCAATAGTGTGGTCAGCACAGGGCAGTGATTGTCCCTCTGTACTTGGCACTGGTGAGGCCACCCCTTGAAGTGCTGCGTCCAGTTCTGGACCCCTTACTACAAGAAAGACATTGAGACATGATCATGTCCAGAGAAGGTTAATGGAGCTGGGGAATGGTCTGGAGAGTAAGTCATATGAGGAGTGGCTGAGGGAGCCTGAAGAAAAGGAGGCTCAGGAGGAAACCTTTGCTCTCTACAACTGTCTGAATGGAGATTGTAGCAATGTGGGGGGCAGCCTCTTGTCCTAGGCAACTGGTGACAGGAAAGGAGGAAATAGCCTCAAGCTGCACCTGAGGAGGTTTCAGTTGGATATCCCACTGGAACTGACTGCCCAGGAAGGTCACCGTCCCTGAAAGTGTTCAAGAAATGACTCAACACGGCAATTAATGCTATGGTTTATTTGGCAAGGTAGCAATCAGTCTTAGACTTGATGATCTCAGAAGTCTTTTCCAATCTAAATCATTCTGTGGTTCTGTGACTCCCACTCATACTGAAAAACTAAGTGTTCAGTGATCAGCTTCAAGTCATCTGGATAATTCCTCTGAACAATTACAGTTATTAATCCTCTTCCATAAGATATTGCTGCATGGTGAACAAAAGTAGCCTTCCTGGGAATGGCTTTCCTTTCAAAAGGTTGCAGATCTGATTTACATATCTCAACACTGAAGTAAAATTTAAGACTATATTTGTCCATATTAAAGATTCACATATGAATGATATTTTTCAGGATAGTGTATATCTGTGTCATGGTTTGACGTGGAAGTGAATTTTTTCAGGAAGTTGAATCAAACCAACCAGTGGTCAGGTTTGGATACTGGCACCTGGAGTGACCACTGAAGGCATGGACACGCCTCTGAGAACACAGGGGGTTAAAAGCAAGAACTCCCAGGGGAGCTGTCTCTTTGGTTCCGGTCATCGGAGAGCACAGACTCTCCCCTGCCCAGCCTCAGGCTGGGTGGGGAGGGGAAGTCATGTGGCCTGGTCGAGGTAGGCCCAGGGGGCTGAAGGACTGGAACCGAGCCAGATCCTGCAGACAGAAGGGTGGAGAGAAGCAGAGATGCCTTTGATCCCCTTCCCAGAGGGAAAGAGACAGAGAGCCTGATGGCACCTGGAGATTTGCCAGCAGAGGAGAAGGAGAAGGGTGGGGAAGATGCCCAGTGGGTGAGTTGAGAGTTCTGGGCAGAGATTTCAGCCATCCAGGGAGTCTGAACTTTTAACCCTACTCTGGAAAATGAAGGCTTTGTAAATTATTACTCCTCAATTTATAGTGGAAGAGAGACAGTCTGGGACCTGAGATGTTGGAAGAAGAAATTTTTAGGTGGGAGGAGATGATGGAGTAGCTTTTGGCTGGACTTTTCTTGTTAGGCATAGATTGAACCAAATTCTCCTGCAATAGAGACTGCATCTTAGGGGGATGCAGTGGTCAACCAAGGAGACCTGCTTCATCAACTACCAGCACAGGAATGGCAAGAAAAGAGAAAAGCTGAGGAGAGAATGGTGATGCCCTCTGTCTTCAGGAAGAAGATAATCTCTGTTCTTGGACCCTTGGCCCCAGGGAAAAATGGGGGGGACTGTAGTCCCAAGATGAGAAGCTGAACTGTTGTCCCTTTTGGTCTGTAGCAAAGCACCCTTAAAGGAGCCCTATAGCAGTCTGTCCATGCACGGTGGTGAGAGCACTGTGACATGGAAAGGAGAGTGTCACACTGGCAGATTTTCTCCGGGCAGTGCCATGTGTGACATGGAAACACAGGAGGTGGCAATTGTGCTTCCTGGGGGGTCTATGGCGCAAGAGAGACTCCTCTCTCCCTTGAAGGACTGAGTATTGATTATCTGAAGGGTGACAACTTGATCAGGAATCCCAGGTGATGTCTCACTGTGGTTGTTTTGGAAATTGGGTGGGAGGAGGAGTGTTTTGGAGGGTCTTCATCCTGGATTTAGTGTGTGTGTCTTGTACAGTAGTAGTAGTTTAATAAAGGTTTTTTTTTTCATTTGTTATTAAGCTTGGGCCTGCTCTGCTCTGTTCCTGATAGCATCTCACAGCATTTCTATTGGGAAGGTGTATTTTCATGGGGGCGCTGGCATTGCACCAGTGTCAAACCATGACAGTCTGAAAGAGTTGTAAACATATTTTAGAAATGAGCAAAAAAACAAATATTAAAAAGATGACCACTCTCCATCATATTTACTGTAGTTCTTGCAATTTGAGTTCTGAATCTTTTTCAGCTTTCAGGTTTAATGACTTGAGAATACTGACTCAGCACAGCTATGGAACCAGCAGCACAGCTTCAGAACTTTCAGAGTATGGAGAAACACCCATATTTCCAATATGGAGAATCACCCAGGTATTTCTTCACCTGGATCACTATAGTGAAGACCATTTATCAGCCAAGATCTTCAAAACCAGTATTCACTAAGTAGTATATAATAGGCATGGAACTGCTTCAGAAATTAGTGCATATTTTTCTATTAATTTTTTAACTTGTCTTTTCACCATGTTATTTATTTATGCAGTATGAAATACTTATGTATCTCACCTGGTTTAGCCACTTTAGAATTGCATATATGGTATTAGTAGTTGAGGTGATTTACATTATACATCTTAATCTTGGCTCCTGTTCCAACTGAAATGATATCACCTAAAAGGAGGTAAAACGGACAATAATACAGAATCTTTCAAATATCATGTTTTATCTCCTATGTTTTTCAACAGCAAGAAATCTGAGTAGTTTTTATGGCTCCAAGTCTATTTTTATGACTTGAACTTATGAGTTTTCCATGCAAACAGAAATTTTGAGAGGAAAGTACCCTGAAGAGCTTCTCTGGCCCGCAGCAATATGACTTCAATCATTCTTCACATTTTGTATGTGTTTGTGCTGTCTAAAAATGTCCAAGAAGTATTTCAAAATTTCTCTAAATAATCTCATTGAACACATTACTTTCCTAAAGGCCCGTTTTTTTCTTAATATATGACTTTTTATGCTTAGGTTATTGTCCGAGATTGAAAATCAGGATGTTTTCTATTACCATCTGTGTAGCAGTTGTCTTCTGGGCAGTTTTCCTTATCTCCTGTTAATGGGCCCATCAATGCCTTGCCACATGACTCAGAGATAACTCCTCCAGGAGCCACTTCTGTTTAACAGGTGATCAAGGACCCACCACATGACATCAGCCCATTGTGAAATGCTCCACCCAGGGAGGAGGAGCTAAGCATTCCCACCTAGATATATTCTGGGATTTTTGGGCAGAGAGGCAGCCTTTCCACAAGGTCCCAAGAGGACACAGCTGGAGTTTTCCACTGGACGACTACACCTTTTCTACAGGACCACCGCTCCAACAGAACCACATCTGCCACTCCAAGAAGACTGCAGCCACTCCAATTTGGACTGCTACCAACATGCTGGACAAAGGGGTGTCAGGTTGTATTCTGACTTTGTCAGTGTTTTTCCTTTTGTATTATTGCATGTGTTTTGTTTCTTTTCCCTTTTCCCAATAAATTGTATTTCTGACTTGGAGTCTCCCACTGGTTTTGCTTTCAAACCAGAACAGTTATTTAAGCTATCAGGCTTTTTAAACATAGGATAAGTGCTTCTCATCCTATCCCGAATAAACATAAAGAACTGTTCTTCCTTGTCAGGGGTTTCAAGAACTTTGAACATTTAAGTGTCCTGGTATATCTGTGGGATTTTGTTTCTAGATTGAGCCTCCCCATGTTCTTCAAAAATTACTGTGTAAGTAGCATGTAGTAGTAATGCTCCAGTTTTATTTTTTTCTTTGTCTTTTTCCTTTTCAGTTCAAGGTATCATTTGAACTGAAGAGAGAAAATATTTTTAAAATATAACAGTGTTTAAATAAAATATTTTTATTTGTGTAGCCCATTATGAAAGTTCTTTTCCATCACAGCATGATGTTCTACTCAGCATCCCTAGATCGTCCTCCATAAAAATACCAGTACACCAGTAATCTTAACTTTGCACTTAGGGAATTGAATTTTCCTAAATAAAAATTACATCCTTCTCTTAATTTAATTTCAGTCATTTATTTTAAATGATTTATCACTGTTTTGGGTTCATTTCAAATTTGAATATTGACTTCTGAAAGGTTTGCAGACCCTCTTAGCTTTGTGTGATTTGAAAATTTACATTCTTCATATCCCATCACCCAAATCATCCATGAAAGTACAAAGTTGGACAGGAATATGGAATGATTTGTAATGGAAACCTCATAAAGTGTCTAGTGAGTTTGACTGCTTAACGTTCAACAAATGCTGTTTACATAAGTTTTCCAACTGCCTGTTTAATCACCTTTTTAGCATTTAATTTAGACCACCATACTTTAACAGGTTTTTTTTATTAAGAGATAGAAAAAGCCTTCGGGTTGTCAAGATCAGTTTGTCAAAATTCATCATATCTACCACTGCTTTTATACTCTCTGTTTTAATAAATAAAATTATATGTACTTTGGAAAACAGATATTCAACAAGAAATGCAACTAGAATATTTTTCTTTCCCAACAAAAAATTTCATTGAGTTTACAATTGCTTCTATGAATCTTTGATTACTATTCACAATTAGATTTAAGGGGAAAAAGATCCCATGGACTTTGAGAGTAAGATTATTATGTTTTACCCTCTAATCATTCCATTACCATAAAGATAGCTCATTCATCACAGGAAGTTCTGTTTCAAAGACAAAAAGTATTATTGAAATTGTTTAAAATAATGAATGGAGCTTTTATTAATGATAAGTAATATAATAATATTAAAAATGGTGTTGTTTCCTGTGCTGTTAAAATCTGATCTAGTTTTCATTAAGACATCATACCTGAAATGTGCAAAACAGCACCTATGTTAGGAGTGCAGAAAACATTGAAGTCAAATGTTCCTTTATGTCTTGATAATAACAGCAAGAACAGTAAACAATTTAATGAGAGATGTGGTGAGTTGCACAGTAGAATCATACTTTAGTTAGTTAAGTACAACTATTTTTGGCTAAACAGAAGGGCAAAATTGTTTTAAAGAAGAAAGCAAATAGAGAAGAACAGATGGAAAGGCTTTTTTTCATTTTTGAATTAAAAGAAATTAAATGAGGAAAAAGTAGTTTTAATGAAAACGTGAGTTAAATGTCGTTCTACAAAATTATTGTAATCTAATGAGGATATGCTGGATTTGTGCCTGTTTCTAAAAAAGCTGATTTATTGCAATAATCTGAAATCAACAAACAGGACATGCTTATTTATGAAATTAAAATGCTATATATTACATACAAAAACATTTATTCATGCAATTTCATTCAGAAGATAGCTTAATCAAAATAATTTACTCAAAAAAAGCAACTTGGTACAAAGTCCAGCTTCTAATTTACCTAGAAAGCCAGTTAAAAGTTAACCTTCCATTAATAAATTGGTACTACTGAACAAATGTAGCATAGAATCACAGAATGATTAGTGTTAGAAAGGACCCAAAATGTTGTCTAGTTCCAATCTCTCTGGAATGGATGGGTAAGGATGCCACTCGCCAGATCAGGTTGCTCAAAGCCCCATCCAGCATGGCTTTGAATACTTCCAGGGATGGGACATCTATAACTTCTCTGGGCAATCTGTTGTACCAGTACTTCAACACCCTCAAAATAAAGAATTTCTTACTAACATCTAACTAAAGCTTCCTTCTTTCAGGTTAAAACCATTGTGCCCTGTCCTGTGTCTCACTGCCTGTATAAAAAGTCCCTCCCTTTCCCTCCTTCCTATAAGCCCTGTTATCGTAAATGGAAGGCTGTAATGAAATCTCTCTGAAGACTTCTCTTTTCTAGTCTAAACATCTGTTGTCTCAGCCTGTATCTGTAGAAGTACTCCAACCCTCAGTCATCTTCACGGCCCTCTGGGTTTGCTGCAACAGGTTCCCATCTTTTTTTGTGCTGCATGGCAGATATGAATGCAGCACTCCAGGTGAGGTCTCATGAGGAGATGGGTAAAATCCCCTCTCTCGACCTGTTAGCCACACCTTTTTTGTTGTGTCAACTGCACTTCTCAGCTTCATGACATCTGTAAACGTGCTGAAGGTGCACTCAGTGATCTCATTGTCTATATTGTTGATGAAAATATTGAAGACCACCAGACCCAAGACAGAGCCCTGAGGGACAACACTCATCACTGGCCTCCACATGGGCATAGAGCCAATTGTACACAACTCTCTAGTTGCGTCCACCCAGCCCATTGCTTTACCACTGAACAGTCCATCCATCAAATCCATGTCTCTGTAATTTGGAGAAAAGGATGTCATGTGGGACTGTATTGAAGGCATTACAGAAGTCTAGATAAATGACATCTGTCAGTCTTCCCCTGATGACTGCTGTAGTCAGTCCACCACAGAAAGTCACCAGATTGGTCAGGTACAATTTGCCCTCAGTAAAACAGTGCTGTCTGCCTCAGATTACCTCCTTGTCTTTTATATGACTCAGCATATTTGTTAGGAGGATTTGCTCCAAGACTTTCCCAGGCACAGGTAAGGCTCACCAGCGAGTCTGAAATTCCTCAGAACTTCCTTTCTCCCCTTTTTAAAAATGTGAGTGATGTTTCCCTTTTTCCAGTCACCAGAGACTTCACCTAACTGTCTTGACATTTCAAATATGATGGAGTGTCTTGGCAAAAACATAACCCAGGTCCCTAAAGATCCTGGGATGCATGTCATCAAGTACCATAGACTTATGGCTACTTAGCTTCATTATATGGTTCAGAACCTGCTCTTTGCTTACAGTGGCAAGGCTTCCACTCCCCACACACCCACCCAGAAAATCAGGGACTTGAGACAAGTGGGAAGCCTCACTGCCAGTGAAGACTGAGGTAAAGAACACAGAGTATCTTAGTCTTCTCCATTGCCATCCAGTCACTCTTCTTGCTTCTGAGAGGGGGTTCACTCTACTTGACCTTTCTTATCTGACCTATGTACTTAAAGAATCCTTTCTGTTATTCTTTATATCCCTTGCCAAGTCCTGTTCTAGCTTTACACTGGTTTTCCTTATCCCATCCCTACATATTTGAACAGTAACCCTGTCCACTCCCCAGGTCACCTGTCCCTGCTTCCACTGGTTGTGCATTTTTTTCTTACTCCTCAATTTGGAGTAAGAAATTTAAGGAGCAGATCCTTAGATCCTTGCTCCTTCTGGTATACAGCTTGCCTTGCTTGATTTCCTGCACACCAGATGAAGAGCTCCCGTGCTCTAAGAAAAGCGGCCTTAAAGCATGGCCATCTCTGGTGAGCCCCTCTGTTCATAAGGACAGTTACCCAGGGGATCTCATCCACCAACTCCTTAAACAGCTGGAATTTTGGTCTCACAAATTTCAGAGTCTTCACTTTGCTCCTCACCAGGCCACACTTCAGATCACAAACTCATCCAGGGCATGGTCGTGTCATCCCAGGCTGCCACAATCTTAACTCCTTTCATGAGTTCATCTGCACTGGTGAGTGCCAGGTCCAGTAACAAATTTTTCAACAAAGTCCCAACCTGAAATCTTTATCAGGACTCTAATGCCTTTTCAAAAAGATAAGCAGAATGAGGGGTAGAATTGCCTCCTCATAAAGTCAAAAGGGTTTGCTCTGACCAAATGTCCCCATTTATTTCAGGGAAATGAACAGCCTCCACAGTAGCAATACAATAACCATTGCACAGAATTTCAGAGGTGCACACATGAACAAAAGCATGGACATTGTATCTTAATTCCATTAACTGTTTAGCCCAAACCTTTAGCACAGTGTATATTCTTACTTATACTGATGGTTCAGATGTAGGTACTTATGCACCCTGGTGCTGAGCAATGCAAACCCGTTTTTTTTTCAAGCACTTGCCATTTTTTTTTCTTATGTCCTACAACTACAATCCCTTTGGCAAGAAGTTGCACAGACCTCTTGTCTATAGTAAGTTAGAGTTCACTTAGGGTATATTTAAATCCTGGGAAAAGAGACAATATGCAACTGCTCATTCACCTGGAGTCTATAAAAAACAAAGAAAGGATGGAATATATGAACATCCTATCCAAACTTGAGTTAAAATGCATCCTGAGATTTACATCCAGATCTGGGATCCTGAATTTCCTAGTTGAGATCTGAGGACCATGCAGACATATTTAGCTTTTAAATATCACATCTATGGTTCAAATGTTTAGAGAAGGTGTCAGCTGCCTGTCAAAAATGCCTACAAACTGGGATCATCTAGCTGACTTGAGACAAAAATAACATGCCCATAATAGAGGATGCTTTTAAAAACCAGCATTTTGTTTTCTGTGACACCTACCCCAGTGTATGCACACACTATGAGGTTTAAGACATCCATATACAAAAAAAATTACAGAAAACATATGTATAATTACAGACCTACTAAACTTCATTGAATTTGAATGAAAGACTTTGCTGTAATTGGCTAGCAAATATTTAGAACATATTCTAGAATATAATAGTTACACAGATTTGTTAACTTGCAGAATAACAACAGGCAGATTTTTAAAGATATTTATGTAAACCTCACCATCTAAAGGAAAGAGTACACAGAAGGATGCCATAAAATTTGAATATATGTTTTTGCCCCAATTTGTTGCAGCATTGTTATCATTACAATTCACACAATAGTTTCACACACTTTTTCTGATATTATAATGTAGAAGTTGAGTGAGGAAAAATGTCATTTTGTTCCTGCAAGAGATCTAGTAAAGGCTAAACTCCTATAAATTCATATCCCAAAAAATAACTTTTAGGGATTTTCAATAGCAAGTATTGAAGCTGTGTGCACAATACATGCTCAGCCACAACACTGTTCAATGTTTTACCCACTGTTTAATCAGCCTTCTCTTCTGGCCATGTTCTTCTGCATTTCCGTATGATTCTATATTATCCATCAGACAAAGCTGAATAGAAAATGAGAGTTTAAGAAGTAATGACAGTGCATAAGCACACTACTAGAATGACATAATAAAGGCTGAAAAAAGGAGGGGAGGAATACTGGCCTCACTGTAACTTAAGGAAAAAATGATGGCAAAGTTAACAATGATGGGCTGCCTTCTTGTGTGTCCCTGATGCAAGGATAAAATCACTTTAAGCCTGAAGCTCCACAGAGACAGTTGAGAATCTTACACTTAAAGAATACATTGAGTGATCAGGATCAGAGTCCAACTCATTAAACACACACACACACCTGAGGAACAATATCAGTCATACTTATTTAAAATACTTGTTTATTAAAATATTTGTTTCATTACAGATGGTTTTCAAACAAATCAACAAAGTTATGAAAAATAAAACATCCAGGAAAAAAAAGCCATACCATCTCAGGAAAAAAAGTTACAAAGAAAGCTTCTGCATACCAACAAAACCTGAGTCTTTTGATTTGCAACCAGTCCCAGTCCCAACCTTTATCCCACTGTCCATCTTTAGATGTGGTTTGTTCTTGTCATTCTTCACTGAGTAGATTAAATACTTTAAGGTGCCCTTTTCATTCACTGGAATTGTCCTAAAATGGCAGCAAATTATTTCAGTAAACTGTGTTTTGTTAATGAGTAGCATTATTCCAAATATTTAATGACATTATTTTCAGGAATGATCAGAGACAGATGACTGGCCGTGACAGTAGGAAAAAGTGCTGACCTGACAATATGAGTTACAGCTGGCAGTAAAGACTAGGCTCAGACACAAGATCTGAAACCATTTAAAAATTACTAGAATTCTAATCAGACTGTAAATCTTCAGACAGGTTTCTCTATTACCCCTGATGCATTTCAGCCTTATCACTTATGCAGATACTGCTTCTTTTGGGTCAGATTCCCAGTTTATGAGGAATACTACTTTGGCCTTAAGAAAATTTCAACCTTCTCTACATCCCATAAACTTTTTTAAATTCCTCTTCTTGCTTCTTCATTTTGATATTAGGTCTTTAACAATTCAATTCTTTATATATCTCTTGCATTCAGAAAATTATTATTTTACTAAATTTGTTTCCCAGGTTATCTTTTTTTTTAGGTCATTCTTTAAAGCTTGAGATCGTAAAGCTATCAGAACTCATTAGGAACATTTTTTAAATGAAATAAAGCTAGGCCTTAGAGTATAATCAATTAGAAAAATGGAAACCATCTAAGAGGTTTTAAGAAAAATATATGACAGCCCCTAGTTTCAAAAATATTTTGCCATTATTTCCAATAATTAAGCATGTCCTTTACTTAAAATCCGTGGAAATCTGTTGTTGATATGCTGGTATTAGAGATATAAACCTATAAACTTCACAGTTCCAATGACATATCGGATAGTATCTCTGTTAAGAAAGACTATCTCTTCCAAATAGCATGTAAATGATATGATTTAGTAGTTTCTATAGTAACAATTTCTTCTTTTATTTAACTAGTAAATAGAGGTACACAATATTCAAAATTTATTAGCTGCAGTAAAATTGTGGTAACTTCCCTCCAAATTTCCTTTATCATTAAAAATGATACTTTTATTTCTTGCACCAAGAAATGTTCAATTTTTGGAGTGATCAACAGTTAAGTTTCTGACTGGTGTTAAACCACCACACTTTCACATTTACTATTTGGCCTAAACAAGATATACTGTCTTTACTGTCTGTTACACCCCACATCCTTAAATTCAGGGGGTTCCATTATTCTGTTTTAGCACAAAGACAAAATCCACACTAGATACTCTCAAGAGGTGAAATTCACACAGAAGTTTACTGGCAAAAATATTAAAAAATCAAGAAACTTTGGTAAAGGACAAAATACAATACCAACTTCAATACACAATCCTTATTATAGCATTAGACAGCATTTACTTAGTATAAATTTGGCACAAATTTACCCAATTCAACTTAGAAGTCTTTAAAACATTAAGACATTACCCAAAAAGTTCCATGAAAAGAGGATTAAGACAAGAAGAGAGAAAGACAGAAGAGGTACAGAAAACCACACATGTAGCTACAAACCTGGGTGCCCAGCTCCCATTTTAGGAGTTTCGTCATGACCTTTTGTCAAACACTATTCTCTGCCTCTGATCTCTTCACTCTTTCCTTTTTACTGAACCAGAACACATACTGGTTTTGGCTATGAGTTCAATTTGTTTTCTAAGGACAGAGAAAACTTGAAAATAGGCTATTCATTGGTTAGTGCTTTACAAAAAGATGCAGACACACATACTCTCATGTGTTTAGAATAGAGCCATTGCTGAATCCTATGGTTTATATATATATATATACATACACACACATATTTATAAAAGAATCTATTGTTAAAAACTACTTTAAAATTTGTAGATACTCAGCATCTTCAAGTCAAAATGTTTACACAGAACCTTTAGAGCAAAACTTTTTGATCTCAGACTGAAACGTAAGCTTTGATTCTAAACGGCGTTTTTTGCACCCATGTTTCAGGGCTGCAAAATGTGCATATGTCCTTTTGTAAACTTAGTCCTTCACTTTCAAAAGCTACAGGCCCACAAATAGCAGCTGTATGTGCTAATTTTGTCTTCTGAAAATAAAGCTGACTAAATACCTCCAGAGTATTACTGAGATTTAGTGATCTTCAAAAGTTTTTCCCCTGTATCTTTAATTCAGACACATACACATCAATGTAAATTTGTGGTTTAATTCCATCGTGAATTTGGCCTGAAATATAGATTAGCAAAATTGGAAACAGCTGTGCAAGAAACTACTTTCCTCTTCCATTTATAGTATTGCATCCCAATATAAACTCCATCATTTTAATATAAAGTGATACCCCCCACTCTTCTCATCCAGATGTTTATGGATTTTTCACATAATCTTCAGTGAAATTGCCAAAATCAACAAAAAGTCTTAACATGTAAATTCAACATATTGTTTCATGTTCATTATGGCCTTTTCTGCCACAGTGCCAATCCTCATTAGATTACAGATTTACTTTGGTTAACACTGATACAGAAAAGAACTCTGACTCATCATCCCATTGTGGGATGGGTTTTATTTAATTCATTTTTGTCTGATTCATGAACTGTTGAAATTCTAAAAATGGTTCATGAAATGCTTGGGAGATGAGAAAATTAATAATAATGATCCAATTTACTGTACATTGAACTGAACTGATTATCATGTAACATACCGACAGACTTTTTTATGGCGAATGAGTCCTATAGACAGTGGTTTTGTTTCCCTTCATACTGGACATGTCATTATATTGTAAAATAATCATTAAGCTCTTAGGCCAAGATCCAGCAAAGTGCTTAAGCACTTGCTTAATTATAAGTTTATGCAAACTCCAAAGTGAAACTACAGAAGAGTTAAATTATATTCTTTATTATAATTGTGACAAACTTAAAAGACACATATATCCTTAAGCATTTTGGTGCATCTTTTGTAATGAGTGGTACTATATAAATTCATAATGTAATGATTTTTAGTAGTCCATTTTCATACTTTTATATATGGAAATATGTTTTTAAATGTCTGTAGCATACCCCCTGGTAGGTCAGGGGGGTACATTCACCTCCAGCTGATCACAACAAAATAATTGCTTATTAATGTATGGGAACTAGTTTTAGAAATCTTGACTTATGAGAAACCCTGAATTAAATGCTGAGGGCCACTGAAGGTTTTATGGCACTACCCCAAAGTTCAAAAGAACCAACTATGCTGATCAGGAAATTAATATGGAATTTCTAAGAACAAGGATATGTCATGAACATGATATGTCTACAAGACATATCAATGATATGTCTACAAGAAATTAATATGGAATTTCTAAGAACAATGATATGTCATGAACACTGTTCCTTTCCATCACTTAGTTAATTTATAAGTCAGGTTTCTGCCTGGATATTTTCCTAAGAGGTCATTATGCAAAGACTAAATAAATATTAACAAGGCTCACAAAACTGTAACATGAGAAAACCATCAAGAGCAGTGATAAAGCATTTTACTGTAACTCCAAGTACATGAAATATAGAACCTCACCACTGCAGTTTAGCTATTTTTGCACCGAGTAGTACATCTGATGTTGAACCTACTCCTAACACAGAAAGCTGAGTATTACTGAGTTACCTTACTAAATTGGACCATCAATGGGATCACTGGTATTTATCTTGGGCATGAGGGATTGTCAAGCATTCAGGAAGCTCAGGACAGGTATTTCCTTCATTGTGCAGACAGAAACACAGGGAGTTTGCTCCTATAATTTAAAGTATTTAAGCATATATAATTAATAAAATTAGTTTCCTCAAAGGCAATGTTGTCTAACACACTAGAATGCAGTGGGTTCCATCTGATAGAGGCTCTCAGGGAGGCAGCTTGGCTTATCCTGTGGCACAGTACACACCTTAAGGGTCTGATTGACCTTTACAGGGAAAGCTGGGTTGTGACGTACAATCCAGAATCTTACCTTTTCCATTTTCATAGGAATTGCATTGCTAAGTCTAAATGTCCAATTTGAAGACTTAGATCTCACTTCAAATTTGAGAGAAATGAGATAAAAGTTGTCAGAGATTAGCATAAAAATTTTAGAAAACAATAATTGAAACCAGAATTCCTACGCTGCTTCTGAAGATTGATATCCCATGACAATGAGCTTTGATAAATCACTATAGCTGAGGATCTATTCTTATGCTCTTTACAGAGTGTGTGTAATAAATCAATATACTGACAGATTTAAGAAAACCTCTCATTCTGCTTTCATTGCACAGATATCTTTGCAATACAGTTAAATCTTTTTTCAGTACTGGAAGTCTTCCACTGAGTGATGTGTACAGAACATTGCTTCCTTCCTCAGTAACACAAATATTCAGAGAAAATGTATTGTTCTCTGTTCAGTTTTATCTAAATTTTTTCTTTCTATGGCAGCCAAACCAATCACTTCAAGTGCTTTCAGAGTTGCATGTTAACACCTCATCTAATATGATGATATAAAAGTCTTTATTTGATGTTTAATTATTTTTAATAAATACAACATAGCATGTAAAACCTTAGCACTGTGAAACAGAAATAGAAAAACAGGAAAATATAAGCAATAAAAATGAGATGTGAAATGATGCAATAATAAAAGAGACAAAAATTTAGTTTGGAAAGATCTGTCAGGACTGTTCCAGATAAGGGTTGGACATATATGAGGAGCTCTGCTCACCATAGACTTTGCAAACCACACAGACAAGACATGGTCTCTTACACCAAAGAATTAATAAGAATTGCAGGAAACTAATTGTCTCAATTCTTTTTCCACAGATTCATGCAAAATAAGGAAACTTTTTATTTCATTCACTTAGGAGTACTCACACTGAGAATAAAAATATAAATTTTAACTCAGGTCACCCCAGATATATATCTGTTTTTAAAATTCTTTTTTGCTGCATATGTTTGCATCACAACTGCAATAACAGCAGAAAAAAGCCTCATGGGCTTCCCTTTCTTCCCAACACTGAGGTAGGCCTTAGTAAATTTAAATTGCATTCCTTCAGCAATCCTCAATAGACCATTATTTAAAAAATAAAATGAAGCACAGGAAAAGATAGGGCTATGCTAGAATTAAACTCTGTATATTTTTTCATAGTCTCTTTCAAAAAGAGGCAGAAGTAAGTGCATTTGATTTTTTTGAATTAAAGTATTTTGAAAGCAGACTGACTCATAGAACTGCTAGTCAGTTGTGCATATTTCTTGATACAAACTGACCATTTTCTGAGGGATGTGAAAAACTTCTTGCAAAAGAAAGAAAATATAAGCATTCTTTGCAATGCTTTAATAGAGAGAGAACAAGGTAATTTAAAAAGACAAAATATACATGATAACAAAATGCTGTTCTGCTAGACAAATTATTAAATTGCTTATCTGTTTCTTTGTGAACACAGTTGCAATACAAAGACAGTCTCACCAAATTGATCCAGTATTTTGATAATAGAAAGTATTCAATATTTTGCTTATATATTATAATAACTGAACTGAAACGTATCCATTTTGGAAGTGGAGAGAGATCTGCAAGTATCAGAGGTGTACATGAACGTCCAACTATCTATTTCCAATGCCTTTGTGCATGCAACTCAAACCAGCTGTGTACATGCACAATTACCCATGATATTCATTATATCACATGAGTAAGTATATTTTCACATACTTGGGTCTTTCTCACACCTAAATGTCCTTCTGCAAGTATTACCAGCCTTTCTTGATAATTAAAGGCAAAGAAAAAAATTCTAAGTAGAATTCTTAAGGCAATTATTTAAAGAAAGTTCAGATAAGAAAGTTGATAGATCATTTTTTCAACAAAAATAGCTCTATTCTATAGAAAAACAGCTGTAATTTTTCAGGCACTAAAACATTTTTCCATTAAGAATTCTTCCACAGCCACTCAATTTCTCAGGGGAATTTTTTGCAAATTCTTTTTAGAATGTTTTAATAATTTCATTTGAATAGTTCCATACTTGACTCCAACCATCAGATCAAATTGGATCTGCAATTTTTCAGGCCAGAAGTTCGCTATTATATACATCACCAATTATTTTTTTCATGGTGATGACAGCTATACTGATCATTGGATGTAGTGATCAGCAGTTATTATAGTTCCATATGACATTATCCTCCCTCTGTAAATCTAAGCAGGTTTGGAATAGGTAGGCATAGCAGATATAACACCACAGGCAGGCAGAGCAGGGAACTAGACAGATGCCTACTGCTAACTTACCCATAGTAGTTCAAAGACTGGTATCAATTTTTCCAGTTGGCACTCTATTCTCCACACCTAGAACCACATCTATAGAAAATTATTCAGAACCACACCAAAAAATGTAGACCTTGAAAGTGTCATTATAATTTCTTGACTTAATCTCTTTGTTGGCCACAAGACTTCCAGCTCCCAATATATTGTCAGAAAGTAGAGTTGTTCTTTGTCAATGACTGCTTAACAATGAGAAATACAGACCATATAAAAGAAAAATAAGTATATGGGCTTTTGTAACTTGTGTTATTTTAATTTTAGCTTCTTGATTTATTTAAGTCAGAAGACTTATGTTATCAGAGAAATGCTACGTTATCTTTTCCCATCAACATTTCTCAAGAATCTAGAAAAATTCTGCACAAAGTCTTCAGAGGAATATTTATAAATGGGGAGAACAAATGAATTTAAAATAAGACAAATTAATTAATGTATAAGTTAGGCACTCTCTAAAGAAGACTCTGAATCAAAGCTTTAGACCTAGGTGCATTTGTTCTCCTTTTTTCTTTTTTTTTTTTCCTTTTCATCTGTTGTAAACTTCCACAGTTTAAAAAATATTTTCATGTGATAAAAATAACTCTTAATGACTCCAATGTCCCTAGGCAATACTACATTTGGAATCTTTTTTTTTCTTTATAGAAAGAATATATTTAGAGCAAGCACAATTGATAAGTTAGAACTTTCTAGGATGTGCGCATAAGAATACAGCACACAGAAGGTATTGTATTCTGTGCTATATATTTCCACAATAATATCTACTATTCCATGAAATAAAATGATTGCACCTAGTTTCCAAAGCTTAAACATGCCAAAGAGAAGAGAGATTTTAAATAATGTTATAAAATTGCAAATATAGTAAACTTATTTACCAGTTTTTGACTGTGATAACTAGCATAAGCAATGCAACAGAATAATCCCATTTTTATAGGAGTCTCATTCTACTGATCAATGCAGTATGTCAGTACAACATAAAAAGCTATTTGAATAACCAAATGAAAGCCTACAACTTGCATTAAATCCATCTTAGATGACACTCTGAAAGACTAGGTTATTCATTAAATGCATTGTACTTCAACCACATTATAGAAAAACCCTTGGAGGACTAGAGAGATCCGCACACAATGATAATTATAGTGGTTTTTTTGCAGCTGGAAACTAAGGTGTAATGAGTGTCCTTACTCTAATCCTAACAACAGAACTTAAATTTTTGTGATAAAAATAAACAAATCTGGGGTTTTTAGAAGTGTGACAACTGAAAGAGAAAAATGGAAATTTTGTAATAGTAGAAGTTATAAAATAGACAGCAGCAGAATAATGCTGCAATTAGGGTTTTCTTTTCACTCTTTATAGGTACTCAGAAATGCCCCAAATTTTTAAAAAAGTTTTGAAATGGGTAAAGGAGAATATCTTATCAATGTACAAATAACTGAAGGGTAGGTGTCAGGAAGATCAGACCAGACTCAAGTCAGTGACAGACAAAAGGCAATGAGCACAAACTGAAACATAGTAATCTGAATATGAGGAAAAATTTCTGGATTTCGCAGCTGACAGAACACTGCAGCAGACTGTCCAGTGAGGCTGTGTAATCTCCTCTGGAGACATTCAGAACCTGCCTAGACATGGTCCTGTGCAACCTGCTATACCTGGCTTTTTCGGACTAGATTATCTTCAGAGGTCCCTCCCAATGCCAATCATTTTCTGATTATGTGTTTCTCTGGAAAAAATTCCTTCTGAATTGAAAAGATTACTCTGGTACCTGATGGCAAGCTTATGATGGCAAAGGGAAGCTCCACAGTGATTTTAAGCTTTCATACTTTTACCATACTTGAAATGTTTAAAATAAAATACTGCATATAAAATATCATATCTTCCAAGAATATATCCTCAATTAATCACTCCAAAAATATATATACTGAAACAAGAGGTAGACACAGTGCTGTGCTTCAGGTTTTTTCTCTTGAAATGCAGATTATTAATCTAAGCTTTACTTTAAATGGGACCTAAAGTAGTTCTATTTTAAGGATTTTAGATTAACTTCAAAAGATTATGGATAATTACAATTTTATCCAATGCAAAGATAATTTATTCTTAAAATGAAATATTTAAATATGCATAAAGCTGAAAAATTTCAGCTGAAATCTCAGGTCAAATTTGCAGAGGCTTATGGACACACAAAAATTTTTACGGAATATAATGAAGGCTAGAATCATAACTAAAATGTAGATTGGTTAGTGATGATTTGCCTAGTTATTTTTTAAATGTTACAAGGTTGAAATTATTAATTAGAATCTAATTAGTAACTGTATTACTACAAACCTTTGCTTTATAACTTGGAATCAATAATGAATATTAACTATTGAACATTCATTATTGAATTAATTATCCTTCTATAATATTTGCAATTCCCTTTTGACAAAATACACAAAGATAAAGCATTTATTTTGGAGACACTACATTGACACTAGTCAAAAGATTTTTGATGGATGTTTTGTTTGTTTCGTTTAGATTTTTAAACAATGGATCTGATTATGACAATCTGACAACTTTGAGAATAAATCTATCCTTTAGCTCAAGTTCTCACAAACTATCTCCAGCCAAAGGACTGTTTTTTTTAACTTCTTGTAAAATATTTCTGAACCCATATTTTAGAGACATCTTTACTTACTAAACTAACATATACTGGATATGTATATACTATATGAAGATGTATATGTTATTACCATATCGTTAGTTCAATATAACCATGCTGAACTAACCTAAAAGTCAAACTTTTTTTAAGTGAACTTTCTCACGTTGCACCTTAATGTTTTATCTGCTTAAGCATCAGTTCATGTTGGGTTCATTAAATATTGCTGTAGTCTAACTAAAACAATGATAAACATAGAGCCTGTTAGCAATTCAGAGGACATGTCTTTTTATCTCTTTATCAATACCATCTACTGTCTTCTGACCTAACTAGAAGAAAACCTAGAAGTTCCTCTAAGAAAAAGCAAGTTTAAAAGAGTAACTGGTTGAACTGTATTATATATCAGGAAAGAGTTGCTATTTACTGAGCCTGCCCATGTAATTTAGGGAGAAAAAATGACAGGTAACTGTGCCACATGACTTATATCTCAAGTCAGTCTTTTCTTAACAGACAATTTTACGAGTGAGACACTCTATTTTCACAGGAAAGATGACCTTTTAAAATTACTTGCTTCCCTTTTAAAAATACTTGTTGTCTGATTCCTGTTTATGATATTAAGAAATTATGATAACCCTTAGTAACTCCTCCTTTTTTTTGCAGATAGAGATGTTATTTTTAAATTCTTCTTCAAAACACATCTGCCTGGGGAAAGTTTAGACCCAAAATCTTAAACTCAGCAGCAGTGTTAATACATTCTACAGATTTTATTGGGTAGATCTTACTTTATTTTATATGCTCATGATCCTAGTTGTTGCTGAACATGGATATCTTCTACATGACAAGAAAAATATGTACAAAAATTCCCTAAACTACAATGTCAGCTCCATAAAAATCATTTTAAATCCAAATCTGCAGTTCTAGAGGTAAAGTTTGAAACACATGGAGAATAAAAGCATTCTTAATTCTTAAAATGACAATTTTTACCTAAATCATATCAAATTTGTGACAAGACACAAACTGCTGAGCTTTTGACAGCTCGCTACTTAAAGAAGCATATGAGTAGCAATAAAAAGGCTTTTTAAAAGAATTTAAGGCTAACTGTAGCATTATTTTGTTATTCAAACATTTAAAATCCTGCATAAATCAAAGATACGTAGTTAATTTATAAGTTCCCACTGAACTTCTGAAAATATTTTAATATTGTTTCATTGCCTCAGTGTTTGCAGTCATAAACACATCTTGATACTGACATAATAGGACATCTTGAATATTTCCTTATAGTTGTGCGGCCCCCAGCATATGAAGGACATGGACCTGATGGAGAAAGTCAAGAGGAGGGCCCTGAAATGATCACAGGGAAGACTCAGAGAAGGAACCAGATGAACCTTATGGCAGCTATCCAGTACTTAAAGATGGAGAGGGACTTTTTACTAGGGCTTGTTGTGACAGGACATGAGGGAATGGCTTTAAAGTGAGAAAGGAAGCTTTCCCAGAGAAGCCGTGGCTGCCCCATCCCTGGGAGTGTCCAAGGTCGGGTTGGACAGGGCTCTGAGCAATCTGCTCTAGCAGAAGATGGCCCTGTCCAGGGCAGGTGTTTGGAACTGGAAGACATTTAAGTTCCAACACAAACCAGTCTATGATTCTATCAAATAAAGCAATATGAAATCAGAAACATCCTTGATATACAATACCAGATACATACCAAATAACCTATTTATCTAGTTAATACACAACTCCATATTCCTACTGATTGTCAAGCTGTTTTTATTCAGTCATTATTTACCAAACTTGACAAAGAAAGAGAACACAATGTTCATTTCTAATAGCAAGCTGGGGAGAGTTGGAACTATTCTGAAGGTCAAATTTAGAATTCAGAGGGATCATAACAAACTGGAAAGAAAAATCAAAGAAATGTAGCAATTTCTATACCTTCATTGTCCCTATTTGAGGAAGAAAAACAACTAATATATAAATGGAAAAAATACAAGAATGGAAAACTATTGACTAATATTGTGACAAAGAACCATGAAGATAACAGCAAGTATTTCTCACTGAAAATAAAAGTGCAAGATAAAGTGCAAAGTTATTATAAAGTTATCTAAGCAAATCTTTCATGTCAGTTTATGTTTTTTCTACAAGAAACATTCACAGCATGATGTCATAGGAAACCAGCATCACTCATCACATTGATAAATGACCCCTTAGGTAAGTTTTACTTTCATGTCAATGGGATCAATAATTGGGCCACACATAATGGCCTTTTATGGGTAATTTCTTAAGACCTTGTAGGTAAAGTGATGCAGTTTGAATATTTCCAACAGGTTATAAAACACTATATTTAATGCAATACCAGGAAAATATGTTATCATGTAGATGTGAATGGAATAAATTTAGTTGAATTTTGAACAAAAGTTTTAAATACAGAAAATAGAAAACTACATTCAGTATCCACTGCAATTTCTGGTACCAACCACTGCACTTTTTTATCAGTTTATCACATTTTTTAATAGCTGAAAGATAAATCTACATTTTCCCATCCAGTCTGCCTAATCAAGTTTGTATAATTAGACACTAGAGGTGAAAAATATTAAATCTAAATTACTCATACAAGCTTTACTTTGTGTATGTCAAAGTCATTTAATGACAAAACATGAAGATAAAGTAATATATGAAACTTGTTATGCCATTTGAAGCATATCTGTGTGATATTTATCTCCATGACTCTTGCATTTGGCTCCATCCTTTTTCTTCTGCTCTGTTAGCAGACAGTGTCAAGAAATTGGCAGGACCATATAGCTTTATGAAGTGGAGAGACACGGTGCTGTGACACAAGACCAGTGAGTACCATTGATGAGAATGTTTTCAGTACTAAGCCACATGAGAAAGACCAGGCTTACATCACCAGATTTAATATAAATGAACAGTATATCTTGATTCCATATATTTGGAAAATACCACCCCTTACACTTTACCATGTTTCAAATAAGATTAAAAAATTGTGTTACATTTGATACAGAGGGGGAGGTACAGTACAGTTAATGAGCTGATTTGATAAGATTCAGTTGGAGCAATCATCATCTGAAACCATGGGCATGATTTTGGTCCATTTACTTGAAAAGATAAAACCTCAAAGGCTAAAATAAGGTTATCCATGATTTTACTTTTAAAAATCCACGTGGTGTGTGCTATCTCACAAGATAAATTTTAATGTAGTGTGCAATTCTACCCCAAAATTGAAAGGGCAGCCAGATGAATGAATACAAAAACTCAAATTATCATTGCCTAATATAAAGCCTAGGAACTCAGACTATCTATCCCTGCTTGTTAAATTCTGTAATTGTTGTTTACTCATTTTGTTGCTTAGCTTGTTTGTTTTTATTGATTTTGTTGTTGAGTATTTTGTTGCATTTTATGCCTATTGTGGTTTGAGTTTATTGTGCATTTTAATGCAAATGTGTTTATAAGAAGTGAATTTGTGTTACCGTGTGGGTTTTTCTGTCTTGCTTTTTTTTCTTAACAACTTCATATCTGAAATCTACCATGCTGCCCAAAGGACCTCGTAGCACACTTGGCTAAGTGACAAGACTGTACTTGTTGATGAACATACTTAATTGCATCTAAATAATCTACAAGTGTAGAAGGATTACGAAAATGTAAGTCAGAACATGTTCTAGGAACATTAACATTAATGTACATGGGTAGTAAGCATTTCACATAGACTCAGGAAAGCACTGAGTATAGTTCAGATAGAATCAACAAATCTGACCCTCTGCAATCTTAAATCCTGTTCCTGAAAGTTCTCAGTGATGACAAATCTCTGCATTCATGCTGAATCTGGCAGACTTAGGTCTTTGAAAGACAACGAATCTGGCAATTTAGCCTAACCTATTTTTGTCTGTCATGTAAAACTATGCCAAACTCTTCTTTGCTGGTTTACTTCAACCATCAACTCTCTTCTTAGTAGGCATCCTATATGGATTTTTAGAAGAACACAAAGGGTTAATTTCCTTTTTATCTGTGCAGTTTCCAAAATTTTAACTTGAACATGTCTATGAAGGCATGCCTTGAAGATAGATAACATATTTCAAAGTCCTTTGGAAACATGCTGTAATGGACATTTTAAAAATAATTGGGAGTCATATTGCCAACATAAAACAAGACAAATATAGATTCTTTGGCATATCTACATGCATATATCTGCTGAGAGCTATTTGAAAAGTGGAAGTATTATCTTAAAGCCAATTGTCAATCTAAACACAGCCAACAAGCCTGTATCCACAGAGAATTAAGCATCAACCAAGACTTTATTTTTTTTGCAAAAAACTCACTGCTTGTCTTGTGGTCTCACGGTATTATAGCGGAAATATTAATGAAATTAAAACAGTACTGAATTCCATATTGATCTTGGATAGGGAGAAAATGGAACAACAGAAATAGCTTTCAAGAATTTTACATTACTAAATTAGAAAAAAACCTCAGTATTTCCCACAGAAAAATTAATTGTTTTTAATTCTTGATCTCTCTCAATGCTTTCCTTGATGCTAAAAGTCATGGAAAGTTTTGCCAGTGACTGCAAAAATGTGACCCAATGTTCTTACACCTAAGAAAATATTTAGGCCTATGAAATGAGAATGCTATACAATTTAATAGTGTGTATTAGACAGGACTGGGAAATTTCCTTTTCCAAGCATATGTTTGAGAAAAGTATAATACTGATTTTTTACCAATATAGTGGATAAATGCAAATATTTTTAGGTTTAAAATGTAATTTAATTTAGAGTTTGCCTCAAAGAACTTTTTCCCAATGATCTGTTAAGGGGTGGTGTTTACAGTACCATAGTAGCTTGGCACTAATAATTTAGCTGCAGTCATCACTGGCTCTTTTCTTTCCCTCTCCCTTTCCTCAGGGAGTCAGGTGCAAACCCTGAACTCACCTTTTCTATGAAATACATCCTTTACATTAAGAAGGGAGTTCTATTGCAGGTTCTTACCTACATTTTTGTGTTGTACCACTGGGTTGATGAACCATGCTTCTGCTAGAACCTGGATGAAGTTCATTAAGTCATTTATTAAAAGCCATGCACAAAGAGAAGAATGTGTACTGTGTACTAAATTCACTGTTGGCATCCTTAGTTACAATATGGTAAAACCAAAGGCACTTTTTTATATAATGACAATAAATCCAGTCCCTGTGATTTCCTGTTTTGTTTTGTAGGCTGTGTGATCATTCTTAAAAAGGTCTACTCTCGTTTAAATTTATGTGCTAAATACCTGTTATCAACTACACAGTATTTTAAAATTTTATATTTTTGTAAGTAGATTTCAATACTAAAATCTTTTGCAAATTACCTCTACTTGATTAAATTTTCTCCTGCAGCCTGTCTGTCTCTCCCTGATGTGTCTGACTCAGTAACTGGGGAAGAAGTGTCTTCTATCAATCAATGACAGAAAGTGCTGAATCTGAAAATGCTGACTGAGCACCATGGAGGTCAGTCAGGTTTATGATAGCAGTCAAGGGAAGTCTGAAAATTTCAATATAAGTGTTAAATGCCTTTTCAAAAGATATTCAAAGATTAATCAGGAAGAAAAAATCATGCTCAAACAAAGTGCTCAAATAAACTCACTGATCTGAGATTGGCATTTGCAGAACAAAATAAAAGAATTCTATTATCCCAGCTGAACTTTCTCCAATGACAATGACTAAAATAACAAGGATACGTTTCATGATTTTCTTGTCAATATTGTACATCAAATAGGATTTTAAACAAACAAGAAAGTGAGTAAGTAAATATATTACAACCATTTAAGAGTTCATTCATGGATGAATGTTTATAGCAGCATGCAACTTCAGTAATGAGTATCTGATATTATAACTAACTTCCTTGAATAACAGCAATGCTACCCATTGCTATGAGACAGTGAATAGTATTCACTTTCATTGTCTATTAATTAGTTTATATGTAAAATCTATGCAGAATTTAATTTGTAATAAATATATGCATATGTATAGTAACAGGTTTAATTAGCTGTACATCCTGTCATGAAAGTATAAAATTATCATTATAAGAAACAATTGTAATTGTTTACAATTCTGTTTAGGAGGGGCAAATCCTTTCTGTTCAATCTCATTATTTTCCAGGTCATTAATGAGGTTTTCATTCTTCATATACAGAAATTAACTATGCAAAATAGCAACTGATGCTAGGAATTGTGCATCTGAATATTGAAATAAGTTTTTATTTTTTAATAGTGTTTTCTTTATTTTGAGATCCTTGTTTTCAAGCCATAGTTATGAAAATACTGGCTTTATAAAATATAGGGAGCTCCCCCATCAAAGAAGGATTTGGCAAGACCAAAATTGCACAGGTAGTGCCAACAGAAAAGAGCCATGTAGAAGAATAGGAACTGATTTTCTCTAAAGCCAATTGATTTGATAATTGTAGACCATATTGGCAGACAAATTCAAGATGTCATTTAGCAGTGCTTTTTCAAGGTTAATGAATATGCTTGTCTCTGGCTAGTAAGAACAGCATCACTATGGATCACAATTATCTTCTTACAATCATCTGTTGTTTACATTGCACAGAGCAATGTGTCATTTCATAGATACTAAACTACCTATTTTATGTTCTGCCCTGCACGAGGGAACTTTTGCATGCACAAGGCAAATGGGCTTCATTGAGTTCCTAACATGAAAATTCAAAGTTTTTAAACAAAAATTCTATTTAGGAAGAGAAAGGACCACGGGCCAAAAGCTGGGTAAGAACTCTGAAGCTGCGCTTCCAGAGAAGGTGTTATTTTCCTATGGTTAGTGTCCCATTCAGGATACTTCCAGTCTTTTATACCGGGACTGTGTAGTTCCAACTGAATCATTTTGCATTGGTGATAGTTTAACTCTATGAATTTTAATCACTTGCTTAAATTTTCAGTATTAATTTTTTAATGAATTAGCTATTTCATCTACATACAGTTCTGCTGGAGAAGTTGCTGTCAAATGGCAGAGAGTCTCTCAAAACCTGGTAAGCATTCTGTTATCATATGTGTACAAGTAACTAGTTATCTTCTTGCCAGTAAAAAAAAAAAAAAAAAAGAAGAACAAAAAAAACCCTCCAAAACCAACTATATTCCTTGAACAAGAATATTCATCAGCTTGCTAAATTTTTTTAGCATATTTGCTCCCAGTTTTCTGAGAAATTCATTCATGCTCATAGGAATCATACTTAAGACCAGAAAACCAGTTGGTTGGAATTAGAGAGATGTTCACTCAGGTTTTCTGCTGAATAGTGTCTAGCATTTTATATCATAATCACAGGTGTTTAATGTTAATGTCAAAAAAATTAAGATCATAAAATTAGGAACATAAAAGGATGATCTTACAGACTAGATCTTGTCTTCCAACAAACAGTAAGAATCTTTCAAACTCTGCTTTTATTACTTATGAGAACATATTTCTCATCATTATTGCACTGAAACATTATATATCTGTAATATTAAATTGATCAAATCAAACTCTTGAATTGATGAGTTATAAGATATGACAAAATTAGGAACATGAGTCTTTGTCCATGACCAGAAAATAAGCTAAATTGCATTCTAAAGGAAATTTAGACATTAACGTATTTTCCCTGTTATTACCAAAGCCTTTAATGCCTAAGTTTCAAAAAACAACAATAATAACAAAATCTCATAAAATGTGTACAGTAAAAATGTAGTAATTCACACTGGCTGGAAGTTCCATCACGTATTTCTATATTTTCTGCTTTTATGCAGTACAGTAGTGAGCAAATACAATTAAAAACAAAGTAATGTATCTTAAAATGTACTTTATTCATTTCTTTGAGAAGTATAATTTTGTTAGGATACTACTTCATAGTATGCTTGTAAATGTTCAACAGTGCATTTGGCAAAAGTAGTATAGTCTAAGTAATGCAAAATTTCATTAAAATACAGTTAAAATATCTTAATCTAAAATGTAAAAGAATTTATTTTTTAAAAGTGTACAGAAGTATACAGACTCATAAATAATGAATTATGAAAAATTTACTTCAGAAAAATAGTGAGATATATATCACCTACAAAAATAATATCAAAACTCATTTTTCACCTTCCAGTGAGGAGAATTTGTTCACTCACTTTTAAGAGTGGAGTTTAATCTGTGTGTTCTCTAGACTAGTCTCAATCTTCCCAACAGAAATGCTATTAATGTAGCTCCTTTTTGCCACTGTGAAAATCATTTTGCCACTCATTCTTAAAATGAGCACAAATACCTGAGCATGCCTGCACCTTGCACCAGTCAGCACCAAAACCAGAAGAGTGGATAAAAAAATACTAATAAATACTTGTTGGACAGTAAAAATTAAATATCTTTTTCATATCAATGCTTTTCTGATACTTGAAGAACAGTTGTCTACAAAAGTTTTCTCAGGCAAGGACTGAAATGCGACTCTTCCCCTTCTCCAGAATTTATTATTTTCAAGTAGACAATGATAGAAAACAGAATGGCAGCAAGCAAATAAATTTTTTGAAGTTTTCAACTTCCCCTCCATCAAATAATGGGTTGTCATTGTTATTCAAAGTACAGAACCTTCCCAGTGCAATGATGAGATTTTAAGATGAAAGGAGAAATTAGCTTTTTCTTTTATGTTTATAAAGTGATAAAAACTATTTATTTAAAAAGTTATTTCAGCATAACTTAGTGATTAATTTTATTTTTTTTATTTCCAAATCTTTCCTGGGAATCAACAAACTATAGTTGTACTCATCTGAAAAAATATCATCATAGAATTTTCTAGTGTGCAACTCAAACAAGTGGCCAAGTAGCATGAGCAATTGGATCACTCATTCATTTAGTCTTATCAATGCAAATATAACAAGGTAAAAATAGGACAGAAAACAAGCTGAATTTGAATGCATTTTTTGGCTAGTAACAGAGAATATTTCATATTTACATACCAGTCTTGTGGAAAAGTGAGAATTGCAATGTAATTATCCAGAGGCAAAAGGAGGAATGGGCATGTGGTGATGTAAAAATGAAAGGATTTAGTACCTTGGTACTGACAATAAAAGTGCTTGGCTGAAAAAACAGTCAAGATCCTTAATGAAACACTAATTAATAATTTCACTACATCAGACTAAAATATTCTTCAAATTTATGTAAGGGCATTTGGGTTCCAGCACTAAAGTCTGGCATAACTTTTTCTCAGTACCTGCAGGCATTAGGCAGTTCATGTTGAACTGGATTCCAGATGATGTTCTGAAACTTGGTGCCAGAAATAGGTCTTGCTTTAGTTCAGAAACCATTTCAATGATTTGTTCAATGCTCACATGTCAAAAAAAGGCATTTCTTGGTTTGCTGCTTGAACTGTTTTGTCAAAGTACATAGCTATTAAGTCTAGCATTGTGCCATTTGAAGATTGTGACTGTGAAAAAACAGCTATTTACATAAATGTATTCAGCCATTTTTATGCAGTTTCATTTTTAACTGCATTGATTGCTATCAGCTCTGCTAGATTGCTTTCTTCTAGCCCAATTAAGTTCAGAAAAAATCACTGACTAGACTTTCTCAAAGGAACAAAATTATTGATCATCATATTTCAATACTAGCTCACCACATCCATTGTAAGAAACAACTGAAATCTTACCATGTACTTTACTCTTGAAAGTACTAAATGTGATAAGAAAAATATCATTACCTACAGCTATCACATGACTGGTGCAAACTGTGCATCTGATCCAATTCCCAATAATGTCAATGGCAATGTTTCCATTGATGTCACTGGTACAAGGTCAGTTCCTGCAGGGGAAAGTTATGTCCATCTGTAACCAGTTGAAAACAAAATGAAGTCAGAATATTACACCCTCCTCTCAGGTACTGGTGACTAAAGGAATTTTGTTAAAATATTTCACAATATGTTAATGGTTTGGTTTTTTAGCAGCATAACATCCTCCTTCAATCAGTGCCATTACCCTTGAGAAAAGGTAAACTTCGAAAGTGAAGGACTGCAATAACTTGTCATTATGGAACCAGGCAAGACTTCCAGATGCACTGTTCTGTGCCTAAATGCTTAATGTGTGTTTTAGGCCAGAAAGAAATGGGGGAGAGAATGCTGATACTGGAAAGCATGAGAAAACTTGAGTCAGTGCACAGGCCTTACTTAATGAGGAGTTAGGACGGAACACAAACATTTACATTTTTACATTATGAAAGTTCTGAGCACTGGATTTCAAGATGGAATGTGCTGACTCAAGCAATATGTTACAGTCTTTAGCATTTAGCTCTTTGCAACAAATCCATAGTTTATCTAGACATCCTGGTCATATCTAGTCAAAGCAAAAGGGCTTCCTAAAGAGCTTATGAGAAGCTTCAGATTTCAAAATTAAAATACGATTTTTTTTTCTAATATAATTATGAAAAAAGTCAAATTTTCTGCTTTGAAAATTTAAAAACTCTTTTGGAATTGCAAAGTATCTCTGCAGGCCCTTATTCCTGTTTTATTCCTTTTAAAATTATGGTCAGAAGAGAAGATGGACAACTAAAATTCTGGTTTATTTTCAAATATTTATTCCCATGGGCATCTTCCCACCCCCCCCCCACCCCGAAAAATAAAAACAACATACCATTTCCTAAAAAAAAAAAAAAAATCAAGGATAGGGATTGAGGCAAATACTTTTTTTTTAATCATGTGGTTTTTTATTTTGGTTTGTAGGAATGGGAAAGCAGTCAAATGAGGAAAAAAGAGCAAAACATCCAAAATAAGAAAATGCATAGATGCAGTTCTATGGATCTCAGTTGCCTCTCAGTTTTGCCTTCTGGCAATCTGGTTCGTAGAGTCATACTATTCTTGATCATAGCTTATTTAAGCCCACATTTCCATAAGCTACGTAAGTATTGCTTTCACTGAGAATCATTGCATCCCTTACAGACCTTACATTCACTTCTTTTTGGCTTACTGCTTTTTCAGAGATTGCAGCAAGGTCTCTGTCTTTCACAAAAACTCCAGACGTGAATTAATTCCCACAAACATTTGTTCAGGAAAAAAGTCTGTTCTATTGAAACTGAAAAGCATAGTGCATTTTAGTTGCTCTTATTGTGCAGGTCTGATTAGTAAAGCCATTTTGCCAGCACCTGTCATTCTTGCAAAATTTCAGACCCACTTGTAAGAGTGATGATATATTATATCCTCTCCTATCAAACAGTTGTCCAGCAAGTCAATCAAATATGCAGCAAGTCAATGAGAAGAGCTTCATTTTCAGTCATCTACTGTATTTTCACTGTTTGGACAAACAGTAAGACATTTTTAGTCATTCAATATGCAGACACATTATCAAATCCATTCCTTTTTTCCAGCAGTGAAGAAAATATCTGTAAAGGTGAAGTCCGCAGCAGCAGTAAATTTGACACCATTTTTATGTAATATACTAAACAATACACTGATCAAAGGTGACAGGGAAATCATTTTATTATTTTATTGTGCAAACCCCCTTCTCTTCACTCACAAGAGGTGGGTCAAAGAACCAGTTTGTAACAATGTTCTCAGTTGTTTAAGTAGACCTTCAATAACCTTTCATAGTTATTTCACTTATATGAAGTGCATGTGAAAATGACATGTAAATGTCTACCAGCTGTCTTCCTAAGCTTAGACTAAACCAGGGAACAGAAGAAGAGAGAAAGAAATAGGTTCATACCTGGCAACCTCTTACTTGTTAGTGCAGAGCTTCACTGTAGGATATAGGTACTATGTTATTTGTTTATAAGTGAAATGTGTAAGTGGAGCTTTCTGTTCAGAAGGAACAATCAGAAGACAAAAAAAACTTACAAGAAGTTGTTGTACTGGGGGGGCATTAAAATAAATTATGTACGTTTCAGTAACATATAGGAGTCATGTCCCTGTTGAATACCCGCCTCTAATAGGAAAAACATCAGCCCCAAAATCCTTGATAAGATGATGCATGGTTGTTTGGCGATCCTGAGTCCCAAGATTTAAGATCAAAGATCAGTCCAAACAAGTGCAACACTCCAGTCAGACAAATGCATCAATTGGGCATAACTGAAAGAAGAAAAACATGCTGAGAAAATATTCAGGAACTAAAGCAGGAATCACCCCAAGGCATGAATGCAAACTCCAAGGCAAGAGCATTAACCTGCAGTAGATCTTTCGAGCAGCAATCATTGTAACTTAACTAGTAGCTGCTCTACTGTCATGTGGAGCTGACAATATCCAAAGGTTTCGTGCAAATGAAAAATAAAGTGGTTCTAGATTGATAGATAGCTTAACAGAGTAGTAACTGTACAAAAGTATCAAAAGTATTTTTAATATTTTGCTATGCAGTATAACAAGTAAATGGGGCATGGCAATGAAACTTCAAAGGAGGAAAGGGTTTTGTAAATGTAGTGCAAAAACAGGAGAAAAAACATGCATGTTCAAAAAGTTAGGTTAACAAAAGGGATTAGAATCAATGACTGCATCAACTGATATTGTCACATGAAATATTAATGGTGTTTAAGAGAGAATCAAATTGAATGTGGTTACAGGCTTCAGTGACAGGCAGGACAGCAAATGTTTCCCAGTTATCAAAAAGAAGTGTGAGACAGGAGTAATTAAGGGCTCTGTGCTAGCTTCTCTAGGCTTGCAGCATTGTTAGAGGAATTGTGAAAGTGACAGGAGAATTTCAATTTTGGATATAAAGCCACATCTGTAAAACAAAGGCAATTTTTCAGTATCAATACAGAAAGGAAAGTTAAACATAATCTTACAGGAAAAAAATGTAAACTTAGAAGCGCCATGACCCAGTCCAGACCTTTTGAAACCAATGCAAATCTAGCATGAAGTTGCATCACCAGCAATAACAAATGCCAAATAAATGATAGTCAGATATCACAAACAGTTATGGAAACAATGGATACCTTCCTGGTCAACTTTAGAAGCCCAAACTTCGCAAATTACTCACCTACACCTCTGCAGCTTACAGGGAAAGCCAGGCCAATTCTTCAGACTCGTCCCAGTCATTTAATCACTAGGGTTGTCTCTGAGCTGACCAAAGGACTACACTGACCTGAGAAATAAGCATTTCTCAGTTTGAAGAAGTGTTGAAGTTTCATTGGTTTTGTGGTATGTTCCCTTCCTGAAGAGAGAAAGTGTGGCTGAAATGTTGTAAGCAATAACAGAATTTGATGAAAGCCTTTATTTCCATCTCAAAGCCATTCTCTTTTGAAAATTGACTCCAGATGATGTATTAGCTGTTGTTTGTGTGGTATTCCTTTACTCACTGTCAAAAATGTAAAATATCCATAACTGATTTTCCTCAGACTAAAACACTGAAATATACCTTAAGAATGATAGAGCTCTTATTGCCACAAACAAAAGTTTAAACACTTCGAATTGTATCCTACAAACTTTGTTTATCCTGAGGAATATCTTTTCATCTGTGAAATTCGTATAGAAAGATGAATGGTAAAATATTTTTAAGTGGGAATACTTACACCAGCAACTCACCTTTATTAGAAGTTATGTTTGATTAAATCCTTGGTCTATTCATACAGATATTTAGTATTCATGCAGATATTTAGTATTGTATTAGAGCCATTTAGTAGAAAACACAACTCCCAAAAATCTTTTCTGTTATTTTCAGTATATACTACAGAAATATAGTATTACTATCCCCTATTCTTTTTTCATAACCTGCTATGGTAACTGAGAATTAGCTGACGTGAATATACTGTAATTTCTCTTTGTAAAATAAACAGAAGTGAGCAAGGCCTTTAATGAGATTTATACCTTTAACATTTTTTATTTAACTCTAAGCTTTATAGATTAAGGTTGCATAGTGCATCTTGAGATAATACTTTAGAGTTTTATATACATAGAAATATATCTATAACTCTAAAAAACAACACTAATAATAATACTAATTATAGTAAATACTAAAACATATACTCTATATAATACTACGTAGAGAAAGCAAGGTCATGTCACAATTCTGAAACAGTTCTCAAAGAGCCCTGTGAGTCATATCCTATAGTGTTTTAGTAGCACTTGTTATGTTTCCTAATATCTGATTATTAGTTTCACTAGATATAATAAATACAGTCATCCATTGCCTTAGATATTAAAGACAAGAGGGGGAGATGTTTAGGGGAAGAGGAGAAGAACTTCCCTCTGTTCCACACAGCAAAAGCCATTGGAATTGTATAGCTGTTTCACCAGTGCACTTTCCAAGATGAAAGCAAGGTTTTGTCCCTCTCTCCATTCTTCAGCACACTGCAGTGAATGATAACATGGAAAAAGGTGTGACTGCTGTAACAAGGAAAAAGGTGTGACTTTCAGAACAGTTTTCTTGCTTTGGAGAGGAACTCAAAGAGCACCACAAAGATCCAAAGCCACTAATTAAACCCTAGCAAACCACAAGGCAGTCAAATCCTCACTGTATATGAGCTGAACAAATATTTGGTGGTAGGTGTGGGTCTCTACAGTAATGGCAGCAAAATACAGCCTTTCGTGAAAAGAAATGCTTGTGTCAGTCCCACATTCACCAGAGAAGCAAATGGATGACATCGCTGGAGCAAAACTAATAATCTGAACAACTCAGCAGCGCTGTGGCACATGAACTGCCCTTGCCTCAAATCTCAGAAAGGATCCTTGCTGCCAGTAGCGTGGCAGAGGAGTGCAATAAAAGTCCTGTGTAATAAAAAGCTGTTTCCCTATACAGTATCTTCTGAAGCAAGGGGAATTATAATTTCTGGGAGACATAGGTTGCTTTTTAGAATACTAGATTCAAGTACCTGACTGAAGTCTTTCATGGCACTCTGCTTCTGGGCAGTCTAGGACAATCAAGATATAGATTTAAAAGAAAAAAAAAATTGAATGTGACTTTACAATATTCTATATGCACATTACTGCTAACATAGCCAGACTAAATTTTTTTTTAAGTTGGCACACATCATTATTACAGTTAGAAATTTTGTATTACAGTTGCATTTACAGTTCTAAAGAGAATATTTAGTAAGTAGAACTATACAGTGATGCATAGAAACAGAATGAAAAAAACAGTATCAGTGTTTCAGAAAATGGTGGCTGTAAATCTGCAGTTCAGTCAGGGACAGATTTTACAAGGGCTATTTCTTCTTGGATAAACCTCCTCACCTATAAGTAATATTTTGCCTTTTTCATTGAGTGTATATCTTTACCTTCCAAAAGAGAATCTGAAAATGTTGCTTTTCCGACTGCTGTGGTGCAACATAACTAATAGTGCCTATACATAGCAGAATGCATGGTGTTTAATTTTGTGGTCGATAATAAACTTACCTACTTCTGCTAAAGTAATTCCATTTCTAATAGATTAAGCAACAGATTAAGGTCATGTATTACTTAAACAGAAGATAGCATTTATAGACACTTCAAAATTCAAATTAATTTCCTTCAAACTCATGTATTTTTAAGGAAGTTAGTGAATAATACCTCCATACACTCTTTTTTTTCCACTTCCTCAGACTCATTACTGGTAGGCAAATTCACAACTTGTGACTGTATTGTTTTTGTTGCTGCTGTTATGTTTTTTTAGTATTTTGTTGAGAGTCGAAAAGTTAAGTGCCAAACTCACACTGAGAGAGTGCATCCACTCTGTTTAACCAATACAAACCTACACAAACCGCCATATGTAGGAATTTATGTGTATATGAGGCTACAAATGTCATACTAATACGTTATGAATATATATACTAATATATTCAATTTTTAAACAATTAATTCCTCTTTTTCCTGACTAAGACACAAGTAAAACAATAGAGATATAAGTTGATTTTTTTTTTTTTTTTTTTTTTTTTTTTTTTTTTTTTTGCAGAAGAGTGCATTTGTAATTACAAGGATGGAAGGGAAGGTGTTGTCTTGGGAATAGGTTCCCAGTTGTTGTAGATATCATGGGAGTACACAAAGTACCCACCACATCACAAATATTAAAGTGCTTTGTGCCAGATGGAGTATGTAAACTAAGCTGAAAGACAAAGCCTCAGCCAGGCAAAGACTCAGCCTTGGAGACAAAGAACATAACATCGAGATTTCCTTAAATACTTTCAATTATAAAAGTTATTGATAGTCTCATTTGAAGTGCCTTGCTTGGAAATTCAGATATAAAACAAAAGAAATGTCTTGGTAGACAGAAAAATTCAATGTGTAAAAGCAGCCTCTGCTTAACTTAGCTTTCAGAATTTGTAAATAAATTTAGCTATTTAAACTATGTCTCATGTTATGTTGATTCTCCGCTTTCATAATAAATCCTGCCCCTCAAGGATATCTGTATCCAAAGTACCTATGCCGTAATGTAGACAATAATAGCCCTCTGTGTTAGGAGGAACAGGGACAGAAATAGATACTGTATGACTAAATGCTGATTGACAGTTCCTTCACAGATTCAACTCTTCTCAAACAAAACTGCAATAAAAAGACTTTGTATCATACTACTCAAGAGATAGTAAAATGTGTAAACAACTGTAACCCTGTGGAAGAAAAAATATATTTTATTATTATCATGACACACTGAAACATTATTTTTCAAATACATTAGCCAGAGATCAAATTATTCAGTGTCTAATGAGAAAGGAAGTGTTCCTTCTCAATTACCCATTAAAATGCTGTTTCTAACAAAAAAAAAATCACATGGAAGACTGTTACTATGTAAATACTTAAAGGAAAATATTTTCATGGCATGTGAGAAGGAAACAAGAGGAAAACAGTAGAGAGACGGGGACTGAAACGTCCGTCAGGTACATATCCAAGACAGCTTAAAAGCCCTTATGAAATGAAACCTAGCTTTTGAAGCTGTCAGAGTTTACCACCTTGATACATTATTGTACACGTCTGAACAATTCCTTGACAGAAGAACTTTTATAAAGAGCAGCTGAGACACTAGGAAAAGCATAGGGAGCCTCTCTCACAAAATAATGGTTTATAATCACACACATGATAAAGAAATATATCATCTTAGTGACTGACAGACACTCATAAGTGCACAGGCAAGACAACTGGAGCCACCACAACAACTGGCTCTCAAGGCTGGAAAAAACCTATCAACATTTCTGTCAGAAATAAGACCATTTACAAATTGGTGCCCCAATTCTCTCTATCCCCTGCCCTATTTGCTTCCTGTACTTCATTGTCTTGTGTTAAAGCCTAAGAAATAAGTACTAGGTAGAAATTTCCAGTCTATTAGAGTGCTTAAAATGAAGGCTGAAAAGATCTTAAAACATAAAATAATTTAAATAATTAAAAAGGAAAAAAAACCAAAACCTGCTTTGTTTTTTTGTCCATAGGTGACAACATCTTTTTTCTTGAGAAGTAAAAGGCCCGAGAACAAATAGAAAAAAAACTCAGATGGGTTATGTAACTGGGAATATTATATGAATGCTTTTTAAAAGCTCCAAAGGATCTTTATCAGCAACACTGCAAGGTAATATTTGAGACACATATAAACAGAAGGGGAGCCTTTAAGTGCAAAAAGAATGAAACATGCAAAACTCTTCTAATAAAAAGGTAATAAAATAATTACATTTCCTATAAATGAGCATGCAGGTAGATAATAACTGGACAAAAGGGTGAAACAAAACCTTACTAATGACCAAAAGAATTAAAAAAACAACATGGTCATTTAACAAATTGAAGACAGTTCTTTGGTACAGAAAACTTTTGGTCTGACCAGATGCAACAGCAGCAGGACTAGGTAAATAAATCTGAAGATGCTACCAAAGATCCTAAAGATCAATTAAGCCTGCCATATATTCCCAAGTATAGTTACAAAAAAAAAAAAAAAAAAAAAAAAAAGGCAATTTCTGCAGCACTTCTATTTGATTTCACCAACATTGTGATTGTTTCTGTATTTATTATTAGACCTAAAATCTCAATATTTGACTTACGATGCTTGTCTTGAGAAATCAATTTTAGTGTTACTCCAGTAGAAATTAAGTTGCCCTCCAGGGAGATGAGAATCGTTATAGAAAAGCTCGGATCTCTTCTCAGTGAAGACTCTAAGCATGTTTTATAACTAAATTTGTGGTAATTGGAAATAATTTATTAAATTTAATAGCTCATGCCTTTAATACCAACTACTTTTGAAGCTGTGACAAGTGGAACACAATCTCACCTTTCCCCAGTCCACCAAATTCAGTGGAATTTGAGTTTATGGAGGATTTTTGTGAAGTCTGTACACACAGGGCCAGTAAGTACTCTACAGTCATAAGGGTAAAAGTGTAAGCAAATATGGAGCAAAGAGAAGCTAATTATCAACTAGTGTCAATTATCCTTCACTATTTACTCCTACTCTTTGTTGTGTGACTTTCAAAATTGTATTCTCTTGATCAAAGTAGATGCTGTTCAACCATGTAAGGACATGCACTCAAACCCTAGAACAGGAAATAAATCATAAAATCTAAAAATTAATTGAAAAATCAGACAAAATTCAGACTAAAGCAACCTGTGCTTTCACCTATGACATTATTCAAGTTTTACCTAGGTGTACTTGAAAACAAAGTTCCTTTGTACCATTTAATGACCTGACAATATAATCTCATCTAGCCAATCTTGGAGCACATCATCTACTGCTTCTTAAACAATCATGTAATAGAGCTATCACATATGCTGGTTTTATGAATACACAATTCAAACCCTTTAAGATTTATACTCGGCATTATTTTTCAGAATTACAGCTCATCAAACAGGTCCAAACATGAGCTGCCGACCCTTAGGCTTCCAAAAGGCATGAATCATGTTGTAGAACAGTTCTCAACTTTACAGGAAAATTATTCAGTTTGGCAAGTACATAACCTAGTGCATGCACAGTTGGTATAGTGCATCTGGAACATATATAACCCTCCCTGTATTTGCATACACCTATTTTAGAGTAGACAAATTAACACCTCAGATATTCCTGAATAATTAGGGCTTCAGAAACATTTTTGCAGCTTACTCTACAACAGTCCCAGGACTGTTCAAAATGCATAGGTAAATAGGAATCTAATCCTGAACTCCTCAACATCTAACAGTGTTTCAGCAAGATGAAGTAATACTCACAAAGGAAATCAAACTATTTTCTTTAAATTAAGCTAATGAAGTTGACTACACGGATGTAAGATCATCCAGATTCACTTCTACTTACTTCTTACCTGAACCACACATCCAACAAGAAAGAAATTGCTTATTTTGAGCAACCAAATGTGCCATCACTTAACAGAACTTGGCATTGAAGGAAACATGAGAATTTATTCCACATGGAATGGGACTAAATATGCAGTGCATAGGTGATAAGGCACTGCTGCCAAGTACCAAAAGTAGCCTAGGGATTAAACTTGGGCTGAAAATATGCAAAAATCAATATGAGAAGGCCAATTATAAATGCAAGAAATGCTCTTTAATTCCTGTTTAATTAATAATCAATCTGGAAGTTACCACATGTTTTCTCCAGAGAGGAAAGAATCTGACCAAAGTGAATATAATTATTCCCAAGCAGTAAGATAGCAGATAGTAAGTAATCAGTAATCTTGCAACTGATATTTCAAATTAATTTCTGTAGAAATTGCATAAATCAGGCTATTAACTCAAATGTTTGTTACATGTTTGCTGAGTATCAATGCACCAAGAAGAACTTCCAATGAAGATCTAAATCCTAAAATTTCTCCATTAGTTGAAATTGGTTACATAGGTCAAGCTTTTTCAGCCGTACAGGTTTTTCCTCTCTTGAAGAGGCTGACCAGATCTCAACATCTTGTACGATACTGCTGATGCAAAGTATACCTAGCAGATCATAACAATGAGGAAAATCATCCAGTGGCCCAGAACCAATTTAGCACTTTTCTTTCCAAAGCACTTTCAACTATGAGCATGGGGTTGGAGCTTGTACTAGGTGACTCCTCTGGCAGATGTCTGGTCTAAGGTCAGCACAAAACCTCCTTCTTCAGTTTCATTTTTCACTCGCTGTGTGTAACAAAAGAAGAGCTAGAGTTAGCATTTTAAGGCACTTTTGAAAACATAGTATTGGAAAGCTGAAAGAAATCATTAGCACTGATTCAGTGCTTCCTAAAACTAATCTTATGTATAAATATATATACACACATTTGTTTTCACAATGAGTGCTTTAATCCTTCATCTTAAAACTAAGCAAAACCCCAAAACAAAAAAAAGCCCAGCACTGATGAGCAATCTTGCAATAGCGAATCAGTGTGCACACATGAGGGAAAAACAAATGCAGTTGGGAAACAGATTTCAGTGTCAAGTTTCCCCAAGTGTTGTTATAAATATCAGGAAATTAAAAAATGCTCTTAAAATGCATGAACATTATTTAGGTCTTTAATCTGGAAGGGGCATGATTGATTTTGCAGGGTGGAAACTGCCAACTGTACCAGTGCCTGCAGATGGAAGGGGCCGGCACATAGCTGCCAATTTCAGGGAATATATTTCAACTACTCTCTAAAATGGATTGCAAAAGCTTGTTGTCTTCTGCTTGCTCCTCCAGGCTCATGCTGCACTAAACAGCTTAGGGGGAGAACAGCATCAGTCTTTTCCTGAAACAAGAACAAGTCACAGAACATGGGTATTTTAGAAATGCCAAAAAATTAAAATCCTAAACCTCTGAGAGCAATGGTGCCACAAGCTGAATGGGAAATAATAGACAACTCAAATTTAAGTCTTACTATTTACACAGTGGCCATTTTGAACCACAGTGAGAGGAAAACTGACCTTTAAATTTAAAGTTCACTTTTACATCCTTATAAAGTATCATAAAAGGAACAATATTTTCTGGAAATAGAACTTCACTGTGTGAAACACATTCTTGAAATTCCTCTTGCACTGCTATAAAACAGTAAAATATGAAAAAGAATAAGTAGACTAATTTTTCAACTTCGACCATCTTTAAATACAAATGGTCTTAAATCTCAGCTTCCTCACTTTCCTAAATGTCTCAGATTTGAAAATCTGGTTCCTGAGAAAACATTTTGGATGGTACAACTTCAGACTATCAGAGCTAATAGTCTCCAAAGCTTATACAGCCATTATGTCACGGTAAAGAGAATAAATTTTTTTCCCCCAAGTATCAATCTTCACTTTTTTTCTCCTTTCATTTGTGTAGAAATGCACATCTCTTCCAAATTTTTGTCTTAGCTCTTCTCTTGTCCCAAAAAAATACTTTTCAGTGGCAAAAGGAAATTGAGTAATGCAAAGCCATCTTTCCAAGCCATTTTCTACAGCTTTAGTCTTTCAAAGATTATCTGTTCTCTTTCCTTCTACTTTGCACTGGAAACTGTGCTTATGCCAGCACCTTGTTAAACTGATTGCTGAGTCTTTTCCTCTGGAATTTAGCACCACTACAGCAGGTTAGCAACAGAGGCTGTCTCAAATATCTTGTGTTAAGGACAGATCTGAAAAGTTATCTGCACTGTGGAGTAAAGCTGTTTTGCTGGCAGCAAGAATACTAGAATGGATATAAAGTGTCTTGAGGAAAATTGTCTTTAGGACTGCATCCCATTAAAGACATTTGAGTGGTATTTTGTCTCACTGGTTCCAGCAGGGGCAGAACGTCATCCCTGCTTTAGTTCTACTGGTATAATACACATCTACATATGTGATATCAAAATAACTTATTCTCCCCCTTTTAGGGTTTCTTCCTCTATAATCTTTTCTATTTATTTGCAGATCTCATTTGCAGACTCATGTGCCACTACAGAAACAAAATTGCTTGTTCATATTCTTCCCCAGTACATAAGACAAAGTAAGGTGCAAGTTAAGCCCTTTGCTGTCTTTCTGAAACACTCCTTTCATGCTCACTGCAGGTTGGTGCAGTATACTCTAACATCATTTGTTACATATTTCATACTGCAATGCCATTCTTGATTACATCAATCTATACAAAACAGAAACTGGCAGCCAGTCTCCCAATTTCTGCCAACTGTAAAGGTTAACATGTACGTTGGCATAATGTGGGTGTGTAAATAAGGGAATTTGTGTAGTCCTTTATTTAGCAATGTAAGAAAACATATTTCAGGTCGGAGATGAATAGTTTTCCTTCCCTCCAGGTGTCTATTTTCTATTTTGGAAATTTCAAGGAAGGGATTAAACATGCACAAGCACTACTTAGCAACAAAACACTAAGGAACCATACTGTGTGTACTATAACTTCATTTCATAAGACTATCATCACAAACTGCCACTATTTCATCACTGCCAAGATGTCTTTGGAGAGAGACAGGAGAAGTCAAGGAAGTGGCTCTCAAGACACCCCCAATAAGCTCTCTGCCATCACTCAAGCCTCCCATAAGGCAAGTTCACCATTCCCAATTAACAAATTTACTTCTAGACCAACAACCTTTAAGAAAAAAAATATTTGCCCAATCAAACAAGTTTATGGTTACTATTTTTCACCTTTAGAAGTTGTTATTATTGGAAAAGTAAAGACATAAATCAGTAACTGTCTTATACAAATACTGTCAGTATAAAACAAAGTTATATGTGTTTATATATTTGTAAACTAAATATTTTCTAACTTGATGCAGAAATCCAGAGTAAATTAATCTAAGGTAACTGATATTTCTCTTGATATTTGACTCTGGAATTGCACATAGTAACCAAACCATTTGGCATGAATAAGCAGTCATTTAACAGTAAGGATGAAAATTAATTTCTTGATATACCTGTGCCTGTTTGTATAATTTATGGTTTATGCAGCAATTTGTGGTGATGACTAATAAACAAAACATTCAAATAAAGATCCACAAGTTTTAAGCAATAACAGTACCATATTTGCCATCCTTCTATATATATTTTACTGTCTTCCATGTGTTGTAAACTATTGCAATGGATTCCTCTGCTAAACTATTAGAAAACAAAAAACTTATATGAAATGCAGACAGTAGTCAGAAGGTAAGTGTTTTTGAAGGTCCTAGTCTCCTTAGTCTCCCGGGTGAGATGTAAGAACAGAAGGGAAAATTTTAAAGTGTGCAGCACTCATTAGAGGTGGCATGAAGGTGATCACCCCTTTACCTGTGTAATGGCATAAATATTGAAGGAGCACTAGTCCAAAAGAAAGGCACTGTCTATATACTCAGAAAAGCACTTGCAACAAATGGCAGCTCTTATATGTAATCACCTCTGCTTAAATACAGAACATTGGTTCAAGACACTCCCTATCAAGAATAAAGAGCCTGAAGAAACAGAATAATAAATTGGAGCTTCATAGAAAAGTTTTACCAACATCTACAGCTCTACCTTTAGCAAACATGGCTAAGCAAAAATAAGTTTTTGGTTTAATAAGCTATGAATCCATTGACATTATTTTTGTGCTGTTTTGCTATTGTGATTGTAGCAAAAGGGTCAAACACTGAAAGGTTAAAGTAAATGTGATGAGCACAAAAGAAACCTGTATCACTTTAAAATGGATAACCTGTGGCTGCATATCTCTAATAGAACTGATACAAACTGCACACATACCCTTACAAAGTGAAATGTATTTGACTTTGGTGTAGTTGCAACTGTCTTTAGGTAAAAAGGGTAAAATTTGTAGAAGGCAATTATAGAATCAAAGAAGCAGAGCAATAGTAAATGTGAAAGATTTTCTCTTGAAAATGTTGGATGAATGGTATGAAATATTCTCCAAAGAAAATGGCCAATTGGAGATTTGGAAAGGAAATTCTAAATTATATGGTTTAGGTGTAGCTGCGAGAGCATAGATAATTTTTCTTATATTCTGAAGTGCAATGCCGAAGAAAAAAGATTTTCTTATGTGACTAATAAAACCAAAGGCTGAAGTGCAACAGAAAAAATTGTGATTAGATAAAAAGAAAATATTTGTGATGGGATTTCTAGAGTCACTTATTGAAGAACTACTTATTGAAGACACTTTTAAGTCCAAACAACAATATTCCACTATGCTTACATTGGGCCGGAGTAAAAAAACATTTAGATTGAAGAATCTAGTGATAAGAAAACATGAGAAAATGCCACCATCTGATCAACACTTAATTAATTTCAGTAAATATGAAGCTATTTTAGTATGTCAGAATATGAATATACTGCAATTATTTTTCTTCTTCAGTGTAAGACTAATTTCTTGAGAAGAAATTATGCTCATCTTTACATATATTACGGCAAAATTAATAATGAAAACTTACATCAGAGATTAAGCTAGCATGTGTTAAACAAATTCTTTAAAATACTTAAGAATTATTATCTTCTCTGTCGTGAATATAAGCAGATAGACTAAACCTTTTTATGCTAGGAAAGTCGGTTAACTAAATGGCATTTTTAAAGATCAGCTCAGAAACTGCAAGTACTGCAACTACATATTTGCACAGTGCATACCAGAGTGGACCCTAATATCACCTGCAGCCTCTAAACACCACTGTACTATTGCTCTTAATAGTAATAACAACAACATTCATCTTATTGGATACAGCAGTTCCTATTTTTGTATTCACAGTAAAGCTATAAAAATTTTCAAGGCACTTTCAGAGGTACTTTTTCTTAAAGATAAAAAAAAATCCCAAGTGTTTAACTATAATCACTATTGGGAAAATACATTAGTAATGTACACTTTAGAGCACTTCTGAAAAGCTACACTCCTAATACCAGGTAAATGATATATGTTTTAGAAACACTTATGAATGCCTATTCACTTATCACTCTGGCATGGCCTCAAAACAGTATTGGCTAAACAATAGTGCTTCCATCATGGTTTTGTGTATGGTCAATGAAGTAAATAATATGCATTTTTTAAAACGCTTGAATGCGTGCTTACACAGCAGTTTATTCAGATCCATTATGGACATCCAAGTAAATAAATGTTCCAAAGTCCATAACTATATATTTTGTAAATACAGTGCTGCTAGTTTCTACAGAACAAATAATAGGCACTATAACAATACCACATGCACAGGGGTTTATCCAACAATGCACTTCATCACAAAACAGATTTCACAACTTCTTGCTGGCTTTTTCTCCTGCTCCCCATCATTTCTTTGTTTTGTTTTTAAAGAAAGGTGCTAAAGGGGAGAACATTACCTTTCAAGAAGCTGTTACATTTCGAGAATACCCAATCATTATGAGAAATAATAACATGAAAGGGAATTTCTTTCTTGAGAATCCCTGTAAAATCCCTGTAGGCCCTTTTTCGATCTCACCACCTCACTTTGACCACCAGCTGACTTAGATGAGTTCTGCAGTTGAGAGCCACAGCTTTACATTAATGGCATTTGCTGCTCTGAGTAATTGCTCAGTAAAAATTCAGGAAGGGTTTTGCATCTTAGTACAAATACCAACGGTGAGCAAGCTCTTTAATAATCTGATGCATAGCTATACGTGGGCAAGAGCTTGCCTTTTGCAGCCATCCTGAAAGCTCTTTAACCTTTATTCTTCTTCCATTCATGTTTTAGGAATGCTAACAGGACGAATGACACCTTAGGAAAGAAACAAATTACTGATCAGAACTGCAGATAGATAAAGGGATAAGATTAGAATCTCGTATCTGTTTTGTAAGAAGCTGGGAGCCATTAAAGGAGGACAAAAACCTGATTTTGGCTACAATCTGTGCCACTGTGACAAAAAAAAAAAGTCCCAATTAATTCTTCACAGGCCTTGAAGTGAATAAAAGACATGGATAGAGGGGAACAAAAAAGGGGGAGAGAACCTAATCAAGAAGGGTTCTTCAGCAAAAGCCCAAGACAATAAGTTAGATTTTTTTAAAGTGTATCAGGATATCCCATAGATATTTAAGAAGGCTTTAAATAGTCAAAGTAGACAAACTAAGGCTTTTGACTTCTAGATGAGCTTTCCTTCCACATGGGCCCCTAAAATTATGATTTTTCCAGGGCCCAAGGCAGACTAGTTTCAAAGAACAAAAAATGTCTTCATCTCTCAGAGAGGGGAAAGGATTCTACATTTGAAGCAGCCTGTAAATTTGCAGCAGTCTGATGATATATGTACATGACACCCTTGCAAGTATTGAAATTAAATTAAAAATAATGAACTACTTAAAGTCTATTCATGGATATTCCTGACAGAATCTACGTGGGCTTGGGAGAAAGGAAAATTTGCTAAATTCATAATTCACTTAGGAACAGTTTGCTCAGTGTATGACCCATTTAAATGTTTTAAAATGTACATTTTTTACCAGTTCTACTCCTTTTTAGTCTTCAAAGAGCCATTAAAATCACTTTTTAAAGGTCCAACAAAAGAGCTAAATGAATACAGAAGTGACACCCTTGATTTCAGAAAGGCTATGTACTCACCAGCACACAAAAGCCTGAGTATAATGACTTCAGTCTCATTCCAGGGGTGCTAAGGTAGGAAGGATTACAGATGAACTGGTTTTATGATACATGACCATTCCACTTCATCAATTGCATAGTGTCTTTTCTTGATGCTCTGTTGGGAAATATAGCACAAAACCTGCTTTGTTGATACTAGATTTGTTACTCTAAGCCACATTTTATAAGTATGGGAGAAGGATATTTAAGATTGCTAAAAGCAATAGAATATTCTAGGAAATTTTCAGAACAAAATAAAAAAAACATTAAATTAGTCCATAAAGTTATCTTCAATGCAGCAAGAAATTGATATGTGTTTATCTTTTTAAGTACTATATTATTTTTCCCATGCAGTTGTCTAATTTCTTTTGGGATCTTATCCAATGTCTATAAATACCTGGCTGAAAAGTGCAAAGCATACAAAGCCAGGCACTTTTCAGTAGTGCACTGTGACAGAACAAGAGGCAATGAGCACAAACAGAGAGAAGAGTACCTCTGATTGGGGAATGCTTTTTAACTCTGAGGATGACTGAGGTTGCTCAAGGAAGCTGTGGGCTCTTCCTTCTCGGAGATATTTAAAGACCACGGGGGTGTGGTCCTGAGCAACCAGTTCTAGGTGGCCCTTCTGGAACTGCCTTGTCCTAGATGACCTCTAGTGGTCCTCCCAACCTACACCATTTTGAAATTCTATAAAAGCTATTTATTCCAATTGATTTGTTTTAAATTGCTCATTCCTGTCTCAGTCACATAATTTTCATACAAATTTTGTGTCTCATAAATTCTTATGAATAATGTTTTAATCCACAAGAAAATAAAATTCTTTCTCAGTTCTTTTTTTTTGTGTGTGTGTGTGACTTAAAGAGATAATGGCTATGAATTCCTCATCCCTGGGAAAAAAATTTACTAATGTTATTTTTCTGTTGTTTTTCAAATTCTGAAATTTACGTTGAATTTTGATAATTGTATCAGATAATGAATGACTGAGACCTATTATACAATCCCTCATGAGATATTTTTCATGCTAGATTTTATTAAATAGGAACATTAGTAGTACTCCATTCAGATCAGTGTAAAATTTTATAATACAAAAATTAATCAGGAATAGTTAATTTCTAATATACTTGCTCCTATACCAATAAAATTGTGATATGATTGGTGCTTAATTTTAAACAATTGCTCATATGTTTTGTCTTACTGGTGTTTTCACGAGTCTTTTGGTTCTATGAAACCACTAAGGTATTTTTTAAAGTGGTTGCATTATCTAATATCACGTGAGAAGTAACATTATAGTCTTGTTTTGATGTGTTGTGAAACTGGAAGTGTAATCACTGAATCCTGCACTGTGGGCTGTATAAAAAGAGATACTTACTACTCATCAAATCCTAGACTAAACTCATAAAATATCCTGAGTTGGAAGGGACCCATGAGCACCATGAAAGTCCAGCTCCTGGCCCTGCACAGAAGAGTTCCAAGAATGACACCCTGTGTCTCAGAGCTTTGTCCAAACACTTCTTGAACTTCGGCAGGTTTGGTTAACCTAGTCCTGTTATTTGGCAGCCATACATTTGTCCTGCTGTTCTTTAAGGATTAGAAAGTCACTTAGAGAAGAAAAATGAACCTAATACACATTATCTATACCATGATGAAAACTGGTTACAATGTGCTAATTTCACTCTGCAGAGAAAGAGAGAGATGATGAGATGAGATGAGATGAGATGAGATGAGATGAGATATGAGATAGCCACCTTTCCTTGCTGGCTATGACTGTTCTCAATATAAGTTTACCATCCAGCAGAAAAAAAGTCCATTTACTTTGTAGTAATGATGTGGTGGTCACAGGAGAGTCCTCAAATTTTTTATCTCTTTCCTTCTGCAAAATAGAAGCAAATAGAGCAAAATAAACCAGAGTAGCACTAAAAGATTTTACAACCACTTGCTTCCTGGTAATACTGTCCCTAGGTTCTATTAGAAAAGGTAGATTACCCATTCACAGCTGTTTCTGATCTCTCCTTATAAAAAGACACTCAGATATAAAAAGTTCATTGGATATAAATTAAGCACACTTTTGAATCATCTGTGCTGCATACAGGCAATAACAAGCAAGTTACTGAAAATTAACCAGTTAGCTTTGAAGAAAATACATTGCTTTTAAATTATACTGGGAAATTTCTTCGCTTTTATTTTTTTTAATTGGTAATAAGTGTAACACATGGACTTCGGTAGAAAACGTTTTCAATTTCTTATACCTGGCCAAAAAGTAGGCCGGTCTTTGTATTTTGTACCTTTTTTGACCATGTTTCATAAAAGGACGTCCAAGGGATAGGATTTAATGTAATTTGAGAAGTTTTTATTTTCCTGTTAGGGTTTGAAAATACTGCAGTTGTCAGATGAACTAAAGTCTGCTCTTCACTGCCCCCACCCCCTGTGCTAAACTAGAAATCCAGAAATTACATGTCTTTTAAGAATAACTGTAAGAGGCCATAGTTAAAACATTTAATAATATTTTAAAATGTTTTCTTAGAATTCATTTTGAATTTTTATTCATCAGTTTTTGCACCAGCTTTTTTTCTATTTATTTGTATATGACAGCTTATTAGTGGTTCAGAAACCATATTTTAAGGATAATGGGAATACATCTACTGACATGCAGGCATATTCAAAATTTTGTTAATTATTTCCATTTTTTAATCTATTTATTAAGCATTTTTTAAACTCATGAAGTGCTTATGCAAATCAAATTTCAAGTAAAGTCATGTAGCTTATCTACTGGTTTAAAAATATGTATAGTAAATGATGAAGGAGATATAAATTAAAAGACATAAGAGGAACTACTGGAAGAACATAATTTTTCTTCAAGGTGTATCATCTATTACTGAAGATAAACTATTAGCAGTAAACTGCATTATTACAGATATAATAAGTGGTAACAAAACCACGGTAGGGGAAGAAGTGCAGAGACTCGAAAGTTAAAAAGATTCATAGATAAGCAGAATGTGAAATTATATCCTCTGAGAAATTAATTTTGCGCCATAATATGCCAGCAGACTAATGTGATTTGAGACTAACTTTAATATAAGTTTAGACTCAAGATGTACAAACTGAAAAATGCTGCTAAACAGCAAATGACAGTACCATCCTCAGACATAGCTGCTGATTTGAGAGGTATCTTACAAAAAACTCCCTCCACAGTCTTCTTCCCACTCAGACAAATAAATATAATAAAGAGTATTTCCTGTTGTGACATAGAACATTGCTTACTCTGGATATCTGTCTTTTCTCCCTCATCTTTTAGTGAACAGCCAAAAATATATAAATTTTAAAAATCATAGCTTTTTTTAGGAATGGTCACCAATCTTACACAGATACAACCACAAGCACTTTAGGTAGGATTTTATTTACGTCCATTAAATCAATCCCATACAAGAGTCTAAATGACAAAAACAAAACAAAACAAAACAAAACCACAAGAAAACCCAGGAAAATAAAACACAACAAAACACCCAAACAAGCCCTGACTCTGAGTTTGAGTCTGAATATATGGTTTTCAGATGCCATTTACCACACACTTGTTTTTTTGTATTTTGCTTTAGTAATTCCAGCTTTACACTTCCTGCCATGGGTACAAGCATCTGTGGTCAAATTTTAAGGTGTTCAAACACCAGAGTAAGGGACCACTTTACCCTGTTTTGAAGACATGGTATATCTGATAAGTCTCTGATGTAGAGCCGCTGGAGACATTGGACATCCATTTTTGTGCCATAAATCCAGTGCACATCAGCTTTGCTGTGCATATAAACACATACTGTCTCTGGCTTCCCAGAAAAGGGAAACACTGCTCTGGAAAGGTAAAATGATGGCTAATATGTTAGTGTGAGAAACTGAGATCATAATTTGTAGTACACAAACATACCGATAAGAGTGCAAAACTGGAAGCTCGAAAAGAAACTTTGGAATTCAAGACCTCAGAATACCAAGCTATTAAAGAAAAGACAAAGTTAACTGAAACTTGATTTTGGTTTTACCAGTTGGAAAATGTGCTCACATTCAGAAAATTAAGATAAGAAGTCAAAAGTACCTATCTGGGTACAGTAAAATTTAGAAATCAAAGTAAGACCATTCTATTAAATTAATTGATTTAATGTTTAAAATTTGCAGTAAAGCAATTGAACTTATTTTTCTATTTCAAAATATGAAGGTGCTTCAAGTATTCAGAAGTTATAAGACAGAGTTTTAGAGTACATTTAGATATCTCTTTATCCTTCCTTTGAAATCCTTTTTAAAAATCTCACTGTTTCAAAATGTTCTTTTTATTTTCATTCCATTGATTTACTGTATAGACAGATATTCCTCCTTGCTCCTTTTCTCTGCCTTTCCCAAGTGAAGCAGCACTTTTGCAAAGAAAGGCAAAAAGGGAAAGCTATTAACAACTGCTGACTCTGTCCTAGTCTTGGCCTTTACATAGAATTAGTGCAACATATGGCCTCAGATAAGAGAAGTACATCTGAGCAGGGTCTGACTGACAGCACTACCTCTAGGTATGCCTGTGAGTAGCCTTAATACACCTGAGTGCATCACTGGATTTGTGCTTTGGTCCTTAAAGCATGAGAGCCTTTCATCTTTCAATTTGTTTAGGCCATCCTTATGAAGTCTATAACAGCGACAGATTTTGGAAGGGTAAGCAGCCAAAAGGGAAGCCCACCTAGTTTAGAACCTGCTTGTTGAAATTAGGAAAAACTTGTTAAAGGTTCACTTGGAGGAAAGGAACAGATGATAGCTGCACTCATTCACTAAGGTCTGCATTGTTGCACAAAATACAACATGGGAATATTTTACACATATAAGTGGTAATTCGTGAAACACTGAATGAGCTCTCTGACTCACACAAATAAGCAAAGAACTGACACTAAGATACACCTGCTTTTCTGCTCTTTCCTGGATGTTTGATAGCTATCCCTCCTCTGAGATAGCTTTCTATCACAGTCAGCAAAAGGGATGCTGCTCTCAGCAACTTCAAATCACAGCTTTAGTTCGAGCCCAGTCCCAAAAGGTGTTTAAATTAAATAAATTGGGGCAGCTGGGGCATAGCCATGTATTCTCTTTTGTCTTCTGTTACAAAAACTATAACCTTAGCTAAAGGAATGAGCTAGCAATAGAAAAATACAGAAAGACTCAACAAATGCCATTTGCTAGACATCCTAGGCCTACCTTAGGATATTTTTCATATTTGTTCACAGACTGTTTACACTTTTAAAAGAACACATTTTTAATTGATGGCTAGCATTCTGAAAACTTCAGACTTTCCTATTGTTATCACTCAGCAGCAGCTGCATTTGGTCTGATCTGTCCACAGAAACTGGCTAAAAAAGCTTGTTGATTTTTTTCCTAGATTAGATGCCCTTTTCTTCCACCTGTAGTCTTCACAATTAAAACTACATGAGGTCCTCTTATTTACTATGAAGAATCATGAAGATATCATCTTTCATATAGGAATTCACACATTTGAGGGAAAATTTCTCTATTGTCCCTCAAATAAAGTTCTAACAACTTTTGAATGACACAGAAAGAACTACAAACAATAGCTTAATGTTTACTTAAAATACAGCTAGATCTAAAGAAAATTTATTAGTAGACCAGCTATAAACAAAATAAAATACCATGTATTTTCCTCTTTCCTGACAAATTTACATAAAGTTAAGTGAAATTTAATTAATCTAATCTAATTTCTATAGTGCTGAATTGATTGGATAATGGTAAGACTTCCCAAAGGATGAAACCATTCCTATTTGCATGCTGATTAATCTGACAGGGCTATATTGACAGTGCATGTATATATTAACATACAAACTCCTGCCACTTCTATTAATTCAATGTGGAAAATATATTTTTAGCAGAGACTCAGATTTCATGTTTATAACTTGACAAATTAGTTTAGTGCTGCTGTGGAGATAGAATCAAACTGCTGTGTTTACACTATGTTGCCTCTTCAACTATGACTGTATAAAAACAGCATTTTCTAAAGGAAATGGAAATTCACTTTAGACATGAATACTCTGCTCAAGTAAAAGTTCTGGAATTTAAGAAGCACTTAGTTGCTGCATTAGGCCATTTAGGATGTTTCAGCGTCTCAATTGACTGTAATACCAATCTGCTCAAGTGCCCTGTTAATGACCTTCCATCTCACAGCAAGCTCAGGAATTCAGTGTTTATACTTTTCTCTTTTTTTGTAACTATACCATGAGCAGACTGAAGGACAGATCCTTCTTTCTCTCGCTACTGTGGCAGAAGTATGTAAATTGTTATCACTTCAAATAAAAAACCCTCTAACCTTCCTGAATCTTAATGAAAATTATTATTGGCAAAAATTAGAAAGAGGGAATCGATACAAACAGGCTGTTAAACATAAAGAAACATAGAGTTTTAATGTTGATTACAAATTTTAAAAATCGTATACATTAACTCCCATGTTGCAGCATGAAGCATTCTTAGTTTTGTGTTATTGTTCTAAATGAATACCTACAACAGAGTAATATGTATCTAGACTGAGAGCACCACTACCATTTCTGAAAACACTCCCTAGAATTTTAATATAACTAGTAAGCAATGTAAGATATATATAGGGAGAGAGGATTGGATCTGTGCCACTGATCTAGCTTCACTGCAGTCAAAAATATGAGTCATTTTCACAAACTTAATATAAGATACAGAGTATCCGCTATGTTAGCAAACCTGAATACTTAATCATCTACCCTGCCATGTCTTCACTCCACCAAATAGACTAAGAGCATGGGAAAACTTCTTTGAATGATATCACTAGCACTTGTCTGCATTGTTTACATTTTATTGTGGCAGACTAGTAAAAATTTGAGTTAGAGTATTTTGAAAAATACTGAAGCCAAATGACATTTTTTCATTTTTCTTCACAGCCCTAAAAATAAGACTACATACAAATACTTACTTACTTTTGCACTCTTTTTTCCACCAAAAAAAAGCAACAGGATCCTTTGTGATATAAGTGTTCTAAATTATCATGAAAAAACTATTAACAAAAAAAAATGCTCTGATGCTCTCAAATGATTATAAAAGCTGAAAACTAATTATGGAGAGCAATAAAGAATTCAGAAAGTAGTTGCTCCCCCACTCTCCCCAGAAATCTGAGAATGTAAAGCTCTTGGAGTGCATTTAAAATTCTGGTTTTGCACATCCAGGAAAGTAATCGATGCCTCTGAAAAACACAAATTCTTTTAGGATATCCATTCTTAAAAACATCAGTAGGCTATGGGAACAGTACCTGTTCTAGGATAGCAGCTATCCCCAGTTCTTCACGTGCAACTAAGGATAGTTTAGAGTCTTTAGTATACTGCAACATGACAATCAGACATACAGAAGCATACAGTTAGAGCCTAAAATTATGGCTGTTAAATGAACATGATTCAGTTTAATTTTCATATCATTCATAGTATAGATCACATCAGCCAATATGTCTAGTTAAATTTGTGGTCCCTTAATAATGTTACATACCAAATACCATCACTGAAGTTAGTGGGAATTACACGACTACAATCTCTCTGTACACTCCTCATGCTAGAGCCTGACTGGAATGGGAATTATCGTGTTTGTGTATTAATCCTATCAGGAAGAACATAGAAAGACTTAGCTAAAACTAGCTAACATTTAGAACACTCCAGCTGAATCAGTTTTCAGGTTTTAAAATGCTATTTTCAGGAAAACATTCTATTTTTCTTAATGTTTCATTCACATTTCTTTAAATTTACTGTGGAAAAGATCATCTATCAAACATCAATATCTCTTATTTCTCAGTTAGTTCACTGAGCCCTAGTTCTCATTTTTAGCCCATTAACAGATCATTAGGTATAATCTTGTCTAGCTTTTCTCAGGTTATGTTTTTTCCTACCTTTGCATAAATACATTTCCAAGCATAGTAAGTTATTATATTAGGTACCTCTGACCACAACTGATAAGTCCTCAAGGCAAGGTAGGAAAATAAACCATCTGCACTTAAGATGTCCAAGTACTGCTTTTGCAAATGGAAATTTCATTTCAATAAACGTGAAGCGCCTAACCAGACTCAGACACCTTGATTTTAGTATTTTTGCCACACCTACAAAGATAGGATTCCATTTCAGGCATGGAATGCAGTGAACAAAAAGGACTTGCAAACCAATTAAAATAGAAGCCTTTGGCAAACCCCTGCAAAAGTAGAAATCTGCATAGAAATAAATTTTCAAGTAAATGCATTGAATCAGTGAACATTTCTGAGCGCGCTCCACAAAGAGCACCATTTTCTGGGCATGGCAGAAGTTAAACCAGCTTTACAAAAGCCTGGGATGCCAGCTGTGTACTCTGGAGCACCAGCTACTGGCATCAAGTATTTTGCTGTTCACAGAAATGGCACTTGAAGGTGTACCCAATTGAATCTTCTAAACAGCACTGAAGCAACAGACAGAAGTGGTAGATTTGTTTGTGCAATTTCTTGGCACGGAGAGCCAAGAGCAAGAGAACCTGCAACACAAAACCAAGCCTAAGTATTGCACAAACAGTTGCACTGTTACATGCATCAGCTAAGAGCCATCTCTAGAAGGAACCACATCTTGAGGGGATATCTTTATAATAATCTAGCCCCCTAGGTTTTATGTGTTGAAAAAGACCAGTTGAGAGGGGGCAGATGTCATAATGGACTGCTTGCAATTTTTGAAATTAGGAACTCAAGCAACTGATTGTTCATTTAAAATTTAGAATTCTAGCTTAAAATGCAACTAAAGTTGCAGCAGTAATAAACTTTTTTTTTCTATTAAAACATTAAACCAGCAAAATAGCATAAACAAAATGGAGCTTAGTCAAACATTATATTCAGTGTACCATTCTTACTAAGTGTGTTATAGAAGCAGAAACATCATACAATACAAATTTCTTCTGCTTGAAATGGAACAGCAATTCTCAGATGTTTGAGACTTTTGAACTTCAGGTGTGTTTAAATCCTAGTATCTTACAGCCCTGCTATGAAAACTTGGTTAAACATCAAGCTAAGAAGCATTTAATTGAAACATTATTCTGATACAACACCGTCTTCAGATTTGTCCTGTCAAGTCTCCTCTTTCCTTATCAGTAAATAGTGAGCCAGATTGATCTTAGAGCTGGTTCACTGGCATCAATGTTCCCTTACTTGCAAACCAGACTACGGAGAAAAAAAAAGAATGAAGCTCAGAAATATAGTTTCAAGCCTCCTTCTTGTCCAGATTTAAAGTTGAAATATAACTACAGAAAACAACCAAACCTAGGATCACTGTTACTGAGAGATTCAAAACTTTTCTTCATTACAATTCAGAAGGCAGACATTTTGCATTAAAGCTGTTATTTGAGAGAAATTAAAATGTTTGTGATTAGTGTTTCTGTAAAAGAGGAGAAATTTGCTTTCTTAGCTCCTTAACTCTCCAGAGACAACCCTACAATTCTCATTGCCTTATTTTAAAATGTCAGCCTTAATATTTCAAGGCTTTTCCAGAAAAGCAGGCATTTCTTGCTTAGAACACATCTTCAGGCTTCCAGGGTCTGAAGTCCTGAGTCGTACAGCACTCTGTCATTTGGAGATGGAGCACCACAGCAAAGAGCACAAAGCACAAAGCCTTTAAACCTGAGGTACTCAGCTGGACATTGTTTCCCCAGATCCTAAAAGCCTGGGTTTAGTTATTTTCTGGTGCTTTTCTTAGCTGGTTTACGTTGGTTGTTTTGGGTTTAGTTCTTTCTGCTCGCTGAAAGAGGCCCACACTGCATCCTCCCATGTCTTCCTGAAGTGCTGAAGCGGGCACTGGGAGAAGAGCAGGCACATGTAACCAATGGGACCTCAGGACAGATTGCCCATTGGCTTGGGAAAACACCACAGCAACCTGTCTTCATTTGTAAACTGAAGAACTGAGCTGTTGTTTGCAAGTTTTAGGGATGTGTGTGGTATGGCATAGAAGTATATCAGCTCTTTTAAGGCTGTTCATTGGGATGCTTTACAAGATCATCAATCTTATATTTGCTCCCCATGCCATCGTTCCATTAGTCAAGCTTGTTGTGACATGATATTAATTTATCATTTCATGTCTTGTGTTTCCATAATATTTATAAAATTATTATCCATCCATAACAGTCTTCACACAGACCAACTCACCATGCAAGTAACTACATTTCTGATGTGTTTCTCCTTGTAGATTAATGAGAACATGGCTAATCTTAAATACTATATTTATCTAGTAAGCTCATAATTTCTGAACAGAAAAAAGATACTAATCCTTGCTGGAGTTTAAGAAAATGATTGTTTCACTGAATTGACACCTCTGTACAGATTTTTATGTCATTTTAAGAGACTACTTTAATGTGAAACAACTTTACTATTGTCACTAAGTATGAAGACTTGGATTCTTTGCTGCTTTCTAAGTACACATGTAAGTGACTACTTGTAGCAAGTTTTTTCATCAACACGTCATTTGTCCTTCAAAGAAACAAATAAAAATGGAACTGAGAGTGCAAATATAAACTGCCCCCCTCACTATTTTACAGAATTATAATAGAATGCAAGTGAAATTCAGCATTATAATAGAATGCAAGTGAACTTCAGCATGGTTTTTTCAAGCAAATGATAAGTTGCTGAAATTTCTAGAACAAGAGAAAAAAATTCTAAGAAAGTGGAAGTATTTACAAGAGTTGCTGCATATAAAGAATTCATGATGCCTGCAACAAATGCAATCACTCTCCCTTTAAAATGAAATAGGTGTAAGATATATACTGATATCTACCTGGCTTTAGAACAAAAGCTTCATATACTATAAATAATAATAGATAAAGTGTCTGCTTGACATAAAATTACCGTACAACATACTCTTAATTAACCAAATATTTTTCCTGAATATGATACATTAGAATAAAAATAGAACCATAAAACAAAATCTACATATGAACCTAATGAATTCTCAAGATCTGGCTTTTTTTGTAGATAATGATGCCAGGAATTACTGTGGGGTTTTTTTTGGTTTTTTTTTGTTTTTTTTCCAAAAATGTATTTTCCAAAAAATAATAATCATTGAAGTGTATGTTTCCAATAAATGTTCATTACAATTACACAGCTGCACATCTTGAAAACATCTTGCCACAGTTACTTCCCTCCCCAAAGCATCAAAATGCTTTCTGAAAAATTTGTTCATTTTAATATGATTTTTTTTAATTATCTATTTTTAAGATAACCTCTGGGCAAGGCATTCTGAAAATGGTAAGTCACAGTATGAGTTTATTCTGTTTCAAACCAGAAATATTTTTTTAAGTTTTCAAGTTGACAGACCAAAGAAATTCTTCATTTGCAGGTGTTTTTTAAAAGTGCATGAAAATAACATCATGTTTACAATGACCTTCTATTCAAAACCACAGCCCAAATCTGCTTCCCAGCAACTTGCAATTAGGCAAAGGAGGCTCTCTGCAGTGGTTGCTGTCTGAGCTTTCAGGCTCCAGCTACTCTCCCCATGGGAACACCTGGAACTCACTGGACTTCGTCTCTGTAGGCACCCATTACATCTGCAGACCCATTACGTCATAGCAACCACCAAAACTCAGCTGCACAGACTGTAGAGGGAACATATGCTTTTTTTAATTTCATGCTGTGCCTCACTGCCATGATGCTGAAGTCGGGGCATCAGTTACACTGCAGCATTGCCCTATTTCACGGTAGCAAGGCAAAACTCCAAGGGGCTCCTTGATAGCTTCAATCAGAGTAATAGTGATAAAAGACATTGATGTGGTCTAATTTGCTATTTTGCCTCCAGTGCATAAGATAAGGAAATTAAGACCTAGACTGAAAATCAACAGACATAGGGGGCTTCTTCCCTTACTGTTTTATAAATTGTTAAGAAACAGATTGTAGGATGCCTGAGGTCATGAATCATTCATTAGAAACAGGTAATCTGGCTTCTAGATTCAGCTTCAATGTGTGCTTTAGAAAAAGGTTACAGCTTCATCAGAAGAGACAGAAGAATTTCCTTGTATTCATAATCCTCTCTCCAAACCTTCCCCCTCCACAACAAAGTCCTCCCTGTAAAATGGGAAATACAACTAAGTAGTCCACTCTATTCAGAGCAGCAAGTCTGAAACAAAACAGGCCCCATGGGGCAGACTACCCAGGTCATCAGACTGCAGAAGTGTCCTGAATACTTCTCAATCTTTTCTTTAGGAAGTCATGTAGGCAGGTATTTGCTGGACCTGAAATAAGAATCCATCACTTTCAATAGTTACAGTTAGTACCCACTTAGAGGAATTTTATCAGACGTTTATCGCTTCAGAAGCGGTAGCATTACTGAACTACAAAGCAAAAGGGAAAGCATCTCTTCCTGCTGTGGATTAAGTCTTTCATTTTGGTAGTACTCCAAGCACACTGCAACATACAGTCTGGAAATCTTAATAAACACAGTTCTTTTAAAAACTTTTTTTTTTTCTATGTAAAAGCAAATGTTAATGACATCAGCCATTGAATAAAATGTACTTGGCTTTGAATTTTGACAGATAACCTGAAAATCAATTATTTGCAATGTTTTAATATGAATTTTAGAAACTCCATATATGCATCTACCAAGCTACATTTGTTCTTCATCCATTATTTTTATTTGCCATATTCTTTGCATTCGTATGGCCCTATGTTTGCTTTCCTTTTCTCAGTATTCCTTTCTAAATTCCAACGTGAAATTTTACCTCAGATTTCCCTGGTCATTCACAGGTAATATATGCAAACACTTTGTAACCATGAAAATAATGATGCTATTTCTTCCTTTTCTTTCTTTTCTTTTAAGAAATCTGTTTTATTATTATTATGTGACAAGTATATTGGTCTTGTGGGAACAGTATAAAAGGCAAAACAAAGGGTGTTGAAATAAATACCAAATATCTTGCTATCAAAAATTATGAATGTTTATATTTTATATATAATTTTATATATAAAATATGAATATTTTAGCTCTGAACAAAAGAGTTCTTACAGTTATCACATATATTTGCTAGGTGCACATTTTAAGCCATTTAATACATTTTCACTATCAAGTCTTTAGTGAAACATATGAAAGTCCTATGCCCTCCAGGAACTTATTTCCCAGTTTGTATGTCACAGAAGTTTGGAGAAGATTAAATTTCTACATTTTGTATTTCTGGAATCTTTCCAGTTCTAATGTAAGCTGCATTGGTAAGGGTTCATCCAGTGTTTCCTCTGCCCACTAATGAAAAAAACAAACTACCGTTGCAGGTTTCAGAAGCTGCTACCTGTATGATAAGTACATCCTTTAGTGCAAATGGAGCAAGAACTTGTACACTTCTGTTACAGGGACTGGTAACATTTGTAATTGTTAGCCTGTGTTGATTGTTTAACTTTTCCAACCACATCAATGAAATTTCAGAATAAAAGGTGATAAATCATACATTAAGCATGCAAAGTAGCTTCCAAACAAAGTCTTATTCTGTAGAGGCTAAAATTACTTTCCTAGTTTCCAATTTTAATTACTTGTGTTATATTGATAGCTAGCCAAAGCACAGACCTTGATTTTTCTTTTCTAATTTTTATTCTGCTATCATGCTCAGTCTCAGTAAATCTGAAAAGCACTTTCTATATATTGCTGTGTATGTCATACATTCATTCACTTTTCACTGTGATACTACCCGAAAGGCACTTATGGCTCAGAACCACTACATCAACCTAAACCAACTTTCATCATAGAAGAACCAATGGAATTCAAATCAACTCACTGCAAATATAATCAATTTGTTGATCTCTGCAAATGTACTGGATACAGGGACTTAAAATGTGTTAATTATTTAAATCTGTGCAGATTGTGCATGCCAGAGTGGCAACTAACCACTTTAGGTCTGCTTTTATTTTCTACGTATCTATCCTCATTAAGGGTCTTTACCTGACCCCAACGTAAATTAACCTATCCCCAGAACACCCACCCCCAATACATCTGTCTCAAAAATTAGCAAGAATATTGCCACAAGACTCTTCTAACACCCTCTTGGGGTGTGCTTGGCCTGCTTACTTACTACAGTGCTTGTTATCAAGTCTGTCTTCACTAGTCAGAGTGGTAAGTCTGTCCTTCAGCACAGCTATTAGGAGTTTTACCTTTCCAGAATCCTAAAGAAATAATTAATCCAAAGTTAGCATGCAGTACTTTTTTTCTAGGGTCAGCATACTCACAGGTCTGAAAAAACACTTGCCAGTTGCTTGAGGTCAACAGTTCAGTATCGCTATGCATTCTGCAGTGAGCTGTGAGCCTGCAAGAGCAGAAGTGGGCCTTGTGCTGTCAGCATTTTTTTTACAGAGCTGCTGCTCACCAGGTTGAGCTTCTCCTTTTAAATGCCAGTCATCACAGATTAAGTGTGGAGAACTACTCTATCCTACTGTAACATCTCTGGGGAAGGAACTACTTATTGTAATCTATAGCCCTACTACAAGTAATCTGAAATCTCACCCACCATTAAAATTATTTATAAATGTTCTTTTATAACTAATTGTCAGAGAAAAAAAAGAACCTCAAGATCATTTTTACTCCATGTGCTATACACACCTGATTCATTAACTTGGCCAGTTATTACATGAGCAAAATGAGTAGCTGAAATTAGGTCCACCCTATCTGACAAAGAAAATGTTGTGGATTATGCAGTACATGATCAGAGAAAAAAGATCACCAGGGAAAAAAGTTAGGTGCTCTGAAAACAGGAGCATCTTGGAAAAAATAATATCTAAAATTTTGTGGATATATGCCTACAGCATAGGTCCCAATCAGAGCTTGCCTGAACATAAGCTCAGCACTGTTCCTAGCCTCACTGTGATCTCTGAATGCAAGCACAAGGCTTTTCTTCATTTATAGTCAAATAATTTAAACAGATGTTTTGACCGAAGTCTGTAAACAACTCTAAGTTAGAAAGGTAGTTCCACTCAGATGAGACTCAGTTCATTGGTCACCCAGTGTTTGCAATTTTCATTACTGCTGAGACTCAGTTTGGGACTCTGGTCACTGGGTTTCTTGTAAGAACATATCACATGTGTACACACATACACTTGTAGTAATGCCAGCTTCACCAATCAATCATACTTCACTTGAGTGAGTTATTGCTACCACATAACAGCTGCTGGGAATGAAGCCACTCATCCATTACAGCAGCTGTCATTTCAGCTGCATGACCTCCTTCTACCAGCTTTCAGTCACCCAGCTTACAGATTTTTTTCGCTTGAAACTCCTCAACCTGGCTGGAGGACCATCCAAGTCACCACTGGTTGACAGCAACCTACTGACAAACATTTGTCTGAGCCTACACAAGGCCTGCACACTTCACTTTCATCTTACTCTGGGGTTTAGCTACTCTCAATAATTAGCCAACAGAACTGCAGATCACAGCCTAACAAAGCAGTTAAAGCGGTTCAAAGGCCAATTGGCACACTAAGAGGAAGTCCAGCCATGCACTCCCACCTCTCTCCTACCACCATCTGACCCCTCAGCAAGTATGTTAGAAAGCCAGCCCAACAAACAAAAGAATGCAGTAATCTCCCGCCCAAACTAGCTGGTGGTAGGATTAAATAAGCATTAGTGCCAGGAGAAGCACAAAGCCAGGCTGGAGAGGAAGGAAGTGGGAACATCCCTTTCAGCAGGGGTTAGCCTTTTCATTGGCCCTATCTGCATTGTCAGGCTGTGGTTGGAGGTGTGTGCTCCAGGAACAACTGAGCAGGCTTAACAGCTTTCTGATGCCAAAAGGAGCAGTCCCATTCTCCTCTACCTTGCATTCCATCTCTGGCATGTATCTGACCCCTCAGCAAACAGACTCATTATTTTGACCAAAAGCTATTTCCTCTATTGGTTGCGTTAGTTTACCCATGGTTTAATGAACTGAATTGGCTCAGAGAGAGGTCAGAGAAGCAGCAAGCAACAAAGAAGCAGGGGAAATGCACAGCACAGAGAAGTGGGTACACAGTGCTGGCCTTTCAGCAACAGCAAGCAGGCAAGTCAGCTCAGCCATCTCATCCCACTGCACTCCCAGCCACCTACCTGGCAGCTGGCCAGCTTTCAGAGGGAAAACAAGCCAAGAAGGATGTGGTTCTACCTACCCAGCTGGCAGCTCTTTCTTTTGGGACTAGCACCCTTCAGCTTAGTGCCTGCTAGTCATAACAGGCTACAATTTATTGTCCAGCACTCCTCAACTGAGATACGATCAATTAAGTTTCACCATATCCGCTGAGACACCACAGTTCAAGCTCCATCATGAAGCCTTCTGCTGCACGACCTACTCACTCTCTGTAACGTTCAGCCCCTTGTAGCAGGAGGGTCAGAAGCCCTCCACTGCTGAGAGCCAAAGGAACCGGCACTGCCGACATTCGCCCCTCCCAGGGGGACCTGCCCTCCCTCTAACACCTCCTGCTCCCTGTTCCACTTCCCCCTGCAGCTGCACCTGCCCCCAGCTCTGCATGCCTCAGGCAAGGGGCTGTGGGGCTGCTCTCTTAAGGCGTGGTACTTCTCATGCAGAAGGCATGGTCCCTTCTGCACAGAAACTTCAAACACACATTGCCACAATTTATTGGCTGCCTTGAGTTTTCCTGGTTGAAAACCACCTCGTTCAGTTCAGAACTGGCAAACAAATGGGACAAGAAACAAGCACTCTTAAGTGATTTCCTTTGTTAGGTTTGAAAATCTGAAGATGCTTTTGTAGCAAGTATTTTTTCATATTAAATATTAAATATTAAATCTTTTAACTGTGGTACAGAGAAATAATCATTATGACACTGCAAGTCCCCTCTTCCAGTATTTACAGAACAGAAGATATATTAAATACTATTTCTAGATTACATTTCCATCAAGAAAACAGAAAATTAAATCAATTAATATGCAGATAAGTGAATATCAAGGCCATTGTAGATCTTTTCTTAAATACATCTAATAGAAAGCCCTGAAATGAAAGCAAATTAACATTTTGAAAAACAGTTTGAAAATTAAAATATTTTAGTTCTGCAGTAACTGTAGGAACATATTACGAAGTTAGGCAGCAATCATATGCATAATTAAAGAAGTGATTATATGTATATTTATACCATCAATGCATAATCCTCAATTTGTTTAACATAAAACAGAACATCAAGGAAACGAGAATTTAAATTTCACTTGCTTAATATGGAACATTAAGTACACAAAAAATTGCTTGTAATTTTAAAGTGTATAACTTGAACAAAATTTCAAGGTGGCAAATATTTGAGAGGAAGTAATGAGTGAAAAGAAAAGGAAAATATTAATATTATGCTTAATGAACAGAAGCTTCATTTGTAATAATTAAGGAAGGATATGCTCCCATTTCAAATACTTAAAAAGAAAGTAATGCCAATTAGCAAGACATCTCTTCATTTTATACAAACAAGGTAGATATGAGAGCTCTTAAATGCTTACATAGAATTTTTGTCTGGCTCCAGCACATCAGGAAATACATACAAACCATGAAAGTCTCTAATAACAACTACCTCAGAAACATTTGCTTATATTCAGATTAATATTGGCTTGCATTTTTTGTTTGTTATGAGAAACAGGGGATTTTGCACTACACATTCAAGATGGCTAGTGCACTGTCCACTATTTTTTTCCTCCTTTGTGCACTACTCCCAGAAGAGAGAAGTCTGAAAAAATGCAGTGGACTCACTGTAGAAAGGCATGAAAAGACTGCTTGTTCTCAGAGAGAGGTCTCTGTCAGGTGCTCCTGAGGAGCAGCCAGACTTACTTCACAGATCAGAGGAGCCACGGTCAAAGACCTGCAATTTTGAGAAAAGGTGATATCTGCTTCCTGCTAAACATTAAATTTCATGGACCCAAACATAGACACACCAAATCATTCTTCCTTGAATCTCAGCCAAGGGCTGTAGCAAAGATTATTCCTTCATATTTTTTTCTCACAGAGTGTAGAGCATACTCATCTATTTTGATAACAGTATTTACAGTGTTTTCTTTTAGCCTCTTTAGAAATGGTACCCAGCTGTCTTGAAGGCAGCCTTTTTTATATTTGATTGGCAGTACTCTCAAGACCAAATATTGAGCTGTTCTCGGGAGTTAAAGAGCTATCACTGTAAATATAATGTTCTGTCTTACCAAGAGTTCTGTGGTTAGTTGGATACCAGAAATAGATATTAGATCACATTGCCAATGTTGCATGGTCTTGACAGGTTAAGGAGTCATCCATCATTAAACTTAAAAGTTATTCTGGAATTTTTTGCACCCTTAATTATGCTACTCGGTGGATTGCATCTTTCCACTGACTGTTCAGCTTTCCTTCTGTGCACAGATACCTACTATAATATATTAACAGTCATCTGCTCCTGAGCAGGGAGGAAATACTATTTTGGACACAATACATGCACCTTCTAATGAAGGAAAACAAAAACAAAAACCAAATAAGTATTTAATTTTTCATTTCCTTATTTTTCAGTGTTTGTGTTCAAAAGATGACAAATATAGTCATGTTAAAATATGAGGGACAGAGATGAGATGAGTATGAAATTTTGGGTTATGCAGCATGTACTAATGTTTGAACTGTAGCTTAACATTTAACATTATATGTATATTCAATGTTATCACTTTAATTATTATAGTATCTTAATATTTATTCAAACTATCACTATTTGTGCAACAATTTCAGAGAAATGCATTTTAAAGCACTTGTAAATCTATCAAAATACTTTTGCCTTTGTTGATTATATATGTTGAGGATTTTTAGAGTAGTTAATACTATGTATTATAAGAGGAGAATATTTCTATTAATTGCTTACTTATCACTGAATGTTTCCACTAATTTAAAACTGTTGCTCAAATTAGTCCCTCTGGTTATCATTAGAACCATGAGACACTGAAAAATGAAAGCTGTAGAGCAAGTCAGTGTCATTGACAGCTGCAAAAATGATAAGTCAATAGAATCAATAGAAGTATTTTTTGTGCAAAGAAATGTTGTTTTTATGCAAACATAGAAGCAATGTTAATCAACCAATGTTTAAAAGCATTAAAATAGGAAATGCCATTTCATGATAGAATTTATCGTCAAAAAGTTATAAAAAAAAAGGTTAAAAGTATTCATCCTCATTTAAAATACTTAGTATTTTAAATATTAAAAATTAAGAAATCGGGAAAATATACTTTGTTTATGCATTGTATATTAAAAATATTTTCAAGTTAGCTAATGAGGTAATCTTTTCAGTGTTTTATTTGACATTCACTTATTAAGTTATTAATAATACACTCAATTTCCTCTATGTTATCCTGCATACAAAGGATGAGAGTTCACCTGCAGGCTATATGCTCCAATGAGTGATACTACTTGTTATGGTTTAAAGATTTTGCCCAGATGTTGAGGTAGAGCTCTGCTGATTTCTTTTGGAGAGGATGCACACCTTTACTCCTGATATTTTCTCTTTGCTACTGTAGCCTGAAAAAGATTATTTATCCTCAGATATTGCTGTAACTGTTGTTATTGTATCCACTTCTTTAATGTCCTATCATTCAACTATCTGTCCTTAGAAATCACTTATAATAATTATGCATTGCATTATGTGATTTTGGCTAGCGAATATTTGTGGGATTGTAAAACCAGTTTTTACAGAGAAAAACCCTGACATGATCTTAGGAACAGGGAGCTCTGGGGCTTGAAATAATACTAGAAACAATTCTAATGAAGTGGACTGTTACTAGTTCTCATAACTCCTGCAGATAGTAAAGATACTGTTCTCCTTCAGTGCTGTATTAAGGTCTTAGATACAGTTTAAATATTTTGCCATTCTTCAATAGGTCCATTCTTTTGAGGAGAAAATCTACAGCCTTGCAAATTAGTAAGTAAATAACTAATTTTAATGTATTAATGTATTTTGCTAATTAGCTATTATTTAATAACATGAGTTGCACTTTTACAACACTTATTTTTATATTAGTGATTCTTGTGACTTTAAGGAAAGGGGATCCATATTAGAAGAAACCTCATTACAAGTCTCTTCTATTAAGTCTTTGCTGAGAATTTTATGTGCCAATTATGGAGTGTTCAGATTTGCAAATCATGGTCTACCAATGCTTTTACAGCAGTTAGTGAATATTGGTTTGAAGTTATAAAAAATAGTGTTATTTAAAATACTTAAATATATACTGAGAGAAAAGAAAAGCAAGTTCTTTTAAGTGCTACAATAGTCTTTTTTAAAACTGTAATGAACCAATCTGTCTTTTAAACCCTACTTATTTTAGAAAAACTATTTTGGAAAATCTCAGAATTGACACCTGGATAAGTTATTACCTCATACTAGAGATGTAAAAGACAATTGATAGTCTCAGATTTTTATTTCTATTAAATAAAGAATTCTCAAGATAATTTAGAGGGAACAAAATATGTTCAAACTATTGTAAGGTAAAGAAGCAATATTAATTGACATATATTGCAACACTCAATGGGATATAGTGTGAAGTGTTACAGTAAGTCTGTGTGAATTTGTTCGTCAGTCCTGTCACTTCAGTTTTAAGATGTGTTATGTGGAATTATTTACAGGTACAAGGGACTAAAAAGGAAGACATCCCCATTTCACACCAAGGAATGTTCCAATTGTACTCTGTTACCTGTATAAGCAATTTATAATTTCAAATATCTAAAGTATAGGGCCACTGTTCCGTGTTGTTAATTGATAGGACATGAATGTGGTAACAATTTGTCATTTTTAGAATATTGAATGTGATAAGACGCCAATATGTAGGAACTGTATACCCAATATTTTCAAGTTGCAAATACCTCCATTGAGCATTAAAAGTATTTTTATTTACAGAATCGTAGAATGGCCTAGATTTGAACAGACCTTAAAAATCATCTAGTTCCAGCCCTCCTGTTTTGGACAGGAGTAATTTCTACTAGGTCTAGTTGTTGAGAGTTTCATCCAATCTGACCTTAAACACTTCCAGGGACAGGACAGTCACAGATTCTCTGGTCAATCTGTTTCAGTGCTTCATCACACTCACAGTAATGAATTTGTTTCTAACATCTCATGTAAACCTGTTCTCTTTCAGTTTGAAGCCATTCCCCGTTCTCCTGTCATTATATGCCCTTTTAAACAGAGCACTGGAAGGCTGTGATTAGGTCATGTCAAAGCCTTCTCTTTTCCAGGCTGAACAATCCCAGTTCTCTCAGTGTTCCATTGTAGGAGAGATGCTCCATCTATCTAATCACCTTAGTGTTCCAACCCAACAGGTCCATTCTCTTCCTTGTGCTTGCATCCTACAGCTGGATGCAGCACTGCAGGTGGGGTGTCATGAAAGCAGAACAGAGGGACAGAATCCCATTCCTCACCCTGGCCACGCTGCTTTGGATGCAGCCCAGGACACTGGACTTTGGCTTTCTGGGCTTCAAATGCACATTGACAGCCCATGTTCAGCCCCTCACCCACCAGCACCCACAATTCTTTCTCAACAGGGCTGCTTCATCCCCCAGCCTGAACTGATACCAGGGTTTTCCTCAGGGTTTTGTACTTGGTCTTGTTAAACCTCATGGGACCATTTCTTTATCTTGTCCAGGTCCCTCTGAAGGGCCTCCCATTCCTCAGGTGTGTTAATGGCACCACTCAGCTTGGTCTAACCTGCAAACTTGCTGAGGGTGCACTCAATCCCTTTGTCTAAGCCATTAATGAAGATATTAAATAACACTGGTCCCTATATAGATCACTTGTCACTGATGTCCATCAGAACACTGAGCTATTGACCACTACCCTGAAACCAATTCCTAATCCATCTAATAGTCCCATCAAATCCTTCTCTTTCCAATTTGGAGAGAAGAGGGTTGGGATGGACTTTGTCAAAGGCTTTACAGAAGTCGAGGTAAATGACAGCTGTAGCCCTTCCTTTGTCCACTGATGGAGTCACTCTACCATAGAAGGCCACTTGGTCAGGCAGGGCTTGCCCTGGGTGAAGCCATGCTGGTTGTCCCAAATCACCTCCCTGTCTGCTGTATGCCTTAACACAACTTCTAGCAGGATCTGTTCCATCACCTTCCCAGGCACAGAGGTGAGGCTGACAGGTTTCTAGTTCCCACGATCCTCTTTTTTATACTTTTTAAAGATAGGTACAATATTTCCCTTTTTCCAGTCATCTGAGACTTCTCCTGACTGTCATGATATCTTTTCAAATATCACAAAAAATGTCTTGGCAACTACATCAGCCAATTCCTTCAGGACTTTGGTATGCATCCCATCAGGTCCCACAGTGCTTTAAGGTTCCCCAGGTAGTCATGTACCTGCTCTTTACAGTCAGAGGAACTTTGCTCTCCTAGTCCTCATCCTTCTGTCCATCCACTTGAGAGGCTTGGGAAGAGAGGTTGTCAGTGAAGTCTGAGGCAAAAAAAACCTGTTAAGTATCTCAGCCTGCTCCTTATCTGTTGTTGTTGTTGAAGAAATCTTGAGAGTGCAATGATTCCTGTAGCTGGAGCAAGAAGGCTTCATCAATAGGCTCCCCTTGGCTTACATAGAACATTGATTTCGCCACCTTTTGTGTGGTCTCCCAGCATGTTTCCTTCTTGCCACCAATGAAACTATGAGGTTTCTTAATACAGTTCTTAACTCATTGTTTGAGGTATATACTGTGACATGAAAGTCTAATCATATACTTTTCAGCCAGCATATCATGCATAACAGTATTCTGCTTATTTTTATCTGCCCATTTGGTCACCATGCTGAATATCACCTTCCTAAGCCTTTTACAACTGAGAAACTGCTAATAAAATATGTCCTGGCTTTATCCTGCAAACAGAGGGGACATTGCTATGATGCCACAGAACTGCTCTATGAAACCACTTCTAAATGAACAGATATTTATTTATGTGCAAATAAGGTGCTCTGAGAAAGACGAAGAGGAGTAAGATGCTGAATTCAGAAGCATACTGTCAGAAATACTGGAAAGTTGCAACTTAACTTACATATAATTTTATTCTACAGCTACAGCCTTCCTGTAGCATCATAAAGCTAGGGGAAAGTTATTCTCATATGTACAGTGGAAATGACAGATGATTCAATGAATGTGGAAGCTATAACTTTTATTCAAAGTTTCTTTTCTCAAGTAAAACTCCTGTGAAGATCTATGCCCCTAAAAGTTGCCTGTCTTAGATTCAAACCGTCCTGATGTAAATAGTTTTTGCATAAAAACACAGTTCAATTGAATTTTCATCCCACTTAATTGCTAAATTAACACTAATTCAGTTTAAAACTTGAATGTGACTTCATTAAGGAAAAATAAAATATACAGTGTAAATATTTAAAAATGTCTCTTTTACTTAAAGAATGGTAGACATTCTATACAGCAGAAATTAGTGAACCTTTTGGAACAACCATCCAAGGTTTATATTTTTTGTGGCCCAGTACACAGCAAATTGTCGGGTTTGTGGCTAAGGATATTCTGAATATATGAGGTTGTTTCAGAGCATTTACTCCTTTGATGACTGGTCATACAAGGACCACAGACTGTGAACAATCACACTACATGATTTTATTTATATAAAATTAATTTTTGCTCAATGTAGACTGCCTATGTTCTTAAAATTAAAAGGACCATGCACCCATCTTTTAGGATCTGGGGGCTTGTGTGCGTGTGTGTTCAAACCTATCATGCTTTTTATGGTGTCAGCTGCAGTAATGGACTGAGTAATGGGAGAGCAAGCTGTTCTAAGATTTGTTATCACACATCTTTAAGGAGAAAAATAAAGGAGATTTTTAAGACCAGGAGAGAAAAATTTACAAAAGCAAACCCACCAGAAAATGGCTAAATACACAGAAAAACAGAATAAATCAATTTAAGAAGAAAGCCACAAAGGAAACCAAGAAAGATTCTGCAGGCCTAGACAGCACCTTTACATCTGATCGATGTTGTTCCTCAAGTGTTTTGGACAGAAAAAGCAAGGTAATAACCCTAAAAGAATGTGGGACTTTATACTGGGTGTCTAAATTCTGCAGGCTCAGTCTCAAGGGAATTTGCTTATTTTGGAAAAACTCCTAAGACAGTGCTTTCCTTTAGGGTCTGGTCAGATGAATGAAAGACCTTAAGCTCCTTTGAATGCCCAGCCTTGCAAATCCTCAAAGTCTGTTTCAGATGAGCTGTGGTGTATGAGGCATGTTGCAACTGCTTCCTGTCGTGCTGTTTCCCAGTCAGTTTTAGAAGTCAGCCAATATGGTGTGCTATCTGAAATGCTATAGTAATTATGTGTTATTTACAGTAACCAGAATTGGCACATTCATGACTGAAAATGCTGGCTAATAACCAGGTTTCTTCAGTGTGCATAGTAGGTTGCTTCTAGACACTCAGGAGAGTATAGATGGAAAAGGTTAACAAGGAAGTGAGAAGTCTATTTTGCATCATTCTAGGTATGCCCTTCTGTAGACACATCTAGATATTATCCACAGACAAATATGAAAGGCACCCGTATCACCTGGGATACTTCTGGAAGCCTAAAAGCTAAACAGGACATGAAATTGCCACACATATTTTGTCTGAAAAAGCATAGATTGAGTATGACCACTGAGAGTCAGCTGATAAGCACCAATAGTGAGGCATTTGAACAGAAATTACATTTATATAAATAAAATCATGTAGGGTGATTGTTTACAGTCTGTGGTCCTTGTTTGACCAGTCACCAAGGAAGTAAATGCTCTGAAACAACCAGGATATTCAGAATAGCCTTAGCCACAATAGTGGAATAGACTACTCAAACATGGTCTTTGTTTAAGAATTGATCACGAAAGACTTGAGAGAATGAGAATAGGGGGAGTTGCTGGTGAAGTCATAACTCCAGAAAAGATCAATTAATTTTAAAGCTAATTTGTTTAGTCAAAGTAATTTTATACAATTATAGGTAATAGTGCAAAAGGAGTTCAAGAGATACCAGTGGAAGCAGCATTTCCCAATGGCACTGTCACTCCCATATTGCTTACAGGCTGATGTACCAAAGAAAAAATGTTTTTATAAGAGGGATGTACAGTGCACTGACCAGCTACACAAAACACAGGGCAGTGGTAACAGCAGTTGTTGTCTGAAATCAGTCCCAGGTCAAACATTACTGCTTCCTATTGTCTGCTTCCTTTTATTTTTGTGAGATCTATGTCACCATGAACTCTCCTGTGCTGAAAGTACTTAACACAAATACCATAACCAATAATAAATAAAGACAATTTTTGTTGTGTGTAGGTAGAATATCAGATGATATCTTTCTTTGACAAAGAAACTCCTCTTCTATTCTGATGCAATCTATGTTCTGGAACATATGTGTTGCTGTTCCAAGCATGACACCACGTTGGTTGTACTTCAGAGGTGTTCACTTTGCCAGCTCTAATGCAGTTTTTAACAGCTTGTCTTTTTGTGACATATTGCAATTATGCCAAACTATGTAATCACTTATTTCACATTGAAGTTTCAAGCTTTTTTATGATATACAGCCTTGAAACTTAAAATTCCTCTAGTCAGTAAAGCAATTAACTGCCTTCTGGGGGTAAATTTCACTGGAAAAAGCTATTATTTTTTTATTATTATTCTTTAAAATATAATTTAATGAACACTGCTCCAGAGATGTTATCTCTATCTCACTGAAGTAGGTGGGAGTTTTGCTACTGACTTCAACTCAGCTTTTGCCTTAGGACAAGATGTTTCTCTGGTGAATAATAATGAATTACTAACAGAGACCAAGCTGTGGACTGTCTTGCTAAAAAAGTCCACTTAAAATTACTATATTATTATATCATATTGTTATATTCCATTGCAGGCTCTCAAGCTTGCATATGCTTAAATTGTTCACATGTTTTTGAATGTGGCACCATGGACTGTTAAACAGTAAAAATCCATCCTTTTGGTTGACGAAAGCAGTGTGTGGGTTCATAGATATGATTTTTGTTTAGCCTGAGAAGCAAAAGTTTTACAAAATTAAAATTTAAAAAATGAATTACTATTTCAAACTCCTACTCAAAGATATCCAATTATGAAGTAGTTTTGCTGCATTTTCTCAGCACTGAAGTCAAATCCCTTGAGAATTTTTTTATAAATCAAAAATATCTATGAAACTTCTAATATTAACAAAATAAAAATGTTTTCTCCTTAGATGTGGAAAAAATTTAATAAATAAAAGATTAACAAACCTTAGGGAAGAATTTCTGGGTAGAATAGTCCAATACAAGTAGAATTTGTTCATTATCCATCATTCCTTAAGAATTTTTTTTTTGAAAGATGTGAAAGTTCTTCTGAAATAGTATAAAATTGTGACCCATGTCCAACACAGAAGTGAGATAAAAATAAACATTTTCATCATATCAGAAGAATTTTCTAGTGATCAGGTTTAGATGGGGATCTAGTTGCCTGATCACATAATTTGCTTTTTATTTTTATTTATTTGGGATTCCCAGAGACAAATTTTAGTGGCTTGAAAATTGAATTACATAGATTCTTTGTTTTGCACAGGAGGCTTGAAGCATTACTTTGTTTTAGCATCTTTTCATTGTATTAAAAGTGGTTAAGGTTATTATCCTGCCTAAATTCTACATTCAGTCCCAGGGTAGAATTCAGACATAGCCTGCTATCTCCTGTTTCAAAGAGCTGTTAAGATAAGTAAATTAAAACTGAGGAAAGTAATTATTTCTAACATGACACAAAACAAGCAATTAAAATGTTAAAAATATTGTTTGACACAGACAAAGTCTAAATTTTATTTTAAAAATATGCACACTGCAGCATTCAATTTATAATGTCTAATCGCTAAATTCCATTTCAACCAAAAAATAGCTCTTTCAGAAGAGTGAGCTTAAAGCCTGCACACTTCAGAGAGAATTACAAAAGGCTAGCAAACACAAAACTTTCAACATGAGGTTATCTTGAACTTCTAACCCTCTCCAAGGCTTAGTTATCTAATTTAGTACATGACAAGGATGCTTTTCACTCATATGTATATCATCTTGGCCCATTCATGGGACTGGGATATGTGCAATGCTTTGCTATTTGAAATAGGCCACATGCCAGCCTGTGTTTGTATAAATGCCTAATAACTAGAGCAGTACCATGTATAAACAGGAGACCTTGCTCAATTACCTTTCTTCTTCTCGTGCATGGCAATCTCTTGGTACCAGAGGTTCATCTGTAGAAAAAGGAATGAGGCCATAAATAACACAGTTTTATAACTCAGTCAATAGGTATTTTCCTAGAAAGGCAAATCTCAGTCTGATAACTCTCACCTACCGCCTGTATTTTAATTATATCATTCATAAAAAGATAAGAAACTCAGCTTCAGGAATTGAAACACAATTTACCATTCAACCACATTCTTTCCTCCTTACTTGTTTTTTCCAGCATTGTGATTTTTTCCTTTTCCTTATAGTGGCACAATTTATCTCAGTCCAGTGGCCTAGGCTGATAAATAAAGACATAAGGGGATCATTTCCCTAACACCATTTTATACATGTCTGGAGGGTAGGACAGGTTGTTTCTATCAGATCATTTCTGAGTAAGAGCTTTAACCATGAAACTACTGCAAAATACCCTTAGCAGTGCCAGTCACTGTGTTTTGGGAAAACTGCGATGGCATTTCACTCCATGCCCAAACCATTCCTTTAACATGAGGTGAGCTCAGAGCAGCTGCTACGTGTGGCAGTTGTGCTCTAGTGTGTATTGCATCCACCCTGAAAGGATCATGAGTGTCACTCTGCTAAAGATAGCTGAGGGAAGGTAAAGGTGCTTCTGCTGATAATGCAGAAGCCCTACAGCTTTATTATATGCAGCAAAGAGGAGTGACGGCAACTGAAAGAAGCAAATGATTCTTTGGCTGCTACAGAGGTAAATTAATTCCCATCAGAAGCTTCATGGAGTCCTTGTGCCATAAGAATGGGTTATGTACCTGACAAAGAGGTGTTACCAACCTAATAAAGAAGCTCATAATTACTGGACTATTATGTCCAATAATATGTGTATATGCAACACATAATGTGCCAGATCCATAATTAATGGAGTGCAGGAGAAAAAAGAATATGTTTTTCATCTAAATTAGATCCTTTTGGGCATGGGATTGCCATGTCATAAAGATTAATTTTGGCATTACAACAAGTTCTAGAAGAGTTGGGAGTGTGCTATATTGTTTTTAAAACTGTTGCATTGCTCTCCTGTAGACAGAAAGCCACAAGGTAACAAGTACTTTCAATTAAAGAAAAAAAAATATTTTCAAGGCTTCAAAAGCCCTTACTAAGTATTTTTCAGAGTCACTGCTGAAGTTCAGCTTCAAATTCATGCAGTTCAGAGTCCCAGCTAGGTACAAAGGCCCTAGTCCTCAAGTCTCATCCAAAACGCTGATTCCAAAGTCACAGACACATGCCACAGGCTGCAATACTTTTACCTTTATGTAATGTTGACTTTGTCTGTGTGAAAATTGTGCTTTTAATGATGGCTAAAGACAACAAAAAATTTCCAGTCTAGTCTCCCTGTGGTAACAACCAGGCTGTTCCCTCTTCTCCCCATCATTGCTAATGCAGTTTGGAACCAGATAAAAGAGTGTTTGTCTCTGTTGGGTTTTGTGTCAGCATGCTGTAATTCAGCAACGCATTTGCTTTCTGATAATCCCTATCACTCTTTCAGAAACCTAAACTTAAATTCTCCATTTATTTGCCCTTTCAGAGACACCAGGAACTTTTATTGGGAGCTTAAACATTATTTTTGCTTACTTGATTATTTTTTCCAGTGTCACTAGTACTAGAACAATCTGTTCTATATTACTGTACTTGTAGTAAATGTTAAGACATTTCTGTTGCCTTATTCTTGGGGATGATTTTTCTTGTCAGTGTGAGACCTTTATGCTCTTGCTCAGCTGACTTCATTATCAGGTTTATTGCAGCTGAAAACACAATAACCCACAATAGAGAACCTGTTGTAAAGCTCCTTTCTATCTTTTGCTGATTTTTTTAGTTTAGAGGCCTATAATAAATATCATGAAAATTGCTTTATAATAGTCTCTCACCCGCTGCTGCACTATGTCTGGTACTTTATTCCTTCTCTGGATTCTTATACCAACTTAGGTGGCCTAGTCTGGCCTGCATTGTGACAGTAGAACACTATCTCTATTAGAGGTAATGTTGAGAACTTAGTTCTTTTTTCAAGGCTGACTTTTTAACTGCTCTAAAGTTCACATACTATAGTGGATTGCCTTTCAGGTTGGAATCCTCATGTGGTTTCCCATTCAGAATTTGAGAACACATGAATAAAGCAGTCTCCTCCTACCTTGCTCTCCCTTACTACAACTTTTCACAATCTCAAAGGATTATATCCATGTTTTTCTGCACAAAATAAAGATCCAGCTATGGGTCTGATGGCACAAAAATCCTTTCAGCAGGCAATTATCATAAGACTGAATGCTTCTTGATTATTGTGCTTTTTTGGATGCAAAACTGAAAATGATAAAACAAAACAAAGCAAAAAACCCCAGGTCTCAAGAAAAACATGAACTTAACACATATCAGAAAGCAGTTGCACACCACAGGATGAGTAGCTGAAAGGCTGTCTAGCTTATGAATATTGTCCAAACTGGGCAGTTCTGAAGGACGCGTTGTCCTTGATTCTGAACAGGCCAGAAAGCATTTAGATTAGCTTCCCTACACCCATGAGAAACCTGAGCTTGACTTTGACAGAAACAGAAAGAATTGATGAATTGACGTTCCTCAGCATTTTAAGTGAACTTAAAAACATTAGCATATGTGTGATACATATTATATATTATACATAATAAATGTATATTTATATATAAATATTACACTATATCATATATAAGATATAAATATATAATTTACATGTCGAGGGAAGTGAAGCCCCCATAACTGTATATTTCTGAGAACCAATTTCTTCTTCCTTATGGGAACAGCTGTCCAAAAGTTTTTATTACTCTAGGGATTCAGAGTTAATCTTCTTTCTTATAAATCTGGATATGTTTCAGATGCAGAAACCCTAAGAAAAATTATCAGGCACAGGGGTACATGCAATCTGATAAGACTTTGTCAGAGGAATTGAATGGAAGTAGCGTGTAGGAGGGAAATACATGGGTGGTAGGGGAACAACTTGTTCCAGTAGCAGAATTAGGAAAGGATTCAGAAAATATTAACTATTTAGCTCAATTTATATAAATGATAGAATCTGTGACCATGAGACTTTATTAAGATGCTGACTGAGATGCATGGAAATGAGAAGTTTTTAATCTGCTGATGGCTTTTACAATGGTATTGTCTTAATAAGAGGGATAGGAGGATGCTCCAGTTACTGTAACTACCATTCAATACAAATTAAAACTTTGAACTTGTACATGTAGGTTTTCTCACTTACTCTACCTACCTGTGGCTGTAATGCTACTGAGATGAGAATTCCTTAGTCACACAGGAACCTACATGTTGCCCTTCAGCAGTAGCATTCCAACTGCAAGACAATTTATGGTTATAGACATGTAAAATATTGCTATCTGGGAAAAAAAAATTAAAACTAACCAGAAAAAAATCAGAACTAGTCCAATTGTCAGACAAACAACAAAAAAATTTGCCTAGTGATTTTTTTTTTTTCCATTTTCATAGTGTCAGGTTCAGCAACTCAGACCTTTAATTTACAGGAAGTAAAGAAAGGTGTCTGATAAGTACAGTTTTGAAAACCATAAATAAAATACACAGCCATGCATCCTTGAATTCTAAGAGTGATTTTCTTAACTGCCCAGAATATACATGATCTTCATTTCCCTCTTACCTATAGTGAAATTAAGATTCCTCTGCCTGGCAGTTAATCAGGAAGAGCTCTACTTGAAGTCCATTTCTCTTGTTGATTCCACGTAACACAGTAGTTCTATTTCTTCACCATTCTACCTCCAGATTACTCTTCTGCCTCCCAGATGATAAGCTCCAGGCCAGGAAGACCCATATGATCTGCTGACACAAATGAGACATTTCAGTGGTGAAATGAGATTTATGGAATCCCTGTCTTTTATTCAGTCCCTTTCATCATAAGGACGTCTGAGATCATGACAGACTCTCAAAGGTGGCGCTGTAAAGTTGTTTTACTGTTCAGTATAGATGCATCAGATATACAGTACAGTGAAATACCTGACACCTTTCACTCCTACAAAAGTATCAGAATTGAGATTATTTCTTTATTTACAAGAATAAATATTCTCCTTTTTTTTAAATTCAGTTTAGTAATGTAAAAAAATACATTATGAAAATACTTATATCACCTTTACTCTCATGTAAATATGGATTATTTCATCATTTATCTTATGCCAAAAATATGTTTATCTCCTTTTCAGTAACTTTTAAAATTATGATGTAAGCCACAGGTCTGAAATTAAGGTACAAGAACTTATTAATAAACCATCTATAAGATGTAAATGACATATCCTTTGGGCAAGAAAAAAGACACACTTATTTTAGCAGGCATGAAGGAAAATAGTTGACCAAGGAGTGAAATAGTAAATAAGTACATTTAAAAGTAGCAAGGGGTAAAACAGGCATTATGAGGGAGGGAGGGAGGGAGGGAGGGAGGGAGGGAGGGAGGGAGGAAGGGAGGAAGGGAGGGAGGGAGGGAGGGAGGGAAGGAGGGAGGGAGGGAGGGAGGGAGGGAGGGAGGGAGGGAGGGAGGAAGGAAGGAAGGAAGGAAGGAAGGAAGGAAGGAAGGAAGGAAGGAAGGAAGGAAGGAAGGAAGGAAGGAAGGAAGGAAGGAAGGAAGGAAGGAAGGAAGGAAGGAAGGAAGGAAGGAAGGAAGGAAGGAAGGAAGGAAGGAAGGAAGGAAGGAAGGAAGGAAGGAAGGAAGGAAGGAAGGAAGGAAGGAAGGAAGGAAGGAAGGAAGGAAGGAAGGAAGGAAGGAAGGAAGGAAGGAAGGAAGGAAGGAAGGAAGGAAGGAAGGAAGGAAGGAAGGAAGGAAGGAAGGAAGGAAGGAAGGAAGGAAGGAAGGAAGGAAGGAAGGAAGGAAGGAAGGAAGGAAGGAAGGAAGGAAGGAAGGAAGGAAGGAAATTTTTGTATGTGAAGAACCAGATTATACTAACAAGCTCAGAAAAGCCTTGAAAAACTTGTTCTGCTTTGTGTCTTTATGACCAATAAAGTTCACAGTCTCCTGAAAAGCAAGCACAGGTGATCTATTGTCTCTGATGATGGCTGGGCCAATGAAAGAGCACAAGCTCTTTATTTTATTAATTATTTTAAGTTAGAGGAACTTCTAAGCAGCCTCTGAACTTTTTCTGCCTTACTACAAAACATAAGTGGTTCCTGCTGCATCAAATATCTAGACTATACCACCACAGACTATACCAGAACTATATCACTGATGTCTTATTTCATCTTGAATAAGACCCATCTCAATTTTATGTCAATGCATATATATGAATGCATTATATATCATATATGCATATATGAATGCATATATGTCAATGCATATATATAAATGAAAACCCCTAAAGGGGTTCACCATTTCACAGATGGTGCATAAATAATCAACACTGAACCTTTGTCTTCTTCTCTGCCTTGTGAAAAAGATGATGACATTAGGCATTGACTTATTTGGAGAATGCTCATACTCAATTCCTTAATACATGCAAAATAGGTTTAAAAAGAAAAAAAAGAAGTTGATAAAAAGTATGACAGATGTGCAAAATTTTATAAAAGATAATTTGAGAAGGTAAGTGAACCTGCCAGAATCTCACATATTTTATAATTTTAAAATGTGAAAGTACCTGCCAGTGATTCACTGGAAGTAAATCTTCTAGTTGCCAGGACTATTGCATTCTGAAAATAAAACATTTTGGGTGTAATTATTTATTTACAACTATCTTACTGTTTCATCTCAGTCTCATAATACTAGCTATTGAGTCACAGCCTGAAAGTAGCAAATTGGGAATGATGGACATATGAGTGTGGCAAGCAAGGGTTTTGAACCTCTCACCAAGTTTCTTCTGACTTCAGGCCTTGTTATGATTAAAGGTTAATGTGTCTTGATAGCTAGAGTACATAAAACCTATTCAAATCACTAGTATATATATTCTTCTGTATAACCTGCTCAGAATGCTTGACACCTAATTATGTGCTAAAATAACAGTAAGATGGAATTGCAGAAACTGTATAGAAGAAAATGATGCCATCTGCTTCACAATAGGCCAAAGTGAAGAATTGAAAGTAGTGCCTAAATCATGGCCAAACTCTCACTAAGCATTTTCTTCATAAACAGTTTTTTTCCTAAGGCACAGTAAGTCTCAGTTATTTATACTATTTCCATTAAGACACTTCTTCATTTTTTCAAAAGATACAAAGGGAGTTTTAATCCAAACATTATGGCTGCTCTAAAAAATCCCAATTTAGGAGTCTGAAGACTTTTGGATTATACAGATATTTCACGCTCCTTATGAGATTAAGCAAAAGAATTTCCAGTGGTTTTGATCGGAAAGCTGGGACAACAGAATTGCTTTTGTCTCTAGTGTGATGTCTAATTTCTGCCTCTAATTAGCATGACTTAGTGAAGTAGTATTTTCAGCATCTTAAAACCAAAGATGTACTTTTCCTGCACTGTACTGCATATGGTAACTAAACACTGTCAATATGCACACTCTGGGAAAGCACAGTACTCAAAATATTTGTTCATATTACTTATTTCTTCAAATAAAACATAATCTGATTTCATGTTATTCACAAATGCTTTAGCATAATTTTTGAAGAACATTAAGAACAGTTGATTCCTACAGAACTTTTTTATGTTCATTGCTTAGCAATAGGACTGAAACAAGGTTGTGTGCAGTGCATACACACACACATAATTTCTAGAAGAATGACAAAGTGGGGAAATCAAGACTTTAATTAAAAGACTTTTCTTACCTGGTTTAGGGAGGGGTTTTTTTTGTCTATGTGTTTTCTTACAAAGAATGATTTTAACACGCAGGGAAATTATGTGACACCATTTAAGGAAAACATAAGAGAAATTGAAAAAAATTATAATGAATTTATTTTTCTCATTTTCTTACTAATTAATTATACTTTCACTTAATGGAAAGAAAACATAAATGTTCAGCTTCTAAAAGTAGTATTTACAATACCTTTGTTTTTAATTTTCTCATGTATTTTTCCCCAGAAGCATGTAATTTTAATTTTTTTTTCAAAAGCAAACAAATTACCTATTTTTTTGTAAAGAAAACCATAGATCATTTTACTTAAATACTGCTTTCAGGAAAACTATAACATTAGTTGAGCTGTTAAACAATGCATATACAATACTTTTCTTCAGTTTATTCATTTATTGTTCAGTTGTATTTTCAGCTCATCTCTGGTAGTGTTTCAAAGGTTGCATATATTATAGATTTTTAAAAAATTGTCTTCCAAGGCTCAGTTTCAACCTATGGGCCCCAGTCATGGCAGCTATGAAAATAGCAGAAGGTTTTGATGTGTTATAGCCATAATCTCAAGTGACAAACATATTCCATGTACTGAAATTTCTCCTTAGGGCAGATACAATACAGATAAACACCTAACCTACTCTCGTAAAATGATATTTGTGATTCTTTTTTGCAACTTGTTTCTAAAAACACATGCATATAAAAATAGTTTTGGCTCTTCCAAGTAGCTCCTAGAAGTAGGAGTCATCAGATCCTTTCAATCAGGTAATTTTATGGAGAAGTATTGTTTGCCATCAAATTCTTGCCACTCTACTGACTGTTTGCCAGTTTCTGATTAAATGTTTTTCTCACATTCCCTGCTACAAACTGACCCTTCAAAACAAAGAGGTATTATGACAATCTTCTAAAGAACTGCAATGAGGATTTTCCATTAAAAACAAAATATTCCTATAATTAATAAGATTGTTCTATTTTAATACACATAGGGATAACAATGTCTTCTGAAAGACAATAATCATGACTGATTTTTTTATTTTGATTGTGGGTTTATCCTTCTTATCAGTCATTGTATTATAATGTTGCCACAATTTTGCAGTCAAAAAAGCTGACAATTAATACTAAAATGAGATTTTCAAATACTTCAAAAGCATAAACAATCTTCAGGATGCTTTTAAAGAGCTTATTACCAAGAAAAAGGAATCATTTTCAAGAGTTTTTTTCATGCATTTTACAGTTATCAAGTTCAGAAAAAGAGTGAAAGCCATGTGGTGAATAACAAACTTTGCTGTTCCAAGTTTGAATTTTAAATATAAAATTGTGGGACAAACAATAAATAAAATGGATTTATATTGTAAAAAAACTGTATACTTCTTAAAATAATATCATCTGTTCACAAGCAAGCATCAAGCATATTAGGACCCAGATTGTCAGATAAGCTGTTCTTATGAGCTATTCACCCTACTCTCTTTCCTACAATATAACAAAATGAGCAGCTTTTCTTAGGATGAAATCAGCATGAATTCTGCCACATAATCCAGTAGAAGTATTGTTTCAATTCTTCTTAATATAAATTCAGGAGGTATGTAAATATATTTTAAATTTTAATTCTTCAACAATGTGCATTCATTATCAGAATTTCGCTCAAATCAATTTTTTTGTTACTGAATTTAAAGATATGACAAAACCTCCTGGGTGCCTTTCCCACTCCATTTCTGAGCATAGCTTCCATTAAGATTAATGGCTGTTTTGTATCTAATGGGAATATATATCTTAAGAAGCTGATGTAGAAGCAAAAATTTTAGTGGAAATGATGAACAATAGAGGTCATGATTACAATAATTGTAGAATGAGAGATTTAACAAGATTCTATGAAGGAAATGTTCCTTCCTTTAAACAAAAAGGCCATATGTTGACACTAATCATATTGAGCAGACCTGCTGAAGTTGATATTCCAAAGATTTCATTGGGGACCATTTTCTAGACTGAGACTTCACTTACTCAGTATAGGCTTAGCTGTATTACTCTCAGTTGCTCAGTGAGGCTGAGATTCATCAGTGTTGGATAGCTGAATGGGCATGGAAATTTCCAAGAGCAAGGACATAAAGCATCAGGTTAACATGAAAGATCATTGCAAAAGGTGACCAGAAGTTTTCGTGGCTAGTGTGAGTTTTACAATGCAGATGACCTAAATAATACAATTATATAAAAACCACAAATAGGAAACAATTATATAAATCAGAAATCAGTTTTGGCATTAGAAGGTTCTTTAATTATATCCATGCCTACATATACTCTAGAGTAGTATTCTCCTGGGTTTTGTCACTGACATGCAAACACTTTGAGGATTAATTTAAATGATTTGTCTTCAGAATGAAAGCCTGATATGAGGCCATTGGGTCAGATGCAATACTGAGCATATGATCTGATTCAGGCTCTATGCAGCTTAACTATTTTTAAAAGGCACAACTCTAGAAATAAAAAGTATATTCTAAATATTTTCATTTCTTGAAGTTAGAAGAACTTTTCCTGTTTTCAGCCTTACTTTTTAATCCTGAAGGCATTTCTTCAGTGTGTATACATTTATGCTAATCATATACTACAGCCATGGGTTCCTCTATCAATATGAAATGTTTTGTACTTGCTGTTTTTGTGCATCTTGTATTGTTATGTGCAATATACAAAATAATGTGTCTAACTATGCCATTTATGCTTTTGAAAGAAAAAGCAAATTACTTACTGAAGAGAATGGCATTTGCATGCATGTGTGTCAGCTTTCAAGCCATTTCCCTCTACAAAATATTGCTTTCTACACTTAGAAAATGCATCCATCCATCAGTTACAAACCATTTCAAAGCACTTTATGAATCTACAGAGCAAAATGTACTTATCTTACATTGGCAGTGTCCCAGCTGTTACAAAATTGCTATTGTCCTAATACTTACAAGGCAATTTTAGCATCAGTTAATAATTTTACAGGATAGATAACTTCTAAAGCATTATAAAATGACAGACATTAAACAATAGCAACTTAGCATTTTTTGAAACAGTTCATGACAGCTTAAAAACTAAAGTGATTTTAATGTATAGTCTATGCAGTTTTAGTTTCTCATTGACAATTCCTTTAGAAGATAAAAATGTGAAAAACCCTTTTAAATAGTGGGTGAAAGAATAAAACAAATTTAACTTTAAAAGATATTCAGTAAAAATCTCAATTAGGAATAATGTCTCAAATCTTCCTGTACAGATAGTTGGTGACAAGAATTAGAATTTATTTAGGCAGGAAAAAAAAGATGGTATCGTTTAATGGTAGGGTACCACAAAATAAAAAAAGGTATATCTATTCATTAAGTTTAATACAAAAAGGAAAATACAGTGAACAGCATTTTATATAAATCTGTATGCATTATTTCTTCTCAAAAACTGTTTTCTATCAATCTTAGTTTAAGAGCTTCAGTTAAAGGCAAGTTCTACTTAAATTGTTACCTTTTATCTTTTCTAAGTAGCCATTATGGTCAAATGTTCACTTTTTGGTTAGACATTTATAATTTACCTAATGTATTGTACAATCTGTGACAGAAAAAGATTTAATGATGTGTAAAGTGTAAACTGTTCTAAACAAATTAAATTAATTTATATTTGAGGTATTACTTTGGTAATAACTCAAAGGAACCTTTTAAGTGCAACTAATGTACATCACAGTGGCCCTTTTTGTCAATGTACTTATTAAGTTAAACCAATTGCACCACTTGCTGTCGTACAGCACAGGTAATTGACCACCTCATCAAATCATAGCAAAAAGAATCCCTTAGTGCCTAATTACTACATTCTTCTGTACTATTGAACACATTAAAGCAACATTAATGTATTATGTTATATACATCATTACCCAATAGTAATAGAAGGTCTCTCTACAGGAGAAAGGAGTTCTGATGGCAGCGCAACTATTTTAAAAATTTTGTCCACTTAACTTTTAAAACACACAGTATCTTGAAGACTAGTTCAAACATTTATCCAAATTGAATCTTTCAATTAATATTGCAGTTCTGCTTTATTCAAGCACCATGAAATTCACGAAGTCTGCAAAGTATAAAACAGAACTTAGGGCTCATCAAAGGAAACGGTTGAAGTGGACATTCCAAACAAGAAGTAAATGGACTGACATGTTACTAGCCATTTATCCTCAGATGTTTTACCTAATGAAACATTATTTAAAGCTTCTTGGATAAGGGTAAAGCCTGAAGAAGTGTGTCCAAATGTGATGGGAGAAAGTAGAGTTCTCTTTCAGAGAATACAAACATGTGCAAACATGTGCTGCTTTACCCACACGAAACAAGGTTTTATCTTTCAAAATCATGCTTACTTATGTGAATGAACATAGCCTTGGTGGTTTACTCCCACAGACAGTCCTATATCACAAAATATGCAACTGAGCACAGGCAGAAATTCTGAATTTTACTGAAGTGGGCTGAAGACAAGGATCTCCAGAAGAGGTTGTGCCTATATGAGGGACAGTTTTTCAATAAGCATCTTTGTGAAAGATTACATGTCATCACCCAAATTCCTTAATAGTCACTCACTCTAAAAGAAACTCTTCCTTTGATGCGGCCGGCTCGTGTCATGAATTCTGGCAGCACAAGATTGCACTTATGGCTACATCTCATCTTTGTGATTGTCAGGAGACTAAGACCTCAGAAACTTCAGCTCTGGGAAAAAAAATATATGTAACTACTATCTCCCACTTTCTTTTTCCATTTCCTACAGAGGTTCTTGAGACCCTGCAGCTACCTTAAGACTATTTAAAACTTCTAAACTTGACCATTTTTAATGGGTGTGTATTTACAGAAACATCACCTCATTTTGAAATGAAATAACATGCAGATACAGCTGCCATAACAATTTACTCTTTTTTAAATTACTATAGATTGACTCATCATCTAGTGATACCACATGGTGGTATCAAAAACTGGTGACAATAACCAAAATTTAACCAAAGTAATTTTTTAAGAAGAATCACTTTCTGCCCAACCATTCTCTACCAATATGTGGCTACTAGTATTTTGAGTTACTGCCAAACCCCATAATTTCTGGACTAATAGCTAGTTAACTAAGAACAGGGAACATAGGAAGCACCAGCAACTATCTATGAACTGCTTTCAGCCCAAGATGTTCTGACATTCCTCAGTCCCTATTTTAGAAAAAAAAAAAATAACCACAACCCTGAAAGGCTCCAGAAGACTTCAAATTGTTCTTCTTCTCTCCAGACCACTTAAAAAGGATAAGAAATACTTTTGAGGATAAGATACTTTCTAAAAGCCCCCTTCTATTTTCTATCACGTCTTCACCTGGATAGAGTAGCCTCAGTGTTGCTTCAGAGAAGATTTAACTTTTTCAGACAGTTACTTCCTTCTGTGTAGGGATTTTTTAAGGCTTTTAGTCTGATTGTGCTGAAACCATTCTGGCTGTATAAACCATATTTAAAAATTTTCCTAACTGAATACATTTTCAAAACAGGTTAGGTAAGCTGTTTTTTTCCCCTAGAAATGATAAAAACTAAAATATTAGATAACTTTATGTTCTTTTTTTTTTTTCTCCCCAGTTTCAACTATCTCTATAACAGATTCTACATTAATAATTAGCATCTGACTCATGGCTTCAGGTAAAATTCAAGATGCATTACTCACCAGTAGACTGGTAATTTCCGCGTTTCCATCATAGAATATTTATTCTGTCCTGTATGTATGCTATATCGCAACATTTATTCTTGGCAGAAAGCATCAATAGTTAATTGGTCCATACTTAGTATCTCACACAGAAACAGTGACATTTTGAAAAATGTAAATTGTAGAGAAAAGGTGTTGATAAAATATATTCTAGAAATAGCAAACAAATTGATGTGTGCTTCAGCCAACCATTTCAAGCTCCTGAAAATGACTCTTTTATAGAAGCTAAACCTTTGTAGAAAAGTCTTTTACTGTTCTTTCATAATAAGGAAGCATTACTCTCTCTTATACAATGCACAGGACATATTACATTGCTACTGTTTTTTTTATATTGCCAGCATTTCAAGCAAAATAAGTACTGACACTATCTCTTCTCTGCAAAAGTTAACTCTTTTAATTCTAGCATGAGAAACAGCCATTCATTAAGTCACCAAGCAGGCAGGTAAAGGCAAAAGATGGAAATCAGAATTAAGTGGATATCACAGGGGAAATGGAGTAACTTGGATGAAGCAGTGTTTTCAGTTCAAAATAAGCAATTGAAATCCATTTGTTAGCACCTTTATCCCTATTACAAAGATCAGAAATCTGATCACCAAGTAAAAATCTATTTGTACACTATGAAAAAAATAGCATAATTAGTACGTATTCATATATTAATGCATACATGGATACACTTAAAATGACAAAATATTCTAATATCTAATTAGATAGCTATAAATGCTCAGCTTGTCTTTAGTGTTTGTTGAGTTTTTTTAAGGTTCTATATGCACATTTATCTACAAGTCTATATGTATAGATTAACATTTTTATTTTATATATATATATTATACATATATATATATTCAGCTATATATATTCTAAACAGGTATTAACCTGTTTAGAACAAGGCACATAACTTGAGATTCAACACAGTTGGATAGAAGAAAAAAATGTTAGTCTCACCTATAATTTGAAAATTTTAGTTTCTTTAAAATGTTTTCCCTTTAGTGTTAACAATTCAGGCATTATAAGGATAAGTTACATACCAAAAATTCAATTTTCGTCCTGTCTGAAATTTTCTTATAAAAGATACTACTTTTTCTATAAATAGGGATGGGCTGGTTGCTTTTTAGTGAAGGACATTTACTGGGAATTCTTTTCACATTTCTTTGTTGTACTACTTGAATACCATAAAAATTGAATAGAACCTAAAACAGAGTTGGATTATATGAAGATAATCTTAGCCAGTCCCACTATATTAATGACAGAAGTGAAGGCAATATACATGTTTAACTGCTTTATTCTGATCACTGGCAGTTATGTTCTGATGCTACATTTCTTTATTTAGGTTTTAGCCAGGTTTTTTCTATCTTTATGTTTATATAAAGGAAACTTGTAGCAGACAGTCCTCAGTTTCAATATGATCTCAGGAAAATCCATAGTGTTCAATGGAAAAAAAAAAAAAAAAAAAAAAAAACCCACATGTTTCTGTTCTATTGTAAAATATTGCAGAAGTTCCCTTGTATGTTGATTATAACTTGCTGATGTGTTCCTCACTTTTCCAGTGTTCTAAATGCATTTTGATTATGTTTTTTAGGAGTACCTTCCATGACCTTCTGTTTCTTTGATGTCCTTTCAGCTTTTCCTTCAAGACAAATCTGTGTTTTCTATGGGTAAATTCTATATGTAAATATAGTTAGAAAACTTAATATCGCATTCTTCTAAGACTAAATAGGTAAATATTCACAAAAAGATGAAGTCTCATCACAGTTCAAAATCTGCCACACCTCTGCTCATCCTGACAGGACCAAAACCAATGGTTTTCTGTTTAATTTTGTTTTAAACCAGGATGTCCAGGAAAAAATAAATAGAAAAACAAATTATTTGGGTTTTTTTTGCCTCCTGACTGTTTGATTTTCAAAGACAAGAGCCAGCTATATGCAATCTGAATGTGTACATCAATAGGAAGGAAAAACAATCACTGAATTATTTAATGGTTTGGGTTTGAAGGGCCATCAAAGATCATCTAGTTCCAACCCACTGCCATTAGCAACGACACTTGCAGAAGGGTGTAAATCACACCTACAGTGACTGAGGGTTTGGGGTAATTTTTCTAAATTTTCTTGACATCTCTTTATAATTGTAATCTTTGATTTGAATTCATGTAAAAAGATTTCCTGTAACTGGCAAACTTGTATTTTCTGTTTTAAGGTACAGTGAACTTCAAACAGTATGAATGGTGCATGCACCAAGTCAGATGGCCAAAAAGAGGCTAATGACTTGCACTATGGCTAGATGGCGGCTGAGACCTGGAAGCCCCATATATGAGGCAGTGACCAAAGGTGCCACAGGTCACAGTTACTGTTTCCCACAGCCAAAGTTAATTATTTGGACACTGGAGCATTGACACCATGATATTTTTCCTATTCAGTCAACAAAAACAACAAAAGGCCTTTTCAAAACATTTCAAAGTCTGTGCAACTAAAGATGTAAAATATAAATAAATTTTATCATAAAATATTATAGCAAGCCAAAATATTTATATGAAAAAAAAAAACTTATGATGAACACAGTGATTCTTTGGAAGAGTAGCTTACAAAGGTTGGTTTGGGGTTTATACAGTCAAGCAAAAACTATGGCCTTATCTTGCTTGCTAACTGGGTAGAAATCTAGATGAGTCGCTTAAAAGAAGGTGCTGGCTTTTGTTGGATGTCTGTAAAGTTATACCGAAAGTTGTTCTTTGAAGGTTTCCCAAGCTGGAAAAAGAGAAAAAGACTAAGACTTTTACGGACATTCTATTATCAAAGATGCATTTATGACTTTTCATCAATACAAACTGGAAACAGAAACTAACAGTTGTAAAGTCACAGAACCATTACGGCTGGAAAAGACTTTCAAGATGATTGAGCCCAACTTTTGACCAAACACCACAATAGCGCTAAGTGCCACACCCAATCATTTACTGAACACTTCCACACACAGTGTCTCCACCACTTCCCTGGATGGCCTGTTTCAATGCTTACCCACCCTTTCAGTGGAGAAATTTTTCCCAATGTCAAACCTGAACCTCCCCTAGAGTTGCTTGAGGCCATTTCCTCTGTCTTATCACTAGCTGCCTAGGGGAAGAGGCCAACTTCCACCTCACTACAGCCTCCTATCAGGCAGTTGTAGAAACCAATAAGGTCTCTCCTGTGCCTCCTTTTCTCCAGGCTAAGCAACCCCAGCTCCCTCAGCCACTCCTCCTGTGGCTTACTCTGTAGACCATTCCCCAACTCCACTGCCCTTCTCTGGACATGATCATGTCTCAATGTCTGTCATGTAGTAAGGGGCCCAGAACCAAGCACAGGTCTTGAGATGTGACCTCACCAGTGCTGAGTAGAGGGGGACAATCACTGCCCTGGCCCTGCTAGCCCCATTATTGCTGATACAGGCCAGGATGCCAATCTCCTTCTTGAGCATGTGGGCACAATTATGAACAACACATGAATTCAGCATCTTAATTATCAGAACATTTAACAAGTATTTATTCAGTAAATAAAACTTTGTTAGGTGTTTTTCCTTGCTCACTCAACAATATACTGTTCTTTCACTTTGGAACTCTATGAGCTCCTCATATCTGCAAGAAGAATGCCTGATTGCAAATAACCTGTCCATGACATTCACCTTCTCCTTCACGAAAAAAACACTGCACCTTTGTAGCATTGACTCATGAGGCCTTGAGGATGACCTGCACAACTGGATAAGGAGCTCCACTGCCTATAGGAAAGAATGAATTAGCTGGGTATTTGCTGGCCTCACAGAGGTACAGTAGTAGACAACATCCCTAAAATAGGATAATTGAGAGGATACCTTTAGTCAGGACCATCTGCAGTGATATAACTTCAAGAGTCAAACTGCCAAAGACAAAAGTCCTACTTGTGAACTCAAACTTTATCTGCATCCTATGGATCTTCTTGTAGCCTACTATGGATCTTCTTGTAGCCTACTAAGGTTCACCCCAAAAGTATAAGTGCCACAGAGACATCCATATGGAAAAGTATGAATTCTGAATTTCCCTCCTCAGGACAAAAGCAAACAAACAAACCAAGCAACCAATCAACAACAACAAGAAAATACCACAGTAAAAACATTCTGCTTAGCTTTTAATAGAATTAAAAGAGATTCAAAACAATAAAGCAGTGTTCTACAAGTAGCCAAGCATACTTTGCAAAGTAATGAGCTCCACAGATTTCAGCTTATAAAAGGTGCTGGGAAACATGTAGTCTTAGGCCCGTGTTTTATGGTGAATGCCCTTTTCTTCTGAGAATAAATTAAAAAATAACAAACAAGCAAGTAAGAAACACAAACCATTCCTTGGGGCCAAAAAGAACTCAACTACCTGATAAATTAACATAAGAAACTTACAGATTTTTAAAACCATTTCTTGAAAGTGTAGTTTTTTTCAATTATATATGTTTGTAAAAATCGTGTTACTTTAAAATTTGCTTTTGTTTCCTTTCTTTTATTTTAATAACAAACTAAAAGAAAACAAAACAAAAAAGAAACAAACAGAGAAAGAGGGGGAAGAAACTTTTAAACTAGTGGCATTTATTTTCTATATCCATGCAATTTTAACTGCCATGTTGACCAACTCAGCCTAACCAAAATCCCTTCTTTCCACAGGAAACAGGGTGCACAGAAAGGCACTTGGTTCTCTACAGACACTATGGAAAACACTGATGGTCAATACTATGCAATATATAACAGATAATTATGAGCCGAGTGTCCAGATTATAATCAGTTTGACAAATGTCCACAAGTGTCTTTGGTCTATTTTATATTTTCACTAAGACAAGGCAATCATACAACCAGACAATTCCATCAGGGAAGCTTGTTAGCTGCTTAGTCTGTTAAACCCTGGTTGCCATAGCATCTAGAGTTGAAAAAGCTGCAGATTGGCATGAAAAAGCATGTCGACAATTGCCCTGTCACAGCATGCAAGCCAGGTCTGCTCAAAGGCAGCACACTACAAGTTTTCTTTCCCAGTTTGCACTACCCCATGCTGTTTAATAATATCCATTTACTGGTATTGGGATTGATCTAGTGCAGTGTAAAATCCGCATCTACTGAGATTTTGCTTTTTCACGTGGGGGAGATTCTTTAACAAATAACTGAAGAAAATTAATTTATAAAGGAAGTATTGTAAAAATTGTAGGAGGCATATCTGATTTAACAGAGAAACAATCTAAACTCTTAATGATCAGATCTTTAACAAGCTAATCAGCTCGAGTTTAAAAAAAAAAGTGCATTGTTCAGAGGTTTTCAAGGAATTTTGTTGCTGATAGGGAGTTTCATCAAACATCATAATATACTACTTTGCATTTGTTTTTTTTGCTATAAGAAAACCTCAACATTTATTATGGCTATACTTTGTTTTAATTATATGCTTTCTATAATTAAATAAATTATATATGCCAAAATTAACAAGAATTCCATTCATAAATAGCATATCATAGTTCAATAGGAATTAGTGTAAGCAACTGGATAGCAGTAGAATATTTTTTTTAGAATAAACTTATTGTGAAATTTTAATATAAATAGCAAAGATTAGTAGTAGCTTCAAAGAACCTGCCCCTTGAAAAAGGATGTTTTGGTAACAGGTTCATATTTACTCTTGAATATGGATCACTACTTAATAAAAAAGTTCATTAGTCATCTTCATCAAAGTGTTGGAGCTACAATTTTTTTTTCAAAATAGCACATAACTAGTGGGCTTTACACTAGTGTTTCCTCTCAAAAGTTTACACTTGGTTTATTCACTTTCCCTTCCATTATCGCCTTCTAATCTGTTCTGTCACTTCATTTTACTTTTCCTTCAATGCCACAACTGAAGAAAATCATGAAAACTACATACCCAAGAGCACAATTAAAATGGCAAACCCAAGAGTATTCTGGCATGGATCTTTTCCCACATTTTCCAGTAGTTTCTTTTTTTCACTTTTTAGTCTATTAATATCATGCAGACATGTTTTCCTACAACTCTCACTATCAGTTATTTTATCTTATTCATTACAGTCTAGATAAAAAATTAGAGAAAAACACAGGAGAAGTTAAATCTTTCAGTAAAATTATCATTCTATTACACATTCATTAGAAGTAAATCTTTTTAAAAGTAAGTTTCTAATTCATGTTTACGATCCCAATGATGGAAAACATCACTAAATCTTTTTAAAAAATTTTAGTTGAAATTTTACTTTGAACTGCTATATGAATTGTGGAAGCAACAAATGTTCAGTTAAGAATGTATTTTATCTTAATTATATATTTAATATCTAATTTACATTTAATATTTAATTTTCTTCATCCTTGTACTGAGTTTGCAACTTAACTTGAAATGAAAATATGAAATGTGGCTGGATTTTTGCACAGGTTGAGTTCAGAGAAGATTATTTTTTCTTTGAGATATATCTGTGTTTTATAACTATTTTTATGACTTTTATTTATAATTCTTATTTTTTTTGTATTGAGAATATTTTGGTCTATATTTTACTGGGGATTTTTAAACATCTTAAAATACTGCTGAACCTATAGCTCCCCAGATGACACCACAGGTTACAAGATGCTATCATTTAGAAAAATTACTTGTAGATTATTTGTTTTTTGACTAATTAAATGCTATTTATTAAAGCAATTACACATTTACCTGCTTGAAACCAAAACAAAAATCTTTTTTGGTGCAGCACCTCTTAGAAAAACAGCAGATTTTTTAAGACTGGATAAGGGATAAAATTATCAGCTAAATAAAGACAGTCCATCATATAAATAAATCAGCAGCAGAATGTAGCTTAGCACACAGATAAAGTTTCTGGCACTTCATGTTCTCCTTATGATGCTTCTCCTAATTAAAATAAAGAATTTCAGGATTATTTTTCAAGTATAAAACCATGGTTCTTCTGGAAATTGTCAAAAGAAAGGTGGCATGCATCTGTGAGGAGCAGCGTTTCGCATTAGAGTTCAGAATTAAGTCCCAAGTATTTTCTTGTACTGATTTTTGCATGAGCCTGTAAACATGCACAGTTCTGGATAAACAGAGAGCAGAGCAAGAGGCAGCTGAATGCAGCTGTGCTTTCCTGGTGACTCAGTGGACCCTGCGAGGAGTGCTAAGGGACGTAGTCGGAGCAGTTGGCAGCGCACAGACACCACTGCCCCTCCCAGCTCTGCCAGCCTCTGCCCACACTGTGCCACCACGGCAGCACACCAGTACCTCCAGGGCAAGGTAACTGAAAGGCTGCAGGCTGGCAGAAAAATCAAGGAATAGGTCAGCAATGTTCCTTCACCTGAGTGAACATTTTCTGCAGATCCTCAAGCTGTGTGAGAGAGAGAAATAATCTCCTTTGCTCCCTGAATATCCTTTCTTAGGAGGGAATGAGGCCATCTCTGTGGGCCATCTCCTTACACCAGCCTTTGGAACCCCCTGAAATGGGCATATGCTGATACTCAAAAGCTCGAGCCAGAGTTGTTTTGTTCCATCTGTTTGCAACCAATTCTTCTCTGACATCTCTGTTCCTATCAATAGTGATAATTTTAGCCTAGCGCTTTGAGTTCATTATACATAATCTATTGTATATGGCTACTGGTTAGTAAACCTACACCACACAGGGTCACATTGTGCGGTGGAGGCACTGCAGTGGGTAGTAGAGAGGAAACCTGTCCTGTGCATAAGTTAGAAGGGTCTACAAATTTGAAGTCTCTGGACCCAGCCAGGACCCTTCTTTTATTCTGGTACTGGCGTTTGGTTATTATTCCCAAGGTTGCTCTCCTCCTTCCCTGTCAATTTCTTGAATACTTCTTCCATGCTTTTAAATGTAAACAAGAATTGAATGTACAAAACTCCATTTGCCTATTTTTAGTCTAAATTTTCTCTATTAAAATGAGCAGTGACAGATTTTCACTTTGCTAAACAATATACAATTTACACTAAATATTTTCATTCTTGTTAGGATACTTGTTTAGAAACAGGCTTATACCTTTTTGTCTTCTAATTAAAGCAAAAGGAAGATTAAAATAGAAATTCTCACACTTGAACTTCACTGACAGAAAAGAGTGGTTTAAAATAACAGTAAATACAGAGCTTTTACAGTAGATGTGAATGATACTGCAAGTCAAAGAGTTCTTTAAAACTCCCACTGCAAATTTTCTTATAAAATAGATTTTCTTTTTCTTAAATCTAAACCTCTTCTACAGTTACTGTGAAGAGAAATAGCAAAATAAAATTTGAATAACAGGACTGTTCCTACAGAGCAAAAAAAAAAAAAAGGAATGCTCTGTAGTAGCTTATATTTTTTCTGTTAAATTTTGCCTTATTGTAAAATTTTCTTCAACTGGCTGAAAGGACATTAACCGCTAGATAGGCATCACACTGATGTCGCCATGCTGTAGCTTACAACCGTGAATTTGCTACGATCTGTTTAATCATCAGTGTATTGATTTTCCTCAGCTTTCCTTCATTTTAGCCCCATAGCAGGCTTCTGTAATTTCCATTGGACAAAGTGTAACCAAACTGTGCTAAGTGATGTTGATTTGCAGGCAAAAGTAAAGGGGTAAATATAAATTAACAAGCTATAAACATTTTACAAGTGGCAAGTCAATAAAAACAGTGTCTGCAGTTCTTTAAAAAAATGATTTGAAGCAGATTGTTAACAAAGGTGTCCAAAGAAACTGACATGAGTCTGAGAATAATTTTTGCGCTTTGTGATTAAGAATTGATCAGTCTAAAAGCCTCTGATGCAACTGAATCACCCATAAGCTGCTGGACTGAAAAGGCTCAGCAGGGGCTTGTATTTGTTTGTTAAACTCCCATGATTCCAAGTAGATAATTGGTCTGTGAAGTTCATGACAGAATCTGAATTTGCTTTCTTGCTTCCCAGCTGGCTGAGCACTGGTTTATAGACTTCTGTGTACAAATTTAGCCAGCAGCAAACCTCACCTCTTTAATGTAAAAGGTGTTTTGTTGTGTTTTTCAGGTGCTGAGTGGAAGGCCCACACTCCAGAAGCTCATTAAAAGGGCCAAGTTACAGTACAGGTTTATTTCTATCACAGTGTTTCAAAAAACAGTGACAAGGATTAATATGTTTCTTGGGTACTGGAAAAAGCCTGATATGATCCCTTGTGAATTTGATCATCTGTTTTGTTGCCTGTATACGATTCAATCTCCTATTATATCCTGAAGTTACAGCTGTAAACCAGGGCTGATAAGAATTCAGAAAACACTGCCAGTGCCTGCAGAGAACTAATTGTTTTATTAAGCAGCATCTTGTTTATTTGCAATTTATTTCATACATCTTTCAGAGAACAAACTCTTCTTTAAAATAATAAAGCATGAGAAATCTGCTGTACATTATCTGTGACAGGCACTATATTGTATAAATATGTACAAGTAATGGAGTTAAAAAATCTCTCAAACTGTTACTTCTATTCTGTTGTTGCTTATGAATAGCTATTTTTGAGCATTTATGGAATTCCTTCCAAGGCTTTTCATAATTCTGACAGTAAGCTCAGATCTACAGATTGCCTAAAAATTCATCTCCATCTGAAGATAGAGCCTGACAGTGTAACGGTGTGCTCTGGCCTGATTTGGGGAAAGCATCCCTAGGCAAGTGCTCAAGGGATTCACAACGGGCCCCTCCTCCAGGAGCACAGGTAGCCCCATGTCCAGGAAGCGCTCTGTGAGCAGAGCACTCTCCTGAACCATGGGCAGCAGACGGGGACACAAGATCCCTTCTGACAGAGACTAATAGTCATGACAGAGCTCCTCAGGAACCCTGAGCCAACACACCTGAGTGTAATGGTGGCTTCAGCACTGCCTCTGCAACCTTTGTGATCAGATCCAGACGTTGCAAAGAATTACAGGATGCTATCTTAAATCACAAGATAGAACAGATGGGCCTTGCTGCATATTTATGAACTACCAGTATAATGGGATCATTTCTGGGAGTAAGAGGGAGAAGACTGAAGGTCCACTTCATTTACTGAGGATTTAGGTAGGGAACAAATAATGCTGTCCTTTAAAGAAAGCTTGTTTCATGTTCAACCCTAAAGCTCGCTGTCTCCCTCACTCACATGTAGTAAAAATCCTTCATATGTTTTGTTCCACTGGTTTCACAGGAATATTCTCAAGAAAAAAACACTTAATCATTGATACTGTGGGTGGAGTTTTGATTATTTATCTTATTGCTGTGATTCATTATCATGTGTGTGAAAATATGTTTCAATATACCATAATTCAAAGCCCACACCCTTAGAAGGGTTTAAGGACTGAACACAATCAAACAAATAGATAGAATATATATATATTTTACTGTATATGTCAGAAATTAGACAATAAACCCACATTTTCTTGGGAGTGGTTCTTATTCCTAATTTCTAAAGTGCCACACCAGCATTTTAACCCACCATTGACTGTATATGATTGTCTGTACACAGCCTTGTTTGCAGCTGGCAATTTATTGCCCTTCTGCATTACAACAAAGAAACACAAAATGGTAGCCAAAGAGAAAACTGCCAGTCAAAACACTCTTGCTCTCTTATTCACACTGTTGCTTTCTACCTCCACACTCCATTTTTCTCTAACAACAAATTTAACTTATGAATGAGAAAGGTTAAAGAAAAAATATTTAGTTGCCAAAAACATGGCAAAAGTATTATAAAAAGATCTGTTACTGTTAAACACTGTATGTCCTTAGAAAAATGCTAGGAACCACAAGAGTTACACTTTTATCTAAGAGGTAGCATATGTGCCATATAATACATATGTTGCAATCACAGCAACTTATTTTGCATGAACAGCAGCAAACTCTGAAAAAAAAATTGTCCAGTGCTCAAATGAAAGCTGTCATCATGTCTTCATTTTAAATATGTATTCAGAGGAAAAACATTTTTTGTATATTTTTTCTGAAGATTGGTTTTGGGGTTTTTTGGACTACTACTTATTAGCATAAAAAGAGAAGGACCTTTATATTTTTCTATTATACGTTGTTTTGAAGAGTGCCAAAATGTTAACATTTTAATGCACATATAAAAGCTGGGTTAAAACAATTATTCTTGTTCATATGCTCTTATTTCTTTCTTCCAATCAACACGTAAAATAAGGGTTTGTGTTAATGTCATAAGCTATCTTAAAGGTGTATTCCCTTTAAATATTTTTTATCTAGTGATTAGCAATTTGTACAATCCCTTCATTTACAGAAAGGAAATCTAAAAATGTCCTGGAAGATTCTGTTAATGATAAGTTGTGTAGCTCAATCCTGAGTATTAAGTATTCAGCACTCCCTATTCTCCATGACTGTTAACAGTCCATTTCTGCCATAATGAAGCAGTTTCAACTCTGTCATTTAATTTGACCACTGTCTACATTGTGGCTTTATTTTACTGGCACTGTACATTCAAATAGCAAAGCCAACATCTCTGTCCAGGACTTATGTCCATTTTGATATTGGACCAATAATTGTCCCAGGTCATTCCTCAAAAACAAGGATGGTCTTACATAAAGTGGAAAACTAGAATAGTAGACAGGGCAACAAACTGTCCAGAGGGCACAGCAGTGGAAAGCCATCCATACGCCCTGAAATCTAGATCACTGTTTCCATACATAAAAACATGAATTAATCTCAAAAACATAACACACATTAAAACCAGACAGATTTCTCTCCATATTCCTTCTATTAGAACACTGTATCCAGAGCCTTTATGCTGCCAGCAATGATGGCAGATAGCCCAGCTACCAGCCTTTGCAGGTTACATTTGCTTTAGACCTCAGACAAGAATGATTGATATCAGCTTTTCAGCGAGGTCTTCCTCTCCAAAAAGCATAATGGCAGTGATCATAGAGTTTTAAGATTTGATTTATTAAAAAGCATTTTGATTCAAGTTCATGTACCATAAAAATTGAGTGCAAATAAAACTAGCAAAGATGAAGTGTATCTCTAAGCATTAATTTTATGCAATATTCTTATAAAGCAGTACCAAATTATCCTGAGCTACAGGACAAGTGCTTTTGCCTAACTAGACATGTTGGTACACTTTTAAATATATCATTACTCACTCTTAGTCTTATCACTCTGAGTCCAATGATCTAGATCCTCAAAAAGCATGGGGGGTACTTGACTTCAAAAAACTGTGCCCTAAATTTGTGTGATCTTGAATAGGCAGTGTCTTAAAAACTAAGTTTTGCATTTTAATTCAAAAGCTAATTTTCCCACCAAACACGCTTATGTAGAAAAAAAAATTAAACCCTCTCCTGCCGAGTCTTCAGGACAAGAAAAAAAAAAAAAAAAAAAAAAAAGCTGTGCACTAAGTACAGACACCTGACTATATTTGAAGGAAATATATAAGAAAATAGGTATTTTATACATTTTTTTCTTAGGATTGCATGTTAATTATGCTCTATTGATTCCCAGTCTTTCCTGGAACTGAAGTGTTGAGTATTTACTTATTTTATTCTGAGTTACACTAAAGCTTCTGAATTCCTCCACAATATTCCGAAAACTCAAGGTTATCTTTTCTGACCACAACAAAGAAGCACAAGCACCCTCTCCAAAGATCCCCTTCTCTTTATTCTCAAACTGGGGGGAGAATAAATAATATTTCCAAAGAAGAAAATCCATTAGAAAAATGTGAAACCACAATGCATAGGTAACTGTAGCACAGTTTCAAGGAAAAATAAGGGTATGATACTTCACAAAGAAATACTTTTCCATTTCCTGGAAGATAAAACAAAAACAAGCATACAAACAAAAAAAAAGAGAAAACTTTTTTCAAAGAAACTTTCCAAATCCTTTCCCTCACAAAAAAATAATCAATAACAACAACAACCACCAAAAAAAGCCCCAACAAATTGACCCTGTTAATAGAGATTTTGAAGCTAAACACACATTGGCTTCTGAGAAAGCTACCAGACACTGTAACTTTATATGATTTTTCTCCTGGCTGTTTACCCATGCTGCCTTCGCAGTCACCACAGTCTCAATGACACATAGAAGCATAGAGCCAGGATAGTGACGGGGGAAAACTATTCTGTGACATGAGGCCTCACTCCTTGATCTTTTAAAGCTCTTGAAAGCACAAGCATTACCAAAGTGTAGGCAAAGTGCTAGCAAAGTGTTGGGAGAGCTCACCAGAGGGGCAAGCAGATGAAGAGTCCTCCACTGACAGGCTACACAGCTGCTCTTTAGCCACATCGTTGTGTGTGAAATACGATCTCCAGAGCTTTCATAGAGCCTAGCTGCTAAACCTACCTATTCAAACCGGGCAGTGGAGTGAGACTGAGGTTTTATTCAGTGCTTAAATATGAAAATGACTGCAATATGCATCATGGACAAGGACTTGGAGAACAGTAACTCCAATAGATCTGAGTATTTGCACACATACGCGTTCTATTCAAAGCATCTGTATGCTATAGAGTGTTATCAGAAGACTAATATATCCCAATCAGACGGGATTTATTTATAGAGAACGCTCTTTTCGCAGTGTTAGATGCCTCATTAACTTGATTCAGCTTGCACACAGCAAAAATATTCCCTCCCTCTTCAGATTTTTGATATGGAATTATAATTTCTTGTTTCATTTGTTAAAATCCTTTCGCTATGAGGACATTTCAGAAATGCTTTATTGCACATGACTTTTTAAAGTGCCGAAGTATTCATTTTGACCAAAAGGCTCTCCTTTTGATGATTTCCTCTTAAGAGAGATACAGAGAGGATTGTCCTATTTCTTCTTTTCATTTGCCTCTTCCAGAAACCATTAATAGCCAACATTTGATCCTCCTACACAAAAAAGTTCATGATAGCAAAGTTGGAAGAGTGGGTTATACATCGTGCTATGAACTGATTATGACTTTGGTATGTCACTGCTACTGTCACTATAAAGCTGAGACAAATTGTACTGTAAGAATTTCATCTAAATGTAAGTACAGTCTTATTCGGGAAGATCTAGGGAATCTATGAGTTTGGAAAAATTGGAGATTTTAAACCAAGCATTTCAAGTTAGTGTGGAGATTTACAGGAGGTATGATCAGAACATGTCCAGGAGAAGCTGGCAGAAGAGTATAACTATTTTTTGGTAGTTTAACATTTTTCTCTTAGTTCCATAAAGCAGAAAGCTCCAAGATCCCTACTTCCCTGGTTTCAGTCCACAGCCTGTTCTCATTTCTGATTATAATTAAAGACAGAGCAAAAGAAACACATGCAGAAAAATGTATGAACATACAAATGTATTGAAATCGGTGAATTTGAGTCATAAGCTTACCCAGCAGACAGGATCTCTGTCATTATTAGAATACAACAGGGATTTGGAGATGGGCATGCTATTTTAAAGAAATGAATGAGCAACACATTCTTTAGGAGCTGCAGTTCATTTGCAGTTTGATTTGATTTTAAACTACTGGTATCAATTTTCTTCAGTGGATTACTTATCAAACTCTTCTATCTCAAAATCTTTCAGATCAATTCAACCTCCTTTTTTAATATCTCTTACAAGAAAAACAATGTTTATACATGTTCTAATCATTCCAATGGCAAGCCCCATCCTTTATTCCAAACCATTTTATATTTTCCATATCTGGAAAGAGAGAATTCTCTTTTAAGATTGGATTATTGGGTTTCTTTTTGAGCACCATATGGGAAGGTGAGATGAAAATAATTCTTTCCATCAACAGTAGGTTTGTTGCAATGCTGCTTAAAGGAAGATCCCATTCTCAAAGAATCTGTGCAAAACAGCCTTCATTTTTCAAAACATGCTAAACATGAATCAGTTTTAGAGTCAAGAGCAATCTGAAGACCAGTTATGTAAAAAAAACCACAGAATTGCTGAATGCTGTGATTTTGTTGCAAACAGTCAAGATAATTTAGTAGCTTATTAGAAACAAGAACCAAAGTTATTAATTTAATTAAATCTTATTTGTTTTTTTAATTCACTTCTATGTACTATGAAAATAGTTGGGTGAAAGAGCTTGAAAATTAGGCCGGAATCAATGTGAGCAAAAATAACCATAAATATATCTACCTCTAATTCTATGTCTGTCCCTGCCTCCATTATTACCTTTCTCTCTAGTTACATCTCCATTCTTTCTCACTCTGTTCAAGTATGTCTCAGTTTTTAAGGCAATCTCATGATTTATGCACCCACTACATAGCTCTTGAATACTTCAAATATTTGCATAATAGTTCTGAATCCAAAGGACTTTGAAACACAAAAAAATATTACAGAGTAATGAGTTATCAGATGTGCCCTGCTCTGTGGCAAAGACTGTCTGAGAAATCCCACAGCATACATGATAAAGATCATGAGGTACTTTGAATTAATTTCACAGCAAGCATCAAGGCTCAAACATTTAACCTGGAGCAGCTGATGCATGATAAATCAATAATTATGTTAATTGTATTGCAAAATTACTTCCGCTCAAGCATTTAAAGTTAAAGAAAGTTATGTGAGCACTATAAGTACCGTTTAGAATCATTTGTGCCAGAAAGGAAAATTATTTGCTGTATGCCATCCATCAACTTTCTTGGTGCCACATAATTCAGAGTTGACAGGGATTTCTCATCCTTTACATGCCCAGGTCTGACACAGAATGGTCAGGCCAAAGACCAGCTTCTTTCTACACAATATGAAAATGTTAGAGATGTCTCTTTTAGCCGAGCACATGTGTTTTATTTCTGTCTCTAAGAATGCTTTTTTCGTATTTTGGCAATACATCCATACTACATTTCTGCCTCTATTTTCTTCCTTGGTGCGTTAATGCTGATGAGCCTGTGCAATTTCCTCCTTGATGAACAAACCTGCCATTAAAAACACTGTTTAACCTAAAACACATAACAAGCATAAAAACAGCAGCAGTTCATAAATGAGCTTGAGTTTCCATGGAGGTACTATAGCTCTTACTTGTGTCTTAATTAGCTTCTCTACTCTTTAAAAGTGCTTTCTGGCTAATCTGATGGTCTACTCTACTGAGAGTAGAGACTGGCTTTATAAGCATGAATTCCTCTTTCTTCCTGTATATCATGACTGCACTGATCAGGATGATGAGAAAACAGAACCTGCAGTCTGCTGATACAGCTCTCAGGCAAATGAAATCTCATGGAAGGTGGTAATAATAGTAATAGCAATATAATATAGAGGCATATTGGAATAAATTCCTTTATTTCTCCAAACTGTCAGATTTAGAGACACTAATGGGGTTTTTTGTCTCTAATAGCTCCCCAACTAAAGTAATCTTAATTTAAATCTTAGCAGTTAGTTATAGAAGATGGCTGCAATCAGCTGCTTAAATTAACAAAAGAGATTATATAAATTAATCACTAAGTCTTTCTACTATGGTAAAGTTGTATTAAAATCTGTATTATTGCCACATAAAGGCCAGCTACAAAGGACAGGGGTGAGCTTCAAGAGCCCGAGTGAAATTTTCCTTTTATCCACTATTTTCATCTGTTTACCTCCTCAACAAATTATTCCAATGACATAAGAGCCTCTGAATCATATTTTCCAATATCTTCTTGTACCTGTATATACCTTTCTTCATGGCTCACTAGAATTATATTCAGCATGACCCAACCTTTCCAAAGCATCACCAGCAAGATTGTTAGTTTGTCCAAGGATACTTGAGATTCTTCTGATATCTGATCAGCTCTGTATAAGGGAAGGGTCCACTAGGTTTCTAATAAAAGAATGCTATACACATGCTCTTTAAATACTGGTCAACCTCCTCCAAAGAACTCCAATTATCCTCCATTTACAAAGAATGTAATTTCTCTCTTGATTTTGATTAATTTCCTTTTTATCCTGTCTCAGCTTCAGAATCTAATGTTTTCTCTTGCCATGTATGGTCAGATTTTGCAGTAGTTTTATTAGCAATCCAAAATGCCTTATGTCCTTATATATACTTCCCTTGTGACTTCTCTCCAGAATAGATTCAGATAATTTGTATGATAACATACATCAAAATGTATGTCTCCTTGTCTTCTCTGGAGCAATGACATATCATTCTGTATCGCACCAAAGTAACGACTGGAGGTCAGCTATCTCTGTTTTAATCGCCATTAGAATTCAAAGTAGTATCAAAAGTAGAGTCCTTGTTAGGTGTGTTAGGCAATGGTGAAATTATTTCTTCTTCCTCTACTGCAACCTAAAGCAGTAAATAAGTGCCAAGAGCTTGGACAACATGCACCAGAGGCACTCAAGAAACAATGTGGGAGTTCAGATAGACAGACAGATAAATGGACCTCAAAGAATCTTGTGTTGATGTGGTGGTATTCATGAGCTGAAAGAGCAGCCCCCACAAAGCCTGAAGTGAGTCAGGCTGATTATAAAATGCAAGAGATGCAGCCTCCCACATCTGACTCTAAATTCCCATTTGCTCTGCTAACAAAATTTCTTCATTTGACCAAATTAATTTAAAGACTGTTAAGCATTTCTGTGGTCAGTGTGAGACAGAGCAAAGTATGCTTAAGCCTTCAGACAATACTGCTTACTGGATTAGGTTGGAAAAGATTTTTTGAGCCATCAGAGTGCAAATTAATTTTAAAACAAGGACATGAATCAACGTGTCTAAGCAGGAGAAGCAGACAAGTGGGCCAGAAAAACTCTATGAGAAAAACTGCAAAGAATCATTTGTGTAGAAAACCTAGGAAGAAGAATGTTTCAAGGGCACTTAGATGTAGAAAGGTAAAGAATTGCTCAGATCTGGAGGAAACAAAACAGAAACCATGGAGTTCTCTGATTCATGACCTAAGTGGAAATATCATTTACACGAATGGCTTCCCTATACATTTTGTCATGTTGCCATTAACAGATTTCAGTAGCCATTCTCCAAACTGGAAAAAAATTAGTATATTTCCAGATGTATTAAATGCAGGCTAAACAGCAAGATTAGATCAGGCTGTACTTCAAGGAACAGTGCTAGAGAGCAAAAATACCTCACTCCCTTTGCACAGATGAGAGTGAAAGGACATCATAGACATAATGCCAGTGAAGTACTAGGTAAGCAAAAACAAAATAATCTTTTGATTACTTTCCACGTCCAGGTCCAGTTTAATGACTTCTGAGTAGTATGTGTTTAGAACTGTGGTTAAGGCATCACAATCAGCTTCTACTGCACTCTTCCTTCATGGTGACTCTTACTGCTTCACATGTAGTCAGTCTTACCTGCATGCATTCAGGGCCAGCAATTTACAGAAAATTTATTATTAAGGATTGTATAGTATTAAAGGCAGCAATGGCTGAAAAAATAACTGGCAAAAATGAGATGTACTTAGAGAGACGTATTTCTATAGCTCTTAGTCAAATCTTATTTCAGATTCTGTTTTTTTCTCATTTCCATTTAATTATGATTTTGGATTGTATCCCTCTAAATCTGCACTTCATTATTACCACAGCATATCTGGACTTCTTTGAATGGATCTAATTGGCATCCTTGCTGGCAGTCTCAACAAAGAGGACAAAGACTGAATGTGCATGGAGACAGAATTGTCACCTTTGAAAATGTCCTGAAACATGGAGGAGACTTGCTGGAGAAGGAGGGTCTGTGACCACTGGTGATGCCAAAATGCTAACTGAAAGCAGGATGGACCTCTCTCTCCTAGCAGACTAGCAGCCAGCCAGCAGCCAAGCTCCATTCCACAGGCCCTTGCACACAGCACTTTTGCAGGACCAGAGAGTAGATGAACAGTGGACTTCACCCTTAGAGACCTCTGAATCTTGTAATTTTTAAAAATTGTAAAATGCGAGCATACAATTAAAAGACAAATGTCCAAATACCTGTTACTTTCAGCTTCTGCTTCAGCATAAATTGGATGAAGTCCCATTCATATTGAAATGTAAATGCAAAACATAAATTTAAAATGTTAAAAGAAAGGATGGCTTGGAAAAAGATAACGCTTTTCCTCTGTGTAGAAGATAATGATACAATATTCAAGTTTTCCACTCTAAAGGTAATATTTTTTGTCTAAGTCAACATACTTTACCATTTTTAAACTTTTCTCATCATATTTTTGACAGCAGGTTTTCCAATTTTGACAGCTTTTAAAAAGTAATTTTAACAGACGAGTGATTTCTCCTCTCAGCAAAGTCAGATTATGTGAAATGTCAATGTAAAAACTATATACTGTGACACATAATCATTTTTTCATTGAATTTACTTATTAATTTTACTTGCTATTGCTAATAAAATGTAAGTGCTTAGCTAATTGTATTGCTTATTTAAATTTTTTGAAGGAATGTATTTTAAAATTGCACTTTTTTCCTGACTGCAAAATTTCTGAGGCAGCTGTAATTTGTCACCCTTCCAAATTATTTAAAGAAGAAGAATTACTATCACAATTGATATTCCCAGCTGAGCGGCCAAAGAATGAATCAGCAGGGAGAGGTTAAACCAGTCTTTCATCTGTAAGGGTGGGCTACTTGATTTAAGTTTGGAGCATATCTACAGAATTTTACAGGGAATTCCTTTTAAAAATGCTGCATGTAGTCCATAGAAATCAGAAGATTATTGGTATCTATGCTATCAGTTGGGTGAATTCAGTAAGAGTGAACTCAGCAAAGGGGGAAAATCAAAAAGGGAATGTACAGTTCAAAGTTTGCACTTCTATATCAAACTCAGTTCAAGTGAGGCATAAATGAGTTGGACCAATTCCTACCTCTGATTACAGTTCTACATCAGAATTTTTTTATTTCTAGGCAATTATTTTTATTTGTAATTTTCTACACCAGAAATCCAAAGGTATTATCTATTTCTACTCTGTACGTCTAAAAAAGGTCGAAAAACTCACACTCTCAAGATCAGCACCATAGGTACTATAGGTAGAGTGTGTCTTCAAAGCCTTTGGGGAGTAAGTCAAATCATGGGTTCACTGCACCTTCGCACACCTGTAACAAAAACTGGAAGGCAATCCCAGCATAAATCACTTTCTTTATTTGTCCCGCTTCATCCAGGAAAATATTTCAGTGCCCAAGAGAAAGTACACAGATGAGAGCAAATTTATAAGAAATAAAGATTTTCTCTCTTTATTAGCCTTAAGCCATCAACTAATCTTATGAAGTAAGGATTATGTCTCACAGGAAGAAAAAGGCTCAGTGTCACTCCCTGTATTTAAAGTATTTCTATATCAGCTCAAATTAAGTGTCATTACAATCTATTTTGTATTCCATTTTGATCCATCTACTTCATATGTCACTGGGCCAAAAGTATGCTTGTGTTTGAAACTGCTGACAAACTTACCATGATGTAGGCTGCTCCTTCACAGCATTAATATAAAACAGTTCTAAATCGAGCAATGTTCAATTATCCCTGAAAGTATAGATGACTTAGTTCTTCGTTAACTTCATTGTTTTCCAGTAAAAGTGAAATGTGCTGTATGCAAATTAAATAATACCAAGTGTCAGCACTTAAAAGAAATGCTCATTTAGCTTCAGAAGAGGTTTTTGTTGCAAATTTTGTTCATTTATTTTATAAGAAATTGTGTTTGTCTTAATTTGTTCCAAACACAATATGATTGTGAGACACAGTGCCTGCTGGCAAAGTTGGAATTGCTGTCAGCAGGAAATGGCAAACTAATAATAAATGATGTAAAATATTTATGTTATACTTTACTGGGGAAATGAATGCCGTTTTCTATTTCATTCCTGCTTGAGACAGTACACAATAACATAGTTGTTTTGAAAATAAGTAGATAGGATTCTAAACTCTGTGGTGGCTTATCTTGTAACCATCACCTGAAAAAAAAAATTATAAAAATAGACCCTTTTAGTAGCTCCAATTTAAGAAATTTTAACTGGGAGTACATAGTGCAGTAATTAGTAGCATCTCACATTCAATGTCATTGGACACTAGTCCGATAGATCAAACACTTGTGTATGTGGCCTACTTACTTAGTTGCTCACTCATAATTTTCAATAACACTGCTGTTCTCATGCAGGGAGGGGTGGTCCAGAGCCACTAGATTACTCTGCAGGATGGTGATGTTCAAGTACAACACCGTGTTTATGTACTCCCCAAAGTGTATCAAAGCTCAGATCCACAGAAATAAAAGAAAAGTCAAACAAAACAAGCATTAGACTACGTAAAATAAGGTATGGACAAGGCAAACAGGTGAGGCATTGTTTAGGTGGCTAAGGTAGATCAATATCTGTGCTTGCAAGCCAGGAATTCTGCCTGCTTTCCTCTGGCACTCTGCAGATCATCTTACGGCCTGCAGACAGACTGTCGCCTAAACCCAATTGACAGACAACCTATTTCACCCTTGCAAAAATCATACCCATCTTCATTCTTGAAGCCCATGAGGAATAAATAAAAGCCCCCCATGCCCAGGGAACACTGAAGACTAGGCATAAGCATCATTTCAGCTAACTTTTTTACTATTCTATTGCAGCAATTATGTGATGGAAGCAGCTAAGCTTTCTTTTTCTTCAGTTACCAACAGCAAGTCCACACATCTTGCCTAGGCTGGCTTATGAAAGCACACTGCAGTAGCCTTTCAGGATTTGAAAAAGATTCACATGACAGGTGGATACTGTTGCCTCCTTCTCTTCAAATATTCCATTTATTATCAGAGATGTTTTCTGATTTCACAGGTAGACATCAAGAAGCTCTGACTGCTCATAATGATAACAGAGATCACTTAAGATCTTTTTCCCTACAAAACCATGTTTTCATTAAAAAGAAATAAATTAACATATGGTCAATTTAAAGAACCACTGAGCCCCTTCAATAAAATCCTGAAGACCATGAAGTGCTTCATTTCCAGCACCAGAGTTTCCAATGGGAAAACCTGCCTGCAGGGGTGGATAAGCTGCAACTTATGCCGGCTTCAGCACTGAAGAGACCACTCTTGCAGCCTGTATCTTTTAGGTCTTAGTCACACAGTATCATAACTTGAGATTGGGAAAGCAAGTGAGGATAAGCAGACCTTTTTAAACTCTTACCAAAAACTTAATTCTTGCTTTTATTAAAGATGTTGGTACAGATACTCTTCAGGTGCATTCTGATCACTTTTTAAATTTAAATTCTCACACTTTTTCTCTCGTCTCTGAACTGATTAGCTATTAAAATATAGCTACTGTTTCAAAATAATGTCTATTTCCTTATTTTAAGGAGGTAAAATGTTCAGCTTTAATCTCCAGAGTGGAAAAGGTCACCTTTGTAGACTGATGACTATCATATCTCCAAGTAATGAGAACAAGTGTGCTTTTCCTCAGTGCAACAACCTTACTTACTCTTATATTGCAACTATTTTCCTGCCTTACCTTTCTTTATGGTAGAGGAAATGTAATTTACTTGTCAGATTGAAATGTTTGATATAAATCTTTAGCCTTTCTTTCAAACAAGTATTTCTGTAACATTATATTACAAACAACTGGCATGTTTAATTAAACAACTGCTTTATTTTCAGCAGCAGAAGAAGGTATGATTATATTAATTGAATAGTAGGACCTATGACCAAATTTAAAGAAAACATTTTCAGCTCAACAAGGAGGTATGATTATCTTAATTTCAAAGCAAGACATGTGACTAGAATTGAAACAAAATGTTTTTCTCTGTCTTTACAGTTATTAAAAAATAGTTTCATTGAAAAACAAAGTGAATAAATGCAATTTTAAAAGTATCTTTCCATAAAAACTCTTCTTTCAAATCAAAAGCTGGCTGAAAAATTTAAATCAGTTAAATTAAAGTCCTAGAACAACTGATTTCTGTGATGAAGTGTGTTTTAAATGAACCAGTTTTAACATATTTGCTAGTACTTTTGAATTAAAATATTATGTTTCTACAAATGCACAATAGCAAATCTGCTGTATATTTATAAGTTAATTCTTGTAGCTAGACACAGAAGCAATGCTTAAGCTCACATGGCTTGTTCATATAAGAAGTCCATAAGTGATTTTACCAGCATGAGTAAGGAGCAAAATTTGACCTATCTTGAAAAAAAAACCATTGGTTTTGAAGTTTCAGTACTACCAACATTGCTGTTGGTTTTTATCCTGTTATCTCAAAAATAGTTTCTGTTATTTTATACACATATACAATTTAAAAATTAAATTATGATGATTTCCTGTGAAGAGAAAAATAAGTTACAAAGTTTTAACAGGAAAAGGGATGAGACACAAAAAGTAATTTTTTTTTCAAATCATCTTTTATTTGTTTGAGACAGAGAAAAGCAAGACATACATCATTTAAATGCTTATGACCAAATGAAATTATCAGTGAAAATGGAGACGTTGTTAAAGGAAATTTATATTGAATTACAATCCTAATTACCCATGTTTAGATATGCTTATTTAGGTAAATAGATGAAATATTTTTGATCCAGATGTGATAAATTCCATGCTGTCATTTACCTTGAGGAGATCATAGAATTTTTGCTTTTATCACATTCCCCGGAGTGCTTTCATATTTTCATTAAAAAACAGTAGTTGAGAAAACATGTCAGATGCTAAGCACAAAATCCACAATACAGCAACATGGGAAAAAATGTAACAACTTTTTGGAAAAAATGTCTTTATGGCAACCTACATACAATCTTAAATGGCTTGTCAATGAATGTTAATTAGCTTTAAAGTTACACCATGACATGACTTCATGTGCTAAAGAAAATACTTGCTTATTTGGCTGGTGCACGACCAAAGAACAAAAATTAACAGATACAGTTTTGACAAATAACTATTTCTGAATTTGTATTGGTATTTGAGATGGTTTATGATAACTAGAGATTAATCCAAACATTAAGTAATGTCCACTGGCAAGTTGTGATCATTAAAGATGTGATTTTTTTTCTGAACTACTGATTTAAATTAAGCTTATGCTGAACTGCAAAAATGTCACTGTCTGAGACTGTAGTATTTCTCTTCTTTTACAAAATCTTTGTATTTTGTTCCTACTGTAGCTAATGAGACTCCTCAGAGATTTAATTTGAGGATATTATACTAGTTCTGTGTGTCATTATCCAACATAAATATAAAATTTGTAGGATGCTCATTAAGAATATTTCCAGTCACAATTAAGTTGAACAGGAACATTGTTCAAGTAACCCAAAAACTTCAATAAACATCAAGAGTATTATGTTCCTTAGTCAAATGTGGACAGTAGACTAGCTCCTTCTGATTTATTTACATTTATACAAGCAAGTGCAATATAAAAGGACAAGTCTTCTCCCTCTCTTACACAGAAATTGCTGAGATGTACCTGGAATTATTCATGAAGAAAATTAATGAAGTTTAGTGCAAGATTTTTGAATTGTTAATTTACTCGGGAGGAAAAATGTATATGGGTTAACGAAGATGAGTTTTTCATTTTCCTGATAATAGATGATTTCCTTAGAGTCTTCCATGACATATTTCATCAAGATTCATCATTCCACAAAGGATATAAAGAAATCAAAAGCAACTATTCACATTTGCTAATGTCTGCTTTGAAGTTTGTTGAAGAGAAAGGCAAGCAGACTTTATTACTGTGTTTCCGTACAGATCTGAGCAGATACTCAGGATTAAACAGATAAATGAAAACAACTGGCTTGGAGGGGATTGAAAAGACAACAAAACTTACAGCCAGACTCTTCATGGTAGACTTGTGATATTTCACTGCAATGTATCTTACTAGTTAGAAATTTCTTTCACTAAATCTGTAAAATGCCTTGCTGATTCAAGCAATACTTTTAACTAATGACTCTACTTCTACTGACATAATTTTCATCCCTTTACTTCACCTCTCCTCTTTACTTCAACCCAAATAAACCAATATATGTAATTTTAAATGTTAGTTTGCATCTCAGCAAATGTCATTTCCAAGAAACATGACAATTCTGTATCTGTTGCAACCTGTACTCTAAAATCCAATAACTTTGTTCTATGAAAATAGATGTAGATAATGAAGATGGACATAATATCTGGTAATCTGCAGCACTCACAAATCTGACACCTCCACTTTTCAAGTCCCTGTGCTGATTCATCCTGTGTCTGAAGAGCAAGAAGGCAAATAGTTGTGTAAAAGTAGAATGCCTTCTTAACCCTCCTAAATACTGAATGACTGTGGAATCGGATCTTTGGAATAACATTATAACTTCAGCTTTTGTCTTGGACTTAATTATCATTTTTCTGCTTGGGTCTAATGTTTTATGCTATCCTTTAGAAATATTGATGTCTAAAACAAAATCTGATCGTTCTGAAATTACAAAAATTGCATATAAGGAATGTTTCTTTAATTCAAGATTCCATTCATATTAGTAGAGCATGCTCTCCTAAAAATAGAGATTGTCTTTGGTTTCTAAACATGAGGAGGGTAAGATGCTGTCCACTGGAATATATAAGGGTTTCTTGTTACAGGTCAGTATTTCCATTTACTTAACACAGACTTTCATTGCCAAAAAATGGCTTATTTTAGAAAGGCAGGATTTCCAAATAATTTATTCCTCCTGCATTAGCCATTTTCTGTGTCCCACACTTACAGCTAAGCAAATGGAAAACTGACTGTAAACATGTTGCACTGATTTCTGACTATAATGATGTCCATAGCAATCCTGTGACCATTAAACAATCCTACTGGCCATAATAAAATCTAGTCCAAGCTAGATTCTGAGCCCTGACAAACAATTACCAAAGCAGGACTAGAAGAAAAAAAATGCACTATTTTCCATTTTTTCTGAAACAGAGTGTTAACATTAGGCTTAGCTATAGCAAAACCAAAAAATCATAACAGGTAGCTAATGAAAGAAAAGCATAAATGTGAACTGTGAAGGAATTCTATCCCTAGCAAACTTCAATAACAGCATTTAGATATAAACACTGAGGTGACCATAATAGGGTGAATCAAATGGCAGAGGCTGAATGGACAAGAGAGTGCACTGGAAACATGCCCGGCTTCCTGCTCCCTGTGGAGTCCAAACCTATCTTATAGCAAGATACTTGGGTAGAGAGCTGTTGGCATAATTCAGGTCTACCCAAATTATTTGGTCTGAAGAATCTTTGGAAAAAATATCACGTAAATATTAGTTCAAATTTGAATATGGATATCAGTTTGACTAGATTTATAACCAGTTATACTTTGACTTTTTTTTCTCATCTAAATATATCTTTCCACTGAAGCCAAAATGTTCTATAAAAATGTGTCAGATTTAATGATGTTTACAATGGGAATGTTCTTAATATCCTGGCTTGTCAATTTAGTAATTTCCTAATGAGAGAGTGAAACAAAGGATTGGAAAGAGAAATACACAAAAAAAAAAAAAAAAAAAAAAAAAAAAAAAAAAAAAAAAATTTGGTCCCAAAAGAGATGTATGCAATTTTATTACATAAAAGTGTTCCAAAGAGTTTTGTTTTATTTTCAGTGTGAAACAAAAAGACATCTCAAACCATACATATTTTTACAGATTGGGAAATAACACATTGCCCTTAGGTTTACTCGAGGTATGACATTTTCTGTTTGCTTCCCGAAAACAATGCAATAGTTCTGTAATAAGGAATATTTGCAAAAATATTTTTCAGCTTGAATTCATTCGTACTTCTAAAAACAAGATTCAGTTGACTGTAACTTTTGTATCTACAATTTTTTCCTATATTGTGCTGACCTACATAAATCAGCTCTTCAGTGAAAAGAAGCAGTAATTACAAACATTACAAACCAGTACCATATTTACAGATGACACTCCAGATTATATTCATTTGCTTTGTGAATAATGTCAGTTATTCTGAATGTATTTGTATGACGTATCAGCTGTATTGCCTGCAAACATATTTTAATTTCACAGTAAAATATAAATTCTGAATTTTTCATTGCGGATAAGAAGATGGGACTGAAAAGATCCATAAGGCTGCCCTATAGCCACAGTTAGTCATTAAACAGATGCAACAGTTATACAAAATTGCCTTGGTCAACCCAAGTTTCCTGAAATTCAGGAAATCGTGCTTGCTCTTCCTACCTCCAAGGAATCCAGTGTGAATGGATGTATACTCCATGTCCATGGTTCTTAAAAAAATAAACAAACAACTAATCACTTCCTCAATAATGGTATTAACTTAATTTAGGATTTAGTCAAAAGCTAGAATTAAGGTGTATCGGAGGATGAGAACAAATGTCACAGGTTCTTGAAATTATAATTGCAATACATTGAATAAAACTGCCAGATAATTCATAGAACACGGTTAATATTATTCATTACAAAAGGAGATGAAAATAACCTCTCAGTGGTTCTTCTAATCAGATCTGGGGGAAAACAATCTTCCTAGTTGAAATCTGGCAACTGGTTTTACCTCAAAGCCATGATCATGACATATTAACTTTTGAAAATTAACCAGTACTCTGCTCAGATTTTCAGCTGAGGCAAGCTGGCATAATGTAGACCTATCTATCCTGAAAATAGGAGCACAAATTCACATAGGTTACTTAATGAATTAATAAAATGTAGGTTACAAATTGTCAAAACTCACAACAAATGGGAGGGTCTATAGATTGAGGATTACTCACTGAAGTGATTTACAAATAATTTTAAAGTGTAACTGTAGAAAAGAATTTTGTAGCCTTTTTCCAAACAATTGGAGAACAGAAAAAAAAAAAACAAAATTTGACCAATTATTCATTCTGTGTCAATCAGTTCACTTTAGCTGACACTATACTAGAGACATTCTATATAAGCTTTTCAAACTGCACTGATGTAAGGCATGCACAGAGCAAAAGAATAATGGAAGGCCTTTTGTTTTCCATATAATTTTTATTTTTTTCCTTTCACAATCATGTAGAAATCCTTTGGGTCACCCACTTTGTTTACAAGGTGATACATGTCTCACCTATAAAATATCTGTGAAGCACATTGTCTGTTAAATTTTAGTCAAAAATGGTCATTCCTTTCAAAGTGGTCATTGATCGACTGCTAAAATAGCTTATAAAAACAACAATTTGTGAAAAGACCTATAAGATTTTACTGCTGTTCTGTCACATATTTTAGAGTTATTTTCTGAAAAAAAAAACCTCAATGTTTTCAAATAATTTTTTATCTAATTACAATTAGATAAAAATTGTAATGAATATGTAATTGCTATGAAATCGAGGAATAAAACAGTATTGGTATTATTTATATTTCTACAGAAAGGAAAGGTAATATCCAGGACTGGCTTTTAAAACTATTAATGAGCCCTGGCAATGCGAGAAAGAGATGGATTAGGTAGATGTAATGAGATATGATTAAAGGGTGTAGGCACTGAAGGGTGTTGGAGAAATTCTTTTCAGAGGGAGTATAATTAGTGTCTGATAAAAGTACTTAGTAGATAAGATTTTTGAAGAAGAAAGGTTAAGATAAACACATACCATATGACAAACCTGTTTAATTTTTTCCTTTGGTTCTTGCATAGTCAATAAACTGTTGAAGTTTTATACATAAATAACATTTGTTGAATACCTGATGAAACCCCACAAGACAATTAAAAAGGTTTTAATTGCAAAAGACAGAAAGAAAAGAAAATGTCCTATTACATTTCTTTTTTGCTTTTCTCTTTTGATTTATATTGTGTTAGATAATAACATGCAACCTTTTCCTGAAATTAAGCAAACAAATGGACTTCTTAAAAAGCAAGATTTCTAGAAGTTGCTTAGCAACTTTCAAACCACTTTTTATTAAATTGGAAGCTTCTTGTCCTAGTTGAGTGTCTAAAACATGCAGCACCCTAAAGAAGACCATCCCGGCCACCTTTATAGAAGTCCTGGTCAGATGCTTCTTTGTTCATTTAGCCAATAGTATTGTGCACACTTGAAAATAACTCTTAGAATGAGATACCAGGCCTTTGGTTTTCTACTTTTAGGTGTGGCTCTTTAACCTACAACTGGAGTTTGGATTTGGAGTGACAAGTCTCAGTCCAGTTAGAGCACTCATAGATGAATTGCAGATAAATATATTAGATACTTACAGATCCAGAAGAGAAGTTCATCATGTGAAACATGAAAACCTGAAATAAAAAACAAATGCCCTGCACATCTGGGGATTCCTCAGTAAAGGAGAGCTATCATGTCATGGTCTATGGTCCCTATTTACAAGACTAGCAAAGGTGAATTCCCCTTTGTTGCCTTGTTTTTAAGACACACTCTCTTTTCTACAGTAATTCATTGAAACAGAAAATTGTTTAGGACTTCATAGAATCATAGAATAGTTTGGGTTTGAAGAGGTCCTAATCTCATTCAGTCTGAAGCCATTTCCCCTTGTCCCGTCACTATATGCTTGCGTAAAAACTCCCCCTCCAGTTTTCTTGTAGGCTCCCTTCAGGTACTGGAAGGCTGCAATTAAATCACCCTGAACCCTTCTCATTTTCAGGCTGAATAAAACAAATCCTCTCAGCTTTTCCTCATAGGAGAGGTGCTCCATCACTCTAATCACCTTGCTGGCACTCCTGTGAGCCTGCTCCTGAAGGTCAATGTCTTTCCTGGACTGGGGACCCCAGAGATGGATGCAGTACTCAAGGTGAGGTCTCACCAAAGCAGGGTAGAGCGGCAGTATCACTTCCCTCAACCTTCTCATTCTGCTTTAGAAGATTTGAAATGGTTGGCTTTCTAGGCTGCAACATTCTGCAGCATTCTGGATGTAAAATATTTCAATTGTCCTTTCCTAATTATGCCTTCATGAAAAAAAGCATTGGTAAAACTCAGCATTGGAAACTCTAGCCTGACATGTGGCTTCTGAAATAGCTCTGAAAGCTAATTCAGGCCCATGTTCCAAGAGAATTGGCCTCAACATGGCTGCTTCTTCACACTCAGTGCCAGAGCAGAGGAACTTAACTTTGCAATAGCAGAGCAGAAAAGCAAAGCTGCAAGCCTGAGATCAGGCTTGGCATGGAGCCCACATGCTGATAGCACTGGCTTTACTTCAGTGCAGAGGAGTGAATCGGGATCATCTTCCTCATCCTCAAAAAGTATATCTCTTAAGGGACTGCCACACATCAGGAGCAGATTTTCTTCCTCTTTCAGTGTACAGGAGTGTCATAGATTCTTACATCAGACTTCCTGTTCCATACTGCGCGTGTGGAAATCAAGTCTCTACATGGCATGGAGGGTGGTCCCACTTATAGAAAAATACAAAGTTATGCAGCACATTCTCTAGATCATTGGCCAAGTTATTTAAGTGTACTTAATCAGTACATAAACCAGTTCCCACCGGGCACATAATCTACCCAGAGAATATCTGAAATTCCTACCAGGCGCTGAGTTCCAAGTATCTTGCAAAAACTGCTCCAGAAGACTTACTGTTATCAATGAGCAAGTAACCAAAACAAATAATAGAATTGGAGAAAAGTTCCCATCCCTAATAAATAAAACCCAAATACATACATCCAGACTGGAGGATTATTTTCGTGAAGATTGGTATGAGCAAAGGGAGCAGTGCTTTTCATCATATTTCAATACTAGATCAACTAAAGAAAGAGAACAGATCTTTTTGTCTCATGACTTCAGTAATTTATGCAGTTCCTACCGGTTCATTACTAGTTAATTAATTAATTGTGAGATTTTTAGCTCCTCCAAACTTCAAGCAGGTTTTCAATAGTAGTGAATGAATTCTAGGTGCCAGAAGGAAGTTTCAAAGTCACTCCTGATCAATAGACATAAAGGAAGATTGAAAATCTCCTTTCCTTGGCAGTACTCTGTTATTTCTGAAGTGCAATGATAACACTGTAAATCAACATTGTTCAGCATTGTCAACATTGGTTTTGATACTTCTTTTTCAGCTTCAGCTCCACCAAAAAATCTGAAATATTTGATTTTTTAAATGAACATACCAAGGTAGTATATAGCTTGGCTCATGTTTTTGCGAAAGTATCAATTCTAAAAATTTACAGAAGAAAGATCTACAGAAGAAGTTCATCTATTTCCTTTCAATGAAAGGACATTGCTCAGATTACATTAATCTCTGGGGGATTTTTGCAAACTTGGCATTGAATGATTAGATCCATGGAGCTTCCAACATTTATGTAAATAATCTCAAAAATCTTTTCCACCTGTTTCCATCAATCAGGAGCATTTCAAATACATTTAAACCTTTTTTTTTTTTACAGCTTTTCATTGTTAGTCTGCTTCTTCCAGTGATACTTCAGGGTCATCAGGCAAGGAGGCCAAGATTCGATGGACTCTGGCGGAACAGGATTGAAAATGGAAGTGTCAGGAATTCTATTGTGTTGTAGGAAGAGAGTGATAGAGGTGGTTCTTCTGAGTGAATAAGGCAGCTAGGTCTCACACATGCTTACTTGTGTAAGCTGCTTACACAAGTCCTGATGCCCAAGTTTCCTCCTGTAAACCAACAACACTATTTCATAGTTTCAATGGGGATCATGGTGGAATTTTACAAAGAAAGTCTGGATAACCTTAGGATCTACATGAAAACAAGGCAGCGAGCACCTTTCTGCTTTGCTTGTAGGGGCACATGTCAAAAACACTCTTAGAGACATTAACAAAGGTGGGCTCATGTGCTGCAAAACAGACTGATCAGACACCAAAGACCTACACTACTTTCTCTTGTCACCTTTCTAGGTACTGCAAGCTGTGGTCTGTGCCATTTTTGGGGTAAGAACCATGTAGGCTGGAATTCAGTAGCACCATTCTGTTCTGCAAAACACTTCCACTTGTTTTCTTTCACTGCTGTTAGGCTTTCTTTCTTTTTCCTTCTATCTTTTTTTTCCTTGATAAAGTCTTAATGTTGCTGTTGCTGATGCTGCTGTTCTGCTTGAATCAGGAACCAAAAACGTGTGACTTTCCTAGCTCTCCCCTTGTTTTACAGTTTTTGCACCACTTGGAGTGATGGCACAGAGTCCAAAGTCACAACTTTGGGCTTTCCATAGATGAATTTTGAAGATGCAGTGCAAATACACCACAAAGAGAAAAAAAAAAAAAGGAGTTTGCCTGTAGGTACACTGAACTTTTCACTGAGTTCATTTGAGCTGACAGGAGCAGGATGCTATGTTTGAGTGACAGCATTTGCCCTAAATGGAAGTCAGTGTAGAGGAGAGGAGCAAGAGAAACATTATTAAAATCTTTACTAAAGATGAGAAAAGATATCCTGTTTGAGAAGAAGACTGTGGAATAAGCCCTGCTGGTCATAAATATTTTAGGTGTTCCTGCAGAGAACTGAAACCTATCACTGATTCAATTTTTTTAACCACAGAAATTATGACTGATATTTTCTGCTGCTTGTGTGTATGTGGTTTGATGTTCCCTACAATTGTACTACACTGATTCATTATTTTCTTTAAATGTTAACATAAGGAGGCTCTCTTTTACTGTATTCTCACTTGCTTTGGGATTTGTTTTGTGCTTGGTTTTTTCTTTGGGATTTGGGGAGTGGGTTTTGGGGTTTGGATTTTTTTCCAATTATAATCAAATGGGAACTACTTCTAGGTGAAGTAGGGTTATCCTCCTCCCCTCTCCCCAAAATAAAATATGGCTCTTTGGAGTATCACTCTCCTTTAGGTCTGTGCAATCTCTTGAAGATTAGGGACACGTATGCAGGAAGAAAGTTGTCAGGGCTTAGATCAGAGTTGGGGATTGGTGAGGGAGAGGGGAGTGGGGAGAAAAAGAAATCACTAAGCTGATCTCAGAGACTGCAGGGCATCCAGCGCCTTCTCTTTTAGGGCAATGTGTACCTTTTCCCACTACTAGCAAGGAGTTGAAATAACTATTTGAAAAATAAGGAAAATTGTTATTCCCATAAGGCCTAAGCAATACTGAGCTGAAGCTTTAGGAAAATATTGGTCCTTTTTCACCTCTCAGACAATCGGAAAATTCTTTGCATTTTCTGTTTCAGAAAACCCTAAAAAATAATGGATAGTTCCTTTCAGTAATTGCCAGTAACACCCCGTTCTTCCCAGGTTTTCAGAGCTCACAGTAGTGGCTGGATAGATGAGGCCATCACGAGCCAGAGACATCATCAGTGCAGAACACTCTGCTATTTATTTAGACTCTGAAAAAGAGCCTTCTTGCTTATTTTCCTAAAATAATTAAAATGCATAACTTAAGTTCCGATTTGCTAAAAAAAAAAAAAGAAAAGAAAAAGAAAAAAAAAGGCGTGGGAGCATAAATGTTTTGGCTCTGAGCTGACAGTAAATATATCTTCACATCATGTTTTTATTTTACCGTTTCCAATGCATCTATCCTTCCTAGCCCCTTCCCCTCCCCCATTAATTTCTGAAGTGTCTGAAAGAGCTCACAGCATTCTCTCTCTCCCCTCTTTACGGCGGGAGATCAGATGTATTACTTTCCCCTTTCGCACGCCTGATGACGGGATGGAGGAATGGCTTCAGCCGGGTGTTGGGGCCCGGCCCGCGGTTGGCGCACGGAGCGCAGCCGAGGGGGCCCCGCTCAGCGGGACGAGCCCCGGGCGGGGCAGCGGCGCCCGGTCCCGCTGCCGGCGCGGAGCTTCCCCGCGGCGGGGCCGCCTGAGGCAGCGGAGCCCGCCGCCGCTGAGCCGGAGATCGGGCTTACCCCTGTCTGTGCGGCCATCGCTACGGCTCGGGGCTCTGGTGCTGCTTTGTTGATGGGTTTTTTAACCCGCAAAACAGGTCGGGGGGGCGTTGCCCCGAATTCCTCCAGTGCTGACTGGCTACCCCGGGAAAGGAGTTTCTTGGATTAAACTACAGGGAAATATAAATATATGTTTATTTCAACCTTCATTCGCCTCGAAAGCTGAGAAATGTCTGTCATTTACACGTTGTGCTGGAAAGCCAGCTCGATATTAATTTAAAGAGGGTAACTCCAGCACTGCTGGTGATGTTCATTTGCAATTCCTACACACTGGCTATTATGTGCAGGGAACTAATCCTGCCTTGCCTTGAAAACAGAGCTTTCACTTAGCTCGCTGCGCTCCTCAGATTTCCTTTAAAAGAGAGCCCTTGTTTAGCTGGGATTTTATTATTTTTAATAACATTACATAGATATTTGAATTTTCCTAATACGTGTGTAGTGCTTTCTTTTTCCTTTTTTTTCTTTTTTTTCTGGCTTTTTCTCTCATGAGCCTTTGGGGTCCTGCAGTGCTCCCGCCGCTGTCGTGAGACGGGAAAGTTGGGAGCATCCATGATTCGGTCCTCCTCCCTGTTACAGCTGTCGGCGGTGAACACCAGCCCATAGGCGCTGCATAATGGCTAACCCTCTCACATCCTGGATCGGTGTCCAGCCAGGGAGCACCGCCGAGGTTTAATTGCATCCATCTGCTGGCATTCACTGAAAGGGTTAGCGATATGGGCCATGCTACCCACCAGGGAATCCGTGCCTGGGGGAGCTGTGTCTCCTCGCAGGCAGACACCAAGTCCGGTACAAATCAGGCAGGGTTGTCTCCGACCGCTAAACTCAAAGTCCTGAAATCCTGAACCCACTGACACGAAGCGAGCGCTTGCCTCTGCGACCGCTTGCAAGCCAAGACTGGCCCCTCCGAGGAAAGAAAACCCGGAGGTCAGTGTAACAGACCCCCGCCCACCCAGCCACATTTTCCCAGAGCACCAAGAGCGCCCGAAGGTAGGGAGTGACCCAGAAGTCCCGAACCGGGCCAGATCTCCTTTAGACCGGGCCTGAGGGGCCGGAGCGTCTGGTGGCCGCTAGCAGGACGCGTTTAAAGCGTTTATTGGCATTACGGCAATACAGTGCACGGTCAAAAACAATTCAAGAAGTTACAGGCTTGTCCACGGCAGCCCTTCCCGCCTAACCTGAGGAAGAAGCTCCAGTTCTGCACGAAATTATTCCAGGAATAAAACAATGTTTGCAATTTTAGTAGGATTTTAGTTTATGTAGTAATGTGTCTCCGACTTCACAACTGCTTTTCCATACTATCCCCTGCCCCGGGGCAGAACTTATTCCCTACGATGAGTCGGTGATTATTGAAGAACCTGACTTAACCTCATACACCTGCCTGGAAGATTTTGGGATAGATTATGTTATAAAGTACTGTCCCTCGAGTCGGTCAGGATCCACATTTCACAGCCGCATCTCGGAGCGCTCCGATGGCGCCTCTGCCTTCCGTCAGGGCTCTAGCCCATTTGACAAACGCAGCTTCTCCTTCTCCCGGGGAGACGATGAACTCATGCTAACATTACAGCCACTGATTTCTCCGATCTCTCACTGCCAGTCCTCACTGACCCCCTCTCCAGGATCCCCCTCCCCCACCTCACCTTCATCTCCCTCACCCCGCCGCCCCCCCCCCCCCCCCCCCCCCCCCCCCCCGCTCCCTCCCCACTTTTCTTTATGGTTCTAGAGAACAAAAACCGGCATTTGATAACAGCACACTGTCCTGGGCTGCTTGTGCATCATGACTTCGCAGACCTCATTCATCACGGATCCTTCTCCCGGACAGTTCCCACTTTGGCTGTCAGGCTTTTCTCGTCACGTCACCTTCTTCCTCTGCAGATACCTAATCAGGGAGAGAGCACATCCCAGGCACATCCAAGGCAGAAAAGTCCGCCCACCCCCACCTTCCCGTGCTCCCTGTGACTGCCCTTCAGGCCCCATGGCTTCGGTTTCCCAGGGCTCAAAAAATAGAGGAATAGAGAAAAGGGCTCAGCTCTGCAGGACCTGGTGCTAACACGACTTCTCCGGGTCCCAAACTAAGGGCACCGATTCAGTAACGAATTTCCCCAGCATGACGCAACAGCACCAAAAAACTTTCTGACCGCACTGTTAGCATCAATTCCTGCCAAAACATTTGTCTGAAGGTAGGTTAAGAAATGCTGAAGGTCTGGTTAGCAGAGAGTGCAAAAAACAGACATGAAGGAGAGTTTTTCAAGAGCTTCTAATAAAGTCCCACTAAATCACTATTTTCTCAGAAAAAAGGTAAAAGTATGAGGGCACCTATTTAACCCTTTTATTAGAGTTTTTAAAAGCATGAAAGAAGGTACAATCTTTAAGAGATTTCTCTTGACTTAAGTAATGACTCACCACACGGTTAGTAGCTTTTCAACTATCGGCTACCACAAGATGTGCATGAAAGCATTTTAAAAAACCCAAAACAAATAAACAAACAAAAAAACAAAACCCAAAAAAACAACAACAACAAAAAGAAACACCAAAGCAAAACCAACTAAACAAAAAGGAACTGCGGGCCCAAACTCCCGTGAGTCATCATGTTTAATAACTAACTAGGTTCAACTCTGCATCTCTATGTGCGTTTGTATTTTCATTGTCAAAGAATAAGCGTGTATGTTCTTCACATGTTAGATTTGCAATTTCGTGTTCATTTCGACATTCCCTAACGACCCATCCCACAGAGGTGTCTAAAAGCACCTACAGATTATCTCTCATCTCTCTACTACTCTAATGTGACACACCTACTTACATTTTAGGGGTAAATAATTTGAGACAGATTTACAGTTCAACCCTCTCAGCAGACAGGAGGAGAGGTCTGCGTGGAATATAAATTCAAGAATGTAATTCTTTCTCAAACAAATAATCTGTTCCCTTTCAAATATAATTAATGTTTTGATAGTGCATTTCTTGTGAGAGAGAGATACAAAAACAGAGGCAACCTCTTGGATCTCTGTTTGTATATTTTCAACAGGAATTTACAGTACCTATCTTGTGAATGTGACAGATAGAGTGTTTTGAACATTGAGAATTTTATTTATTAGTAGAACTACAGCAAGAAACTGGTACGTCCTTACTATCCACCATGCCCATTTAATGCACGGCTTTGTTGCAAAGGAAATTGCAGTGGCAGGAGGAGGGCATTAGTCTTTCAGGGGGATGAGAAATGTTCCCTGGTTCTCAGAGTGCAGACTTCTGTGTTGTTGTGCTCCAGAGGCATATGTCCTTGTGCTTTGTCTTTCGTTCTCCTCTCTCTTTCCTCCGTGGTACTGACCCTATGTCCCTTTTCTTCTCACGTAAGGAGTTAAGGAAAACGGTGGGAACATTTTGGTTTTGAGTCTCCAGAGTTCACACTGGTCCGGGCAATGATGTGTTTCAAGTCATATAGTCTGAACAAAGCCATGTTTGAAATTGCCCAGAACATTCATCAGATGCTTGTTAAATACTGTATGATTGTATGGTTCATTAGTTATAGATCTGCTACCTAATTCAGTGGGGCTGAATTGTCTTTTTCCCCCTTCTTCCCCTCTCTCCCTCTCTTTACTTCTTTTTCTCTTTGCTTTCTATCGCTGGTTTCAGAGGAAGGTATGCAAAGACGATTCTGTCACGCTTGGGAACTTGAAATTCACTGATATCTGTTCTCAATGCCTACGTCGTTTTTAAAGCACAAAACAAAACTGTCTTTGTGAGGAAAAAAAACCCCAAAACTACCAACCAACCACAAAAAAAAATCAAAACAAAACACCCAGCCAAAAAAATCAAAACCAAAACAAAACCCAAACACCCAACCACAAACCAAACTCAAAAACTATCTTTTAACTCAAAATGCTATGAACGCTGGGAATCAGTTTGAGACCAATGCCATATGGACACTACTATCTAGCTCATGAATGGCCAGATTCGACTTCCACAAGTATCAAAAGTCAATTTCACATTCATGCCACTGCATTGGGTCCCCATTATGTCTATAGCATAATAATACATCTTATCATATCGTTCATTTTCCAATGTCATATTATTCGTGAAAAAATCGAGTATTAATCGGAAGAGCAGAGAAACTTTAAAAAGCGTTGGTTTCCAGCTGGGGGTTGCCTTTCCTCACCTCACTTTGCTCAAGCCGGTACTTTCAAAGAAAGGGAGGACACATCTGAAAATGACTCTTCATAGAAAGTGCCAGACCTGCAGTCGGTCTGAAAGTCTTTAGCAACAATAAACATTAGGAATATGCGTCATTACTAACCTTGAAAAAATAATCACTGGGCTTAGAAGAGTGGTATTTGAGTTTACAAAATAGTGCAAGGAAGGCCCTCTAGTTGTACAGGAAACAGACATGGCTATTCCGATGTCAGGCTTAAAAATAAAAAAAAAAAATAAAAAAAAAGAAAAACCAAAAAACACCTCCATTTTTTTAAACTTTATAATCTCTAGATAGATTATTACAGACCCATAGAGCATTATCTCCCTACATATGGGCAGTATAACTTGGATTTGAAGCAAACAATATTGTAACGCCCTTTTTAATTTTATCGTGTATATTGTCTGGATTTACCTTTTCTAAGTCCTAAAAGAAAGTCCTAAAATGTCTAGTAAACACCTAAACACTATGACAGAGATAACCTTAGTTCAATACAAAGTTACCAACCTCAGTCATTGAGATCCAATTAATTCGATGTTTGCCTCCAGTGATCTGTGAAAAAAAAAAAAAAAAAAAACCATACGGAGAGGGAGGCGACGGACACACAAAAAAGGAAAATATTTACCGCATTGATCTGATAATATATAGGAAAATGTCAAATACACACTTTTTAACTATCGTCTTTAAAAATAACAACAAAAAAATAAAAATAGCTTCGGTACCTCTAATATGCAACTGGTCTTTTTTCGCCAAAGGCTAACATTAGGGACGATCGCACTTACGTTCAGAAAATATTGTTATTTTTCTTAATGGGGAAAATTGGACTCCCGCGACTTAGATCTGTGGTTTTTAGAACTGGGATGGAAATTGGACTGACACCACTTTGCACTTTAACAATCGGATTTCGTCAGGGTACAAGTTGTTTGTTTAACCCGACAGCTCCGTGCACCCCGTCGCACGCTTTTACACACTCATTAAAACGATTATTCACGACCTGTCGAGTGTTTTCTCGTTCATTCACAGGAAAGACTTAGCGCTCTAAGATTCAAGAGCATACGGTCAGCTATACCACTGGCCGAGGGGAGAGATTACTTATCTCTGTGATCATCTGATGCGAGGCTGTCTTATCTCTACAGGTTGTAAAGCAGCAGTTCCTGGAGGTAAAAGAAAGAGGAAAAAATCCTCCCCCCCTCCCTCCCCCGCCAACGAAACTTGCCAAAAGCAAAAGATGAGGAACATAAGTGAAGAAGGGCTCAACACTCGCTCAGCACCGCGCGCGGGTCCTGTTCCCGTTCCCCAGCCCGTGGCTCGGACTCCCGCCGCGCCGCTCCCCGGGCAAGCGGCGGCCAGGGCGGCGGGGGCTGCGCCCCGCGGGGCAGCGCGGGGCCTGCGGAGGCGGCCTTCCCTCCCTGCACCTGGCTCTCACACCGGCCTCCGCCTGCTATCCCTGGTCCCGAGCTCGCTGCCCGCCGCCAAGGTGCCTGTGTCGGCACAGTCGACGCGGCGCGGGGAAGGTATTGCTAAAGCAGAGCCCTCCCCGGAACGGCTGGGAAAGAAAATGCGGGTGTCGGCTGGAAACGTGTGTTTAAGAAATAGATCCAAATGTCAGTCTTCTGGGGTCCTGAGAAGGGATGGCTGGGAAATAGACCGTTTAGCAGAGTGGCTGGGGCTATTCCTTTTGCACCGATTAAATCATTAAGCCAAAAAAGCAACACAAAATACCGCCAGCTTTGAGCGCTCTGATATTTGGATGCGGAACCCTCTGTTTTGTTTGGTTTGGTATGCTTTTTTCTTTTAATATATCGATTTCTGATTTCGATATTCAGATTACCTTCTATCTATGAGGAAACCCCAGGGGCCACTCTGTTGCTGGGAAGGTGTTTTTCGCTTACAAAGTAACCTAAGGGCCTGATGTGCGAAGCGCACATCAACTCCTGTTCAGCCTCTGCGGATCCAGTAACCCATTTTTCATTTGGAAAATATCTAAACATAATGCCCCTTTATTTAAATGAACCGACCCCGAATGCAACAAGGGATTTTAATCTGAAACGGTTTCCTAATTGCTCAAAAGGCAAGCACGTATAAGTAATTTGTTAAACTTATTGGATTGCAATAATCCACTATCAGGTTAGCTAAGAATGGATCTGTCAAGTGTGTTTCCCAGTCTAAGCTCTTTCTTTCAAACCAATCTGGTATAATAATTAGCAGACAAAGAACCCGAAATATGTAAGCAAATACCTAAAGATCTGCATAAATAAACATACTAATCAATAGCAAGCTACTCAACACTTGTCTTATTGATGAAGAGACAATCGATTTTGCTGTTCCAACCCGCAATCAGAGATCTGTATTTAATTATTAGTACTTTTACCTCCACTGATTTAGTAATAAAAATAGAGGTAATAAGTCCTACCCTTCCATCTAAATACAAATGATAGTGATGACATAACTAAAGGCAACTTACGCTTCCCAGCAAAACAAACAACTTTGCTCAAACAGAATAAACAAGCAAGCAAGAAAAGAGCTGCCTTTTCTGATGAATGCTAGATGACACCTTCAGAGTCAGAAAAGATCGGACAAATATATACATGCATATACACACACGTGTATGCACGTCTATATGTATAGCTATAGAAAGATAAATATAGAGGGAAAGGTTCATTGATGAAACAACAATGCCATTTTTATTTACAGAATTCTCATTTGTTTTCTCATAAACCCATAAGAGTGTGTATATACTATATGCTAATAAAAATACACTTGGCATTTTGTACCACTGTGGTACAAAATCTAGACTGCATTTAGAGCCCTCTAGACGCACTCGCCATCAGAAGTGCAGTTCAGAAATCTAAAAGGAGATTTACTTATCACCAGCGTGTTGTGAAGTTACCTGTGAGCCACAGCATTAAATATATAAATTACTATGTGATGTGCTCAACCATAGACCTATCTAATAATCTGTCCTAGCTTTGTTTTGTTCGGGGTCTAGTGAAAACTCTAATCGGAGCCATCATCCCCATTAGAAAATATATTGGTGTGTGGATGAAAGTGTGTTTGGGCATGCAAGCATCATAGAAAAATTTGAAACGCAACTTATAGTATAGCATCGCCAAGATTTTTGATTCAAAAGAACAGTTTGGTAACCAGTGAATGTTACCCTTCCTTAATTTATAAAAGGATTGCATCCTTTTGGGACATGCCACACTTCTCAATGAGCAATGAGATTATGCTTTTTTTTTTTTTTTTTTTTTTTTTTTTTTTTTTTTTTTTGTCTTCCCTGATTATTGTGTTCTGAGGCTGAGAAAGGGTTCCTCTTCTTTACTCTATAGCCAGGCTTCGGTCAGATTTTTTGGCAGGTATATGTCTCCTCTTGGATATAACTAACTTAGTAGTCTAGCTAATATTAAATACTTGAGATGAGACAATTTCTGAGTAAAAGCAAGCAAGGTGGGGGTGTGGGGTCGAGAGGCGACGGAGAGGGGGTTCTCTTCCTTCCACTAGCGAACAGTGCAGGGCAAACACTTAGCCTGGAGGGCCTCCAAGTTAATGGGGATCTCGGCCAGGTCTCCCCCGCGGGCCGGCCGCTGCAAACCCGGCTCCTCCGCCACCGTCAAGAGAGAGCCGCCGGGAGCGCTCCGAAGGGGAAGAGCTCCTTTCACATATTTCTACTTTCCTGTAAAAGATGGCCCTGCGAAACCATTTGTAAAGAGCTCTGAATTCCCCACCGCGGGGGAAAAAAAAAAAAAAAAAAAAAATCAACCCAAGAGAGCCCAGGCTTCGCGCCGCCTTTGTAGTCCGAAATTCAGGCTCCCTGGTCAGGCGGCTCCGGGCGAGGAGAGGTTTCACCTCTCGGGCTTAGGTTAAGCAGTTCTTTGCAGCTAGCTTTACAGGGATGCTTTACTCACCTTAGGGTAGGGTGACAATGGCAGGCTTTTCTCAGACCCCCTTTCGTTTAGTCTTTCCTCTCAAATCACGGATAACCCCAAATACACTTGGAGGACTCCCTAGAGATAATTCTTTGAAATGGACTTTGCATTCATTTCCCCGACTGAGAGCAGCAAATCCGCTCGCTTTGAGTCTAATTCGCTAGCCTGATACTGTATTCTGTTACATGGTATTGAAGTGGGGGAGGAGGGGAGGCTGCTGGTAGTTGCTTTGGTTAATTTTTTATTTTGGCAGTTTAAATTTTTTTTGTTTGTTTTTTGTTTTTCAAGTGTTCCCTGGTTTGTTTTGCTCCAGTGAAGCGAGAGGTGAATTTAACAATCCCATTCCTGCATCGAAGCATCCTGGACTAGTTCTTGGGAAGAAGACTTTACACGCCTTTCCCTAGGGCAACATCTGTCTCTTGGTAGCTAGAAGAACGCAACGCTAAGTCTGCGTGGAGAAGGACACCTCAGATCTTTCCTCCTTTCTGAGGGGAGGGAGGTGGCACGGACTCAGGCCCTGCGAGTACAAACGCCGCCTGCAAGCCGCCGTTTTACCGCCGGGCGGAGGTTGTCGGGCCGTGGGAGAGGCCCCGAGCGGACGCCGCGGTTTCCCGCGGCCCGGCGGGGCGGCTCTCGCGCGGGCCAAGAGCGCCCCCAGCCCGCCGAAGGCGCAGCGCCGCCGCCGCCGCCGCGCCGGGCCCCGCCGCGCCCCGCGGACACGCGTGTGCGGGCACAGCGGCTCGCTCGTGCCGAGAAGGCGCCGGAGGCTGGCGGCTCCCGTCCCTGCCGTCCCGAGGATACGCGAGTGCGGATGCCGCCCTCCGCAGCGCAGGGCGTGGGCGGCTCCACCGGTGCCCCGCGGCGCCCACGGGGCCATCCCCGGACGGGTTTGCACCGCGCACACAACACGCCGGCGGATATGTCACAAGTCACCGCTGGCGTGTGCTGTGCGTGTGCGAGCGCTCGTCTCCCTGCACCTGCGTCGGTTTCTGCGATGCGAAAAAGACAGGCGCTCAGTACCGCTGCCCCCTGCGCTGAGGTGTCCCAAGCACAGCGTCGCGGAAAATTCAACTTGCTGTATATTAAAAAATTAATTATTTTCATGAGGTCAAAAATGGCAGGACAAAGGGGTCAAAGTCATTCGCCGGGTGGGACACCAGACGTGGCTCTTCCCCTCCACCACATCAGGACAGCAAAAGAAGAACAAGACGGTCCACGGAGGGCCCTATCCCGGGTCCTGCCCACGCAGCAGCGCGCCTGCCCCCACCCGCAAGGATGAGCGCAATGAGCACATCACTTTTATCAGTCGTTTAAACTTCTGCCCCTATTCCGAGATTTCGGCACATGAATCTCAACGTATACAGAACTCAGTCACGGAATTTGGAGAGTGGGAAGACAAAGGGAGAGTGCCTGCAGCTCTCTCATGGAGATGAACGTTGCCCGTGATCCCTTTTAAGGGCGCATTTTCTCCACTGCAGCACTCAAAGCAAAACCCAGCTCAGTACGGCTCTTTGCAAGGTCTCTTTCCTCGATCTCCCAAAATTTTTGGCATTTAGTCGCTTTCCTGGAAATTTAGGGATATTAGCACACTTTACACAACCTGAAAGGTGCGATAAACCTGTAGCTTTTTCTCAAATGACAAGCTCAGAATTTTTAGAAATAATTCATTACAGAGTCCGCCTATACTCGCCATGCTAAAATCGTCTTTCATATAGCGGAGATGGATAAAGGACCAAATTTCCTCCCGACATGAGTGGTGGAGGGGAGTTTCGCCTAGCCCCCGTAATATTTCTGTGCTGTGACCAAAAAGGCAGAGCATGCTCAGGGATCTGCGGGAATGGCGCTCTCTCCCTTTTTGGTACCAAAGGACAAAAATCGCGCGTGAAGTTACTTGATTCCTGAGTGTAAAAGAGGAGTAAAATCCGCACTCACCCGGTGCCGTCGGAGGACTCCTATCCCCAAGTGCCATCGTGCGCCTTTCTTGCAGGTAGAGGCAGTTTCTCCTGGCATCTTAAAAAAGGCAAACACAACATTGCACCCGTGTGACTTTCTTTGACATTGGTGGCAAACAAGCAAACAAAGAGCACGTTAACAAACCAAGCTAAAATATCTACAGATTAACCACAAGAACTGCTAAATCGGCGAAGAAACTTCCAACTTACCGACTGAAACGAAAGAGCCCGAGGGGGAGGGGGAAGGCCGGGGGAGGAAACACTTTGGGGAAGAGACCGAAAAGAAAAAAAAAAAGAAGAGAGAGAGCGAAAATCCTGACATTAGGCACACGCAGTTTTGGTGTAACCGGTGCTTTGAAACTGTGCTTCGGTTGCACGGGCGACCTGCTTATCGGGGGCCACGGGGAAACTGTACGTTTAGACAGAAATCTGTCATCTCTATTCATTCGTATCACATAGGTCTGCCTGTGGGGATAAGAGGTAGAGAAGATTTTCTTGAAGTGCACCTACCCTTCTGGCGGGAAGGATTGCTGGGCAGGTTTCTTCTGGAGGGTCCCATCTCTCTGGAGTAGCTGAAGTGGAGTTGAGGGCAGGTTCTCCGGTGAGGTAGGAATGTGCAGGAACTCCGCCCTCTGGGCACAGTCACATAAACCCAGCACAACAGATACAGCCAGCCCTAAAACCTCTATTGATCTTCACCTTCACCTCTTCCTAACCCATTTGCCCACCAGTTTCTGACCCATTTACCCAGGCACCTTCACCACGGGGCGGAAAGGGGTGGGGGGGGGGGCGGGTATTAAAAACAAGAACACTTCAGTGCAAAGAAAAGCAGAGAAGCTACTACAGACATTAGTGCAATGGATAGACACTTCTGCAGCCTGTGTGTGTCTATATGTGTGTATACATATTTATTGCCAATCGCTGATTTTGTAGTAGCGTAAGATGTATGCGCATATACTTTTTCGGGCGGGTGTATTATTCGCGATCGCACAATTAAGTGCAATAGCGGTGATTATCTACAGGCAGACTTTTTTGTTTGTTTGTTTGTTTATCTCCCATCCTAAGGGAAAATACAACAATTAGAGAATAAAGTCGCTAATAAAAGGAGTCTTGCTCAGTGTTTTTTCTTAAGCAAAACTCTGATGTAGTTCAGTCAAAACGTAACTGGAGTTCAGTGGGAGTTTTGCTTGAGTGAATACTGAATACATGGTGATTGAGACCTCATATTAACACAAGTGGTGAGGGGGTGTGTACCTGAATCATAATTTCTGACATAAATCTTAATAATCATCAGAAGAAGTTATAAAGACCAAAATGACGTCCCGGTTAAACTATTTTTTTCAAGTATCAGATTTAAAAAATGTCACTCCCCCAAGCAGAAGGTTTGTGCCATTTAAGCCAAATTACATTTTTGTTCACTTTCTTGAAACCCTTTCGGAAGGATACATTCCACATAAGGGATGATATTTTACTGTAACAAAAGAAAGATATCTAAAATATGACAAAAATTTGTTGGCCAAATATCGCGTTGAAAATTCGAGTTACTGTTTATTATGCTTCAAACATGTTTGCGAAGGCAGTCTTAAAGTCGTAATTGGATGTTTCTTGATGAGCAGATTTCTTCTCCTACGATCTACGCGAGCAAAGTTAATCACCTCAAACATCAACTAAGAATATAACAATAGCTCCTTAATTCCATAAAGACCGCCCGTTCCCCATAAACACTCTAAATTAAGAAACGCTAAAGAAACGACGCTAAGACACTGCATCATCCTAGAAATGTACATATTTAAAAAATCCTAAAAGCTTAGCTTGAGGATTTGACATATAAATCACCACGGAAACAACTCTCAGATAACAGAAATACTGTATGCTAAACCACCCCCCCTAAAAAAACCCCAATCAAACAAAAAAAAAAACCCATCACCACCAACCCCCCCCCCCTCCCCCAACAATAAAGCAACAACAAAAAGAAAAACAAACAAACCACCTCAAATTCAGTGCCGAACGAGCCTGGGCAAAGATCAGCCTCAGCGAACAAAAGGGTTTCTCTGAGGAGCAGGCAGAGGTAAAGACATATTTGGGGCCTTAGCAGTCCTGACACAACCCAGGACAACTTTAGCGATTTACTGGTGTTATTTTATTTTTGTTTTGGGTTGTACTTTTTTGTTTTTTTCCTTTACAAAAATAGTCTGATTCCTGGTAACGTGTATGGAAACGTGAATAAATTACCAGCTCAGCAATCACCCCTGCGCCTGGTGTAAGAGAAAGAGGGAAAAGTCTGTGGCACCTGAACTCCTTAGGCAGTACTTTGCAACACCGAGCCTAAAGGAGAGCTCTGGGAGCGAGTGCTGGCTTAAACTACGTCTAGAGAGACATACATCCAGGCTACCCTTTTCAGGAATTATTATGCATCATGCTTATCTAATTAATGCTTATTAGCCAACCTCAAACTCTGACATGGTGAGATTGTGTTTTCCTCCAACCTGATCTGTCTCTTTCCTCCCTTCAGTACACTGACTGCAGATTTTTTTTGTTGTTGTTTTTTTTACATTGCAAATAAAATAATACTTTACGTATGTGCTATTTGATTTCCTACAGCATACAATCAGTTGCAAGTGGTAAGTAATAAATCATTTTCTTTGTCAGCTGCAGCAGATGCTGCTCTTTTAAGTTGTTTAGGCACTAGTACACAGAATGGGGACTCTAGGCTTCAAGAATTTAAATCACACCTATTGTATTTTATTATTTCCGATAGTTTTGTTGAAAAAAGAGTTTTATTTTTTTTTTTGTATTTTTGCATCACTTGTTTTAATGACAATAGAGTCAAGAAAATGGGGGAGGGTAGGAGCTTCCAAGTGGTGGTATCATCTCTCCATCCCCAAACAAAGCAATCGTTTTCTCATAGTGATGATTAATTTTGAATTGCAGGAGTGAGAGTGAAAGCTAAGAATATCAGAGAGTTCTCTCCTTCTCCCCCACACAGTGCAAAGCTGGGTGTCCCATCTCTCATCCATAACCTTTCACTTCTCTCTCTTTCCTGCAGATCTGTTTGCATCTGTTTATATATTACTTATTTTTGGGAGATACCCTCTTCCTCCCCTTATTCTTTCAGCACGACAAATACACTATTTGCAAGAATTCAGATTTTCTACTGCTTCATTATTCACCCTCTGGCTTTTTTCCCCCCTTTTTCTTCCTCTTTTCTGTCTTTCTAAGATAAGCTCTTTAAAGCGTTTGCGATAACATCTCCGACCTAGAGATTATTTTTCATTCGGCCTATTGTGAGCAGTCGCCGATTTATTGCACTGCTGCAGAGCTCAGTTTGGGCTACAAACGTAACAAATGAACAACTTGTCCTCTGCGGACTCGCCGCGGGATCCAATTAGTTCCTAAACCTTTTGCACAAGTTTTCTAATTATTTTCAAGAGTTGTGGCCTTTACAGGCTTCCCTAAACTCATCAAGACACCAATTCTTTCAAGGATTAAATGCTTCTTAAAATTACTAGCAGCGTTGCCCCCTCGAAACTAAGGGATCGATTCGTCGGGCAACGCAGCTTTCTTAGGGTCGCCTGCGTGAGTTACTGGGCTTCAGCAGGCACTGAGAGAAAAAGAGACGAGTTTTCAAAACTTTACATGTAAGTGCATCCGTACAGGTTTGATTTGTTGATTCTTTTTCTTTGTTTGTTTGTTTGGTTGGTTGTTTTTACCCCCTAAAACGTTTAAACATCGGTATGCAAGGCAGGGTGTCACGTGAACCCCCGGCGCCCAGCCTCCCTGCCATGGACTGCGCCTTCACCTCACCGTGCTCGGCTCCTGCCCCCCCCCCGCCCGGCCGAAGGGGCACAGCAGAGAGCCGGTTGCCAAAAAATACCGCTACTTTCACAATTGCTAAAGCCAAAGTGTCTGCAGCACGAAAAGTATATAAATACATACAGCCTAGATACTTCCGGAAGAGCCCTCCTTTAAGATAAGGGTTATATTTTATACACACACATATCATGGCTTGCTAAATTTGGTCAAACAATCATATGATAGCTGATAAGTGTATGTATATATGCACACATACACATCCTTCGCTAATATATCTCGAGTCATCATAGAGACGAAATTAATTTCTTTCAGCACAATAAGTCTTTGAATGCATTTCAGAGATTGCAGGAAGAACACGTACCTATACAATAATGCACCTTGGCTTTTTCCCAATGTGTGCTTATATACTTAAATTGTATATGTATGCATGTATATTTGCATACATATGCAATGCTAAGCATTTTCAGCCTAAGTCAGATTTTAGTGAAACACCCTACCTCCTACTAACAATTTTAAAGCAGACTTTATAAGAGTTCTGCCCCAAAATGGACATCAAAATAGTGGCCATGGTGTTTGACTAAATATCCTGATCTTTTACATTTGAAAATACTGCAGTTAAAGACAGCATGGGAGGGGGCGGGGGGGAGAAAGAAAGGAGCATGTGAAAAATGGTGGACTATGCAATAAGCAGCACTCTAATCTCACTGTAACTTTAAAGCCTCTGCCACATTAGGGTTAATAAAAGAGACAAAAAAACTATCAAGTATATATGAATTTAGCCTATTTTTTTATTTCTGTGTGTTCATAGTAAACATTTTTGTAAGTGACAAACACGGGCATATGACCACAGTATCACAATCAAGAAATTTTAAGACGACATTAACAATCACTCAAATTTATGCGGCTTTTGCGCAACACAGGTTACATATTTGCAAGGTTTACCTATAAGTACAATAGGTATTAACATTTCACTACATTTAGAAAAAAAATAAAGGTGACCTGTTAGTGACCACATACATCAAAATATACACAACACAAACTGAAGGCAATCATTAATTTTGTCCCCTTCTGATTCATTTGAATGGGCAGTGCTGAAAACTGAAATAATGTTGCTGTTTTTTAAATTACTTCGTACACTGAGTGCATTTTCTAAAACCCAATCTTTGGTCTAAAAGTAAACAAACAAACAAATGAACAAAAAAAAAAAAAAAAAAAAAAAAGCAATTCAGTAAAGAAGATAATAAAATAATAAATGGCCAAAACTAGATCTTGGGCATTTTTCAGTATTAATTCTGCTTAAATACAAATTATGTTTTAAGGTATTTTTATAGTTTTCATAAATTTAGTGGTTTGGTTTTTTTTTTTTTTTTCTTTCAAGGTCTGCACCCACCGACATATCCATGATAACTTATAATACTGCAAACATGGAGAATCGGGCGGCTTTTAGTGATAGACTTATCATATTTGAGTAAAAAAATTGCAAAAGCAGTCACTATTTAGATACACATTCTACTATAATTTTGTCTTCCAAACTTCATAGTCTACAATGCAATCTCCCCACATTGCACCTTGCTGACACTCCTCACCTTGGTGGAATAATAAACAACCCTAAAGACTGAACAAACGTACAGAAAATGGGGGACTTAATAAAAAATACCTGGACTTTTTTGTTTTGCTTTTTTTTTTCCTTTTAATTATCATTTACAATGCAAATGTGTGTAAAATGTTCACTTACAGTCTGATCCCATGGATGTTAATGTATTAAAGGGTTTGAAGAAGACCCCTGATTTTGATGTGTGAAATAATCAGAAAGTCCTCCGGAAAGTCCCGTTGTAAAACTTGGCAAAGAAGGTCTTAAGGACTCACAGGGGAGAGTGGAGGGCGCCTGTGGCGACGTGGAGGAGGAGGCTGCCCTGGCCGTCATTGAAGTGCTGCTTTGAGAAGTCATTGAAGGGTGAGGAACATGGGGGAAAAAGTAACTCGTCTGTCCTGCTAGGAGATTTACAGAGCAGGGATTTAGGGAATAGGTGCCGGAGCAGGGAACTGACAAGCCACACGGCACTGAGGCGGCCAGAGCTGCTGCTGTGAGGTGATGAGTGGCATAAGGTATCTCTCCATTGACTAGTCTATCAACACTTAACCCATTAGACGTGGAAAAGGAGTGGTTGTTTCCCAAGGAGTTTTGAGTCAACACTGAGCTGTAGGGCATGGGGTGGCTGGGGTAGGCGGACGTGGTCCCATTGTAACTCAAAGTGCTGCTGGCCCGGGGGTGGTGCAGGGAGAGGAAGGGGGACATAGGCCAGTACAAAGATCCTGCCCTATCCATGAATGTCAGTCCGGTAGAGGTGAGCCGGGCGCCCCGCTTAAAGGCCAGCTTGGCCCGAGAGGTGGTGGAGCGCCGGCGGAGCTTGCCGGTGGTGCCCCCGATGAAGACGTCGTCGCTGGAGGGGTCCAGCATCCAGTAGTTCCCTTTGCCCGGGTCGTCGTAGTGGCGGGGCACCTTGACGAAGCACTTATTGAGCGAGAGGTTGTGCCGAATGGAGTTCTGCCAGCCCTGCTTGTTCTCCCGGTAGTAGGGGAAGTTCTTCATGATGAACTCGTAGATGCCATTGAGCGTGAGGCGCTTCTCGGGGCTCTGCCGGATGGCCATCATGATGAGCGCGTTGTAGCTGAACGGCGGCTTCTCGTACTTGCCGTTCTTTTTCTCCCCCTCCTTCCCGCTCTCCCCGTCCTTGGTCCCCTCCGCCGCCCCCTTCTTCTCCTCGGCCGCTTTCTCCTTCTCCTCCAGCTCCGCTGCCGCCGCCGCTGCCGCGCCCGCTTCGCCTTTGCCCGCCAGCATGTCCGCCTTGGCCACCTCCAGGGCGCCAGAGGCGGTGGCGGTGGGGGGCGGCAGGAGGTGCTGCCCCTTCTCCTCGTCCTCCTCCTCGGCTGCGGCCGCTCGCTGGGGCTGCTGCGGCGGCGGGTGGTGGTGGTGGTGGTGGTGATGGTGGTGGTGATGGGGGTGGTGGCTGTTGTGGTGGCTGTGGCTGCTGTGGTTGTTGTCGCTCTGGACGGCTTCGGGCACCAGGCTGTTTATGCTAAAGGAGGATTTCGGCAGCATTTTCACTTCCTTCCTATCTCCCATGTCCAACATCACACACTAGTCTGAGGGGGAAAGTTGCGGCGGCTGAGGGACCTGCGCGCGGGGTAGCGGCGGAGGCGGCGGCCGAAGCGGTGGCGGTGGCCGAGGCGGCGGCGGCACCACCGGCGGCGGTGGCGGCGGCGGCGGCAGCGCAGTTGGACCGCAGTCTCAAGCGCTGGCAAGTCATGTAGTACGGACAGGAACCGCCGGGGAGGGAAAAAATAATAGTAATAATAATCACCGATCAGAGAAAAATCAAACCGAGTCGGAGCGGAGAAAAAAAAAAAAAAAGGTTAAAAAGGAAAAAAACCTTCTGAAACCTAAAAGAAAAAAAAAAAAAAAAGGCAACAACACACAAACACAGACACACCAAAAAAAAAAAAAAAAGCTACTTCATGGTGCCCGGTTCCCCCGGCACGGCAGCGCAGGGGGAGGCAGGAGGGAGCAGCAGCCGCCGCGGGCCGGCGCGGAGCGAGGCAGACGGGCGATACAGCCCGCCCCGGCCGCAATTAATTTCAGAGCTGCCGGCACGCACCGGGGCTGTAAAACATTTTTTGGTTTAACCTTTCCCACCGGCCGCCCAATCAGGGCCGGCGGCGTGCCCGCGCGTCTGCCCGCCCGCCGGCCAATGGCGGCGCGCCGCCCCGCCCCGTCCCGCCCCGCGCGCCCCGCCCCCGCCGCCGCCGCGGCTCCCGCGGCGCAGGGATACCGGCGCAGAGGCGCATCACCGCGCGGTGCGCGCGCCCCCCGCCCCGTGCCCCCCCGGCCGCCGCCGCGAGCACAAATCCCCCCCGCACCGAACAACTCGCGCCCGTCCCGCGGCGGCGGGCCCGGCCCGGCCCGGCCGCCCGTTCCCCTAGTTCCTCCGGCGGACTCAAGTTGCCACGATCCGCTTTGCCCCTTCCTCTGGCGGGAGGAGGCGCGGTGGGAGGTCGGGTGGGTGAAGCGTCCGCGGCACACCGGTGGCGGCGGAGGTACTACTTCGCGGATCCCGCCGAAGTCGCTCGGCGAATTTCTTTTCCCAGGCCCGATTATTTCTGTTTGTTATTTTGCCGAGGCAGAAAACAAAACAATCGTCCGGAGGGGACGCAGGCGGCGGGATGGGCTCGGGCTGCGGCAGCGGCCGGGGGCCGGACGCCGCTGCCCGCGGCCTGCCGGGGGAAGACGGGGTCTGCTCCGGCCCGCTCGGGCCGTGCCCGCCGCTCTCCGGACTGTGAGTTGGGAGGCTCGGGAACGAGCGGCCCTTCTCCTCCACTTCTCTCGCCCCGTGTCACCGGCGGCCGGAGCCGGGCTTCGCGCTTCCCTGCCCGCCGCCGCCCCTCAGCCCCACGCAGCTCCCGCTCGGACGCCGTTTCCCTTGCGCGGCCGCCAGAGCCACGCGAGAAGCGTCGGGCTCCGGCCGCCTCCTCCTTCGCGCTGCCGGGCTGACTGAGCCAGCCGCGCACAGGCCGCGCGCCAGGCGTACAAAATAAACCTTGGTATTGGTAGCCCATGAAATCGACCCTGCGGTTTCCTGCCCGCCCAGGCCGTGGGCCCCGCCACGGGGTCTGAGTTCCGCGGGGTTTCGTTTTGCTGGGAGAAGGGATAGGGCGGGCGGCAGCAGGCCGGGTTCTCCTAGGGCAGGGCAAAGGATCTGGTACCGCCGCTTTCCACAAGTAGACGCGGTGATACAGGCTCGGGCTTACGGCTGCGCTTTGCCAGGACCAAAGGGTTGGGTATTAATCGTCCACAGCATATCGTTTTTTACTGTCAACACGGGAACCAAAAAAAAAAAAAAAAAAAAAAAAAAAAAAAAAAAAAAAAAAAAAAAAATCAAGCGGAAAACAAAGTGAAATACATCGCGCAGCTTTCTTAACTCGGAAAGGAGAAGGGGAAATGTAATGGACAGAGAGCGTGCTGATCGCATTCAGACCAAAGCTGTGGTAAACCTCTAGCACCGCGTTAAGCCGCTTCACGTTTGTGCTGGAGGAAAAGATGCTCCGTAGAAACAATACGTGCAGCTCAACCCCAGCTAAAACAACTTATCCCAAGGAAATTCAGGTTAGAGCATAATGCAGTGAATGTAGTTCTGTGCAGACGTGCGTTTTCTATATGTGTTTGTGTATGTCTGTATACGAGGGAGGGAGGAAAAGCGAGTGTGGGAAAGAGAGAGTAAATAACGAGGACAAGTAAAATGGACCAGTAATAAACAATTGCAATTGGGGATGGCATGAACTCTGGGCATTGGATTAACCTCGAATGACCTTACCACAATTGTATTTATTTAACCAATTTCATAACAGGTTGCTACTGACACACACACAAGTTATTGATCAACAACCACTCTTTTTTCCTTTGTTGTTTAGTTTTGGATTTTTTTTTTTTTTTTTTTTTTTTAGAAATTCAGGTTGTTTGGTTTGGGTTTTTTTTTTTATCATGACAATTCATTTCTCAACACTGAAGTCAATGTATGGGATTTCTTGACAAAGAGTGCAATGAGGAGGATATTATCTGACTCTACCATGGCAAGGGGTAAGAAGAAAGGTAAGCTTCCTGCATATTATTATGATTATGATGATCATTAACTAATATGTGTCATTATGGTGCACTAGGATCCCATTAGCGTGGTTGGGCCCAGTGCGTTTTCCTACTCGGTCTAGCATGTAATGATTCGGTGTAACCAGATTCTTGAGAAAGGACAGGTTACGTAAACATTTACTGATGTGGAGTAACTATACTATTTGTACTCTGATATGCAGGAAGGAAAGTGTTGATTAACACAGAAGAAAAAAAAAGCGAAATTAGCTGATTGCATGCTCATAAGTGCAAGCTGTCATTGAACTGCTTTTAAAATAGACACAGCTGGGTGTTTGTGTTGAAAAATTTCTTGTGTTTTTGCTAATACTGAAATAAGCATGATTTTGTATACCAAACATTTTCAGATCATTAAAATTTGTAATCTGTGCTGGTTTTAAACACAAAGAAAAGAAACAGATTCATTTCGTTGTAAAATTTGCTGATATTATATTAACTCAATCAGGTCTGTACAAATGGTGTATTGTGCCTTATCAAATCTCTTTGATCCATTTAATACACGAAGTGCCAAACGTGTGTATTGTTTGTTAACATTGAACGTTTTATTCAAATCCCAGCTCTGTAGCGAACTGGAGGAGTTCTTGTTTAATGTAACACTGACATTGCCTGTTGAAATTTTAATGCCTTGAGGTGTTTCTTAGGTCAAAGCTGAGTTTACTTTGTGTTGTGATCAGAGATGAAAATGTAGCAGGGAAGAAAATAGAAGTTTTATCTTTTTTGCATTTCTGAGCAAAAGGCTAACACCACAAGAAGCACACTTTAAAAACATTTGATGATCTAGATTTAACATTTGGTCATTTGTCATGGGTGCGGAATAAAACTCTGTGCACAAACTTAGGATTTATATATATATATATATTTAATGCTGTAGATATACAGTTCTACCAAAAAAGGAAATGTTTTGTCCAATATGTAGTACATATCTTTTTACGTCCATGAAGATTAATTCATTATTTACGGGAGAGAAGCCACGTCAATTATAATTTCTGCTGGACTTTAACTTTCGAGTCTTTTTTTTTTTTTTTTTTTTTCCTTCGGCAGGAAAGGCATTCTTTATAAAACTATTTACTTTGGAAATGCAAGAGTCTTACTCTAACGCCAGTTCCTTCCTGAGCTCTGCCCAGAACACAACTCCACTTCAGTGGTACCTTTGTTCATCGGGGCACTGCACGAGCAGCAGGTTTGACCGCTCAACTCTGTCTAAACCCGAATTCTTTTAAGAAAGTTCCTCATGGCAGCATTTTCTAACAGGGCAGGTTTTGTGGAGTGTTTGGAATAGAAGCTTGTGCGTGGAACGGAGGCACACAGCCCCAGCCCTGTGAAATACGGGTGGGTCTGCAGAGGGGAACCGGCTCTTTGCAGAGTGTGAATGATGCCTCACCTGCACGTTCGACGCTGCGGATCCACCGAACCGAGCGGCGGGGATAGACTGAGAGTATCTACTCCGGGGTCAGGATGGGGCTGAATAGCTGAGTTGAAACGTCCTGGCTGGAGTGCCATTCAGCAGCGATCTCCGTGCAGCTCTTGGGTATAACTCGTAGGGATAGTGTTTCAACCACATACTTTTCTGCCCACGCCCTCCCCCCTACTTTTTTTTTTTTTTTTTTAATTTTAATTTTTATTTCGTGTTTAAATTAAAGGCCAAAGGAAGAAAAGACCCTCTCCAATGTACACTTAATGCATATAACGTACTTCCCTTGCACCACCCCCCGCCTCAGCTTCAGCCTTCAATCCCCCTTCACACGGGTATAGTGGCTCTGTACTCATGAGCTCTTTCATGGCGGTTAAGCTGCTAAAATGTACTGACAGCTTAAGAAATGAATGAGAATTTTTTTTTCAGCCATGAAGAAAGGGTATTTAGTAACCACGCTTCGATGGCATCATGCTTCCATGAAACGAGTCCGGACACTTTGGTTTAACAATCAGTAATATCACATTCGGTACAGTAAATGCTTCCATATACGCTTATATAATTCTATTCCCCCTTGACTAGAAGCTTGCCTTATTTATTCCAGGTTACCTGGGCAATTAAGGTAAGGACTGCTCAGCAGATACTGATACCCTGCTGCTAAGGCATGGCGAATGGGGACAGAGCAGTGCGCTAACAAAGAGAGAGAGTTAGTCAAACATTTTGAAGAGGGGTGAATGGGACTGAAGGTGGATGGATGAATGGAGGCAAAGAGGGAGAGGAAGAAGCATTCAATGGTCCAGACTTCTCTCTGCATTTGTAGATTTAAGTTTAGGTGTCCGCCTCTAGCCAGCTTCCAGTTAATCCTCAACAGCTTCTAGTGATTAGAAGTTAGTCTATTTAGCATGCTATATCCTTCTTCCATAGGTTTTAGTTACAAGTTATACGATTAGGATTGCGAGAACAGTAGTGAACTAAACTTCCCAGTAAGAGGTCTTCACACCAGGGAAGTGTTACTTTGCTGCAGCAGCCCTGCCTCGTCAGTCATTAGGAAGCTGCAGGTTGTCAGAGGCTTCTCTTGCGCGCACACAAGCGCAGACACACACGCGCACACACACAAAACCACAGCACTAAAACTAAATTAAGAAGCCGATGATTAAGACAAGCGTCTACAAGGCCTGTCATTTCAGCATCCTTCCATCATAACATTGTGGCACCGAGAAATTTGCTTGAAAACCCTGGAAAAAAATGTCTATGGGAGAGCCTCGTATTTGAGGCTGTTAATATCAAATATAGACTGGGATCTGCCTCGGATGCAAGATAGTATTCCGCAGAGGAAAGGAGCACTGCAGAGACCTTGGTGCTATCCGCGCATTCCCGAAACTCTGGTAAGTATCTCTACCTTCTATTGCAGCGTGTACGCACTGTGTAACTGGAACTGGACCGGGTTTGAAATCCGCAGCTATGTTCCCTTCGGGGAACTCCCCCTAAAGATAAATCTGTAATGAAAGGTCCTTACTGGATGACTAATGGTTATTGGCACTCGGTGCCCCTTTAAGGAGAGCAGCACATATTGTGCCGAAGACCTTGCAAGCACACTTTAAATACAAACCTTTTAAGTTTCCCTCCCATGCATACACATCCCTGTTGTTTTTGGGCTAGCTGTATTGTGTCTCTCCCCGCTGCCCCCACCTTATTTAAGCTCTCTAGTCTTCCCTCCCCCCCACCCCATTCAGAACTAATTGCTCAGTTACTTAAATGTTTCAAAAAGAGCTAAATTTCTCCATCCGATGATCTTTTGAGAAGCTGCACTGTACCATAAGGAACCGCCAGCGGGGCACTGTATACCTTAGAGAAGCCTGAGCAACTAGGGGAGAGGTAGCGTTTAAAACAATGACATTAATAAACTAAGTGCACTGAGTTCCATCCTGTTGAACTTTAGGGAGTTTCTTGGGCGGGCAGAGGTTCAACGGAGAACGTCGAAATGGGAAACAATGGCTGTAGGGGCCAGAAAGCTTTGCTGATGTCGTAAGCGTAAAACAAGACAGAATAGTGACAGAAAGAGATCCGAGTAAACATTGGAGTATACATTTCCCACGGCGACTACGCGGAGTGGAGAGGTCTGAATTAAATCGCCTTAATTAAAAGCTGAAGATTTTATTTATTTATTCCCGTAGCTATAGAATGCCATCCACAGAAAGCCTATCTAGGCTAGTAGAGCATCCACTAGATTTATTGTGTTCAGCTGCCACTGCCGCAATTTTTCAGAACAGAATACTTTTATACTCACTGCCAACTTGAAGACCTGCGGGTTTTTAGATCCTATATATCGCTTTTTTTTTATATGCCAGCGTGCAGAAAAGAGCCATTGCACCTGCATAGGCAATAGGTCTATCTGTGTAACAAAAGCTCTCCTTAATTCAGAAACAAAAATATAAAATATCCTTTAGGAATTATCCACAGCGTTATGCAGACGACGATAATAAAATGCAAGGGAGAAATGAATAAGTTAAAAACCATGTTCTGTTCTCCAGATTTAAATACATAGTTTTATATTCTGTTGAATTTACTGTTAAAACGTTCTAGGCCGGTGCTTTGTCGGCGTTGTGATATTGAAGCAAAGAATGTGAAATAAAATACGGGGGGGGGGAAAGAAAAACCTGGGGAGAAAAAAGAAAAACAACAAAACAAACCCCAAGTAGTGCTTGAAGAAGACCTCTAGCTGCTCTTTGACTCCTAAGAAACTGTTGCTGGAATATTTTCATGGTGTTGTTCTAAAGCTCTTCAGCCTCCTATAAACGTAATCTTTGGCAAATGACACATGAGTCTGGCTTTGCAGTTTTTCGGTGATTCGAGAGAAAAGACGCCCTTTCCCCCGCTCCACCCGCCCCCCTCCCCGGCTTCCACCCCTTCCTCAGCAGAAGGACAGATAGCGTCTGTCTCTTTCTCCTAGCGCTGTTCCCATTTCGTCGCTCCGCCAAAGGCATCCGGGCACGGGGGGGCGCCGGTGCCCGGGGGTGCCCATCCGCCCGTCCTACCTGGCCGGGCCGCGCCCGCCGCTGCCCGCTCGCCGCTGCTCCGTGCGTCGCGGCCCAGTCCCTGCACCGCGCCTCCACCGCAGCCCTCGGCTCGGCGGGGTCTCGGACTTGGCTGGGTCAGCTGCGGATCCATATTTTAGGGCCTACAAAAGCGCGTCATTCTCCCCTATCCTTCTATCTTCCCCCGCCCCGGGGTCCCCTTGTAACCACAGCAAAATGCCCGGTGTACAAAGAAAGACACAATCGACTGTACACCACTCTAGGAGAAGGCGTTCGGCAGCCTCGGAGTGAGGATGCTGTTGACTTTCCCCGTGTCAGGGCTCAGGCGTGAGGAGGTGCCGGAGCGAGGTACCGTTCCTCGTTCCTCGCTCGCGGCCGACACCCGAGCTTGGCGGGTGTCGGGATGATGGGGCTGGCGCTAGCGCCAATGAGGCTGCTCGGGAAGTGGACCCTGCCCGCTCCTTGGTGTCCTGGCACAAGTAGGGCTCGCAGGATCTGCCTCTTTGTGTAGCTTGTTCTGAATACTTTTTATGTCGGGCAGGGTGGTCTCCATGTTTTCTTTCTTTCATTCTTCCTTTCTTTAGCGGAGGGAGGGGGGAGTGATGGCAAGGGGCTTGTTGGATGATTATAACCGCTACCACTTAGAAATAAGTTTCTTGGGGAAGGGCTGATATCGTACCCTTGATATCAGTGGGTGTGTCCATGTATTATTTTAATATGATATGCCTTTTATATAGAGCTTGTTTTCCCCCTCCCTCTCTCCCCGGCCTCCCCCTCCCCCCCGCTTTGTTTCTGGAATTTGTTTCGCTTTTAAAGCACCAGCACAAACAAACAAACACACAAAAATGACTGGCAACAAGTTAAATCCCATTTGTGTCCCTCCCACCGAGCACGGACCATGACTCGCTAAAGCCTGGGGCTTGTAGTTTTGCCTCGCTAATAATATGACCAAGAAAATGAAGTGGCTGCAGACAGACTCTCCCGGCATTGACAATGGGGAGAGGAAAAACGTAGAAAGATTTCTCCCGGAATGCATCCCCCTGGTATGGTTTCTTCTCTCCGTCTTTTAGATGAGGCACTCTCATAGACGCTCACACACACTGAGGTTATGTTTCCTAGGAGTTTTTAGAAAACAATGTTTATTATAAACGAGCTATGCACGCTACCAAGTAATGAAATCATGCCGTAGCTACGGAAACTTCAACAAATAAGTAATTTCCATTTGTCTTCTAGCAGAATATTGCAGAGGATGACATTACACTTTATTTTCGTATTCATTTCAAAACACCAATGAAAGGGCAAAGAAAAGTCTCTCAAGTCATTGTACACTTTGGAATTAATTAAACGAAAAATAATTCTTTTTTATTATTTTTTTCCTGCCTTCCAAGGCGACTTCAAGCTAATTTCTGTGGCTATACTAGAGAGGGAATCTGCAAAACAACAAGCGTGGTTCTCACTGAAGGTCGGTATCGTGTCCCGCTAAAGCTTCACTGAAAGCATCTCACAGCGAGCCACTCGCTCGTTCCTGCGCCTTCCCTTAATTTTACCTTACAGAATAATGGAGAAAACATTCGTGTTTGACTGTACTTAAAAACATCTTTTTACACAATCCCACGGTTTGCAAACGATAGTTCAACTTTATCTGCTGTGGTGGGCACGTGTTTTGTCATATGAAATTAACTTGTGAAAGCCTTTGTATAATTTTTTGATTTGTGTTTGTCGACAAGGCAGATCATACCTCTCTGCGCTGATGGTTGATACAATTGCTAAATTAAAGGCATGCTTTCGGCTTTGGAAAACAACAACAAAACTCCAGCCCTCTGAGAGCTCATTCTCAGAGAAACAACATGAGGAGCAGTAGAATAACTCACCGCAGTATTTTGTATGTGTTTACGGTCTCTCCATATACTTCTGTATCATTCTGCGTCTCTATTGTCTGTTCCTAAAGATAGCCAAGTCAATTCTAGGCTTCTCACCTATAATCGCCTAACTAAAAGAACATATGGACAGTATAGTGGCTCTAAATTCTTGGAGGAATGTAATTGGCATGTATTTTCCCCGTGTCTTTTTTCTTCCGTGGTAAATACTAGCAACTGAACTGCTTGTATTGACGTCTTTCTATGTTTGAGCCCCAAGAAACTCCTCAAATCATTGCAGTAAAGTCATCAATCCTTCCTATGCACACTGGAGATTTTTTCCTCACTGCTTGTTCTGCTTCTCATTTCCAAGGACCGCGTGTTGAGCCAACGATCTGGTTTGGGCACTTCTCTGGACTTTCATATTTTCAATCTAAAGCTTTCAGTATGTTGGGACTGAAATAATGATTTTCCACATTTCAAAAGGGACGAGGCTCTATTTATAAATGTTACAGAAGGTTTCGTTACTTCAGGATCAACAAAACAGGAATAGAACTGCAATTTTCAAGAAAATAGGATTTCAAAATATAGAAATAAAAAAGTAGTGGAGATGATGTATAATTCAATCAAATTACAGAAAATTGCTTTAAAATTCAGAACAGTAGCGATCCATTATGTCTCTGTTTTATTAGTGACAAGTACAATTACTCTAAAATAAAGAACAGTGGTGAATATATAATTGGCTGTAATCATGTTAGTGTTTGAATAAAAATGACGGGGACATTTAACACTTTGACAACAAAATGTTCAGAAAGAACTTATTTATTCAAACAGTTTTTATTTGCATCCGCGTGAAGGAGAAACACATTTTTGCTTACGATAAATCCAGGGGTTTTCACTTTCAATAAAAATATAACTAAAAATATATTAATTATTTTACTATCTAAAGCTTAATAAAGTCTCCTGAGTATGACTGTACTATTATTGATTACTCAGTACCCAAAGGACGCCATCTACAGGAAGAGGTCTCTAGGCTTAACACCGTTCTAATCAATGTTGATTTAAAAAAAAAAAATCTGAGTTAATATTCCTCTATAAATCCGGCTCCGATTTTACCCACAACACCGATCACAATATTTGCTTTGTAATTGCTTCTTGTGCTTCAATTCATTATAATTCGACACGATCTAGGAATCTGTTATAGGAGGCCTTTTCTCTGATATACGGCATTTAAAATAATTCATTGAACTCTCCAAAGCAGCAGTTTTTCTCCTTCTAAAGCGACTTTTTTTTCCCCCCTCTCAGGATTGATTTGATCGTCTCTGAAAATGCAGAACAGCCCATGGGATCTCTCATTTCCACCAACCGTGTGGAAGATGCTTGCAGAGCAGCCCTGAAAACAAAACAACTTAGTTGAAGGCAGTTCGTGCAACAATTTGTGTCATGGAATACCTAGCATTTCTTTATCTGTAACTAATTTATTTAATTTTGGATAGTTCAATAAATGTCAGCTATGCCAAGCATACTCCCATGCGTTCTTACAATACATCCTTTGCCCCGTGTCTTGGTGCTTAGAGGTGCCATGTAGCCGTAGCCCAGCAAGGGCTCGGAAACCTATCGAAGTAACAAGAGTGCCCTTTACTGTTTTGACCACACAAACACAGATCAGTGGGAATGGCATATGTTCTCCGTGACGCTACTCCAACAGCCCAGTACAAACTACAGACTACGTAAAATACGAAGAGAGTTAGAAGAAACTTTCAGGACTCCTCTGCCAGGGGGCTTTTTAAAAGTACTATTTTCGGGTTTAACCCCGAACGACTTTTTGTTTTTTTCTTTTCTTATTTTCAATTTTTCTTTACTCCCCCGCCCCAACAAGTCTCCAAATTTCTGCACCTGGTGTGTGTGTGCGTGCTCACAGCGGGGTGGACCCCACACCGATCCGAGCGGGTCCCTCCTGCCGTGAGGCGAGCTCAGCTCGGTCCGACTGCGCCTTCACTGCCGGCTCCCAAGGGTCTCTCCTGCCCAGGCGGCTTTCGCCAGCACTTGTGAAATAAAGTAGCTCTGGTTTCTTTCTACTTCAGATCAGTGATATGAATGGGCTTTGAAAAATTCGGGAGGGTGGTAGAGGAGTGGTGTATAAACTATACAATGAGGAGTCAAAAGGCAGAGGTGCGTTGGCACAAAGGCTGAGGAAAATGACCCACGGTGCAACCTCGATTTTACGTGTTATTTTGTAAACCGGGGACAAAAGCCTGGAAACTATTGTTATTTGTACTTCCACTGGAATGAGGCTCAAAGTTTATACCTAAGGTCCCCTTCTATCTTTTCACTTCTGGGCATTGACGCATTGACCGTGAACGTTCTGAATCTCTAGATTTGGACTATATACTGTCGTATAGCTGTTTTCAGATTTGAGGAAAGCTCAGGAGAGGAGGTTTCCTTCCCTGGGGCAAGCCGCTCCCGCAGGCGCCACCGGGGCTCGGTGGGTCCCTCCCCCGCCGGGAGCCGAGGCGGGGGCGCCCCTCTGCACCGGGAGGTCTGTCATTTCTCGGGTGCCTCGTACCAAATCGCAGATGTCAGCCTTTCCCTACGTGTTCGGGCTGCTAATGCGGGCACTTCACACAACAGAAATGCTCAGCTTGGGAGCTTTTCCCAGGGCCAGCCGCCGACTTCGTGCTTCGCATCTGCCTCTGGCGGCACCGGAGCTTCATGTGGGGGATCCCAGTGTGCGCAGTAGCCTTTACCGATGGGACCGTATTCCCGTGGGAGCCAAGCACCCGCAGTGCTCTGGCCCCTGCAAACCGGCCGAAGCACAAACTCCGTACACTTCCACGGGAACACGCTACCCAGGTTCCCGGCTCGAACCTCCTGTGTGTCTTCCGCAGAGACCCTTTCATCGTCAAATTTCACACCATAAAGCCCCTCACCCAGCAGGCCACCGTATGGCTAACCGAGACAGCCGCGGCCGGGGCCGCAGAAAGGCTTGCCGCCCCTGGGACTCCGAGGTTTCCCCGCGGGACCCGGTGCCCGCGGGGAAGGTGGGGGCCGTGTGCGATTCCGCCCGAGCAGTCCCGCGTGGAGCGGAGCGGAGCGGTGCCCGCTGGCCGCGCCCGGACCGGAGCGGGCGGCTGCGGCGGGGAGCGAGCGCCATCCGAACGGCGCCGGCGACATCTAGTGGCCACGGGCCGCCAGCGCCTGCCGCGCCGCTCCGGCCGGGGAACAGCCAGCGCCCGCGGCAGCGGCACTGCCCGGCCGGCCCCAGAGCGGGGAACTCGTCCCGCAGCCCCGGCCCGTCCGCACGGGCCGCGCCGGCGCTTTTCTAAGCGTTAGGCACCGCTGTGCTCCCCTTCAAACGGCCTAAGGTTTTTTGTGCAGTATTGGTACCAGTACAAAACGGGTCAGTTTTACATTTACCTACACCGGGCACCGAGAAGAGAATTATGCGCACCTTCGTCTCCCCCTCTCGCTTCCAAAAGACTTCCATGAAAAAAAAAAAAAAAAAAAACAGACGCGCCGGCGTGTCAGTTCCTGCCACTTTCACCCTGAGAGATGTCCCCACTGGCAGGCACCGTCCCGGCGAGCACTGCTGGGGCACCTCCCAGACCTGTGAAGAAGAGAGGAGAAAAAAAAAAAAGCAATATTGCGGGGACACTGCTGGCGAAAGGAGCTTCACTATTTAAATCCTAGTGTCAGCTCTCATTAACAGTTCAAGTCATCTTTTCCCCGGGGTAGACCTTGTCCGGTCTATCGACTTAATGGAAAACAAAACACATGTTTGTATTCTATTATTGCAGTCTCGTTCCTTGCCTTACGGAGAGCAAGGACAGGCTTCGTCCGCTTAGTGACAGGCTTCCCGAAGCGACAAAGGTTTCCACTCGTTCCTCCCTCCTGCCCTCCCAGGAAAAGATGAGGATTCCGACGTCCGTCTCCTGCCCTTTCTCATGAATAGGGACTGCAATGGCAGTCATAAGAAAAGGCCTTCGCTGAAGCCGCGGTGGCTAAAAAGAGCCCAAGAAAAATAGTTACTGGTATGTTCAGTAACACTTAGCAAGGCACAATAGTCTCTGCGGGAAGCTTTGGGGGTTATGTGTGCAGCAGGTGAAGTTCTCCGCTCGGATCCAGCTGCCAGGACCACAGCATCTCTCAGCCGGTCGTGAGGAGATGGGCACGCTAGGCAGTAACAAGTGACAGACTGAGAGAGTTTTGAGACAACCCAAAACAAATAAACAAGCTCTCCCAATCTTCCACTGGGAAGATGCCTTTGATAAGGAAGCAGAGAAAGTTTTGAAGAGCTGCAGACATTTTTGCAAATGTATTTTAACTGATCTAAGTAGCTGAAGTAAATTGGGTGGTTGTTGGCTTGGTTTTTTTTTTTTTTTTTTTTTTTTTTTTTTTTTTTTTTTTTTTTTTTTTTTCCTTGAGACAAGGTAACGGGAAGGGGAGAGTAAGAGCTTGATAAAAGACAGGAATACATTTCTCAACCAGAGAAAGCAGGAGAGGTCTGTTGAAGTGAGGACCTGACTTGAATAAGGAAAAGAAATTGTTAATTTCACCCTATCCCCAGTGCTTTCGTTGAGGTACAGGTCTGTGCGCAGTGCCAAGCACAGGGCACTTGAACCTAGCAAGAGTAACTGATCGAAATTAGCTGTCCTAATGTCCACCTATTCGCTCTACTAAGACATTTTAAAGCCATCTCCAGCTGATCTCCCCCCTACCCCCAGCCCCACTTCGGGACGCCCAGGAAGGATGCGAATGGGAAATTGCCCAGAGGTAGCACCGATCCCAGGGCTCTCCTTGGGCGGCTGCGAGGTCCCGACGGAGGGAGCGGGTTTCTGGGCCTGGGTCCCTTTCCCGCCTGGGGTGCTCCTGGCATCTCGGCATAGAGAGTAGGGCACCCAGCTTTAGCGCTTTTGAAGCATCGTTTGCTCTCAAGCGCTTAGCTGTAAATAAACGCTATAGCAATGACAACACAGACGTCCTGCAGTCAGAGTGGAGTCTGCCTCTGCACCTTTCCTCTGCAACACACGCCGTCAGCGTTTTAATTCCAGCTCCAAAGGGAACCTGCAATTATAAGCCCCCCTTGTCCCCTCCCGCTCACATTCTCTTGTCTGAAACATTCACTGAGGAAGGTTATTTGGATTGAGAGTAAAATCAAACAGGGAGGGGAGGAAGAAAAAAAAAAAACCAACATAAACCCAACAACCCCGCAAACCCTTCCATTTGCTATTTACAAACCTCATTGTCATGCTTCATTCAGGCTGTCTGCCTAGCTTAGGGAAATAAATGTGACTGAACCAGAGACAAAGCCGATGCAGCTGTATTTGAATTTCTCAAACACTGTCAAACGTGCTCTTGTCTCATAATTTTCGGGGTTGTTGTTATTATTATGAACATCATACCTAATGTGAACATACTCGAAAGAGAGCTGCTTGGCAGTGGAGAGATGTGGCTCCGATCGGGATTGCACAGAAATTACTCTAGCAAAAAAAGATAAGAGCTCGTTTTCCCTCCTGCTTGGAAGCCTAGGCAGATAAATGAAAGAATATTTGAGACCTATAATTTCCCTCCCTTTTTTTTTTCCCTTCTTTCTTTTTTTTTTTTTTTTTTTCTTTTTTCTTTTTGGTTCCTTGTGTTTTTGCGATTCCCGCAGAAGCAGGAAGAAGTTAGGTTTGACTATCTAATTTCCCAGGTGATAACCCACTTCGGCAACCCCGCACGGCAGCCGCGGTGTGAAAGAAAACGAGAGCACCGTTCCCTTAAGAGGGAAAGGTGTCCGCTAGCGTCATGCTAGGTCCGAGCAGTCATGCCAGCCTCCCTTTCCGGGGGTTCTTAGGTGTCCGCCAGTATGCTTGGTGTTAGCAGGGCTATCACGAAGTGAGTCCTTGCTCTCGACTCCTTTGGAGACGAGGTTAAAACACTCCGAGGCCGCCACAGGAGGTCTCTAAGGCATACCTGGGAGCATTCCCATGTATCTCGCCTTAGATGCCCTGCTTCCACGGGAATGAGCAAACCCTGCAGGCCCCTTTCCCAGGCCCCGCCGCCCCAGCAGGCCGGGCCGAGCGGGGAGGGCTGCGGAGCTGTCGGGAAGCCTGCCTGCCCCGGCACTGGCCCGCTGGCCTCGGCGAGCAGCCTCGGGCCTCGCCCGGCCCCGCCGCCGCCTGAGGCAGTGCCCCTCGACGTGTCGGGAGCGGAGGCGGAGCTCGCCCAAGCCAGGACGGAGCCCCGGCTCCTCGGCGGCAGCCCTGGCCCTGCGCTCGGGTCCCCTTCCTCCGCCCGCGCCCCTCGGCATGTCCTGCAAGACCCACCGCCGTCCCGGGTGCCGCTGCCACGTCAAGCGGCGGCTGACCCCCGGGCTCTGGGGAAAAATGGGGTCCTGCAAGCCGGGGGGACAGACCTTGCGACCGCAGGTGTAAGCTCCGTCCTTGCCATCCACCTAGACAGCATCTCCCCAGCCCCCCTCCTTTTTTTTTTTTTTTTTTTTTTTTTTTTTACCAGCTTCTTCTTTGCCACACTCCTCAGACGGCCCTTCCGAGCTCTCTTGCGCGGAAGAAGTCTCGTGTCATCTCCTCCCGGCAGGACCACCGCCCTCGAGCAGGGCTGCCCTCTCTCCCCAGCTCCTTCGCTCCGTGCCCTCCGCGGTTTTCGTTGCACGGTGTCCTTCAGTGAGTGGAAGCAGAGAAATGAAAAGTACTGTGATCAATTATTACTTTTAGACCATATTTATGGACGTGTAGTAGTAATAACAGTTATTTACTTTGTCGAAACGTTTATTTCGCACTTGGTATAGTTCCTTACAATCGGAGAACTGACGTGGGAAAAATAAGCACAAATAAACTAATACACGCAAAGTACGGTTTTAGCTAAAGGTGATCCTTCTCCTGTCTAATTTTCCCGGGTGCGTTTCTTGCTCCTGACATTAATTCAAACCAGCGAAAGGGCTACATAGATTAATCTCTAGCCCTCAAGTCAAGCAAGAAGCAAAATAATAATTTACTTGTCTGCCCCCTTCATAAAAGACTAATTTTTCCCCCTTTCTTCAAATTACGGATGAAGAACAATCAAAAACCAAAGCAGCCAGGAGGGCAGGAGCCCTTTTGGGTCTCTCGAGGGTATGGCCAGGGTACTCCTGCTCTCTGCTTAGTCCTGCGGACTCCCTTATTCTCGCTCCCTTCAAGAATTGCCGGAGATCGCCTTCCCCCCTGGGCGCAGGCATCTTTAACACCTCCTCACCAGGCTTTGTCCCTTTTGAAGCTTTATAGATTCTCTAATTTGTTAGCAGGACTTCGACTGTCCCCAGCTCAAGGAGGGGAATGATGATAGAGGCAGGGAAATAGACACCACTCTGGGATTTCACAGTCTTAGTAATAATGCTTGCACATGCACATGTTTCATACATCGCTGACATCAGGGTGACCTCAGCGAGGGGGACAGGGAAGGGCTGGGGAGGGAAGAATTTCAAAAAGATGCAGTTCTACTGTGTATGTCAAGGATTTAAAGTAGAATAGTGAATTATTCCAAGCAACACTTCCTTGTTGAGGGCTCTTGGTCTTTGAATTGCTTCAATTCTCATATTTTAGCGATTTGTTTTATCACCAGGGATTGTGTGTGACAGTGCCCCAGACTGGGTGACACGTATAGCCACTGGCAAACAAAAAATTATCCTGGTTTCCCGCAAACGCTCTGCAGTGAGTTGTGTGACAGCCCAGTTGGTCCCTCTCACATGGAGCAGTCACTGCCACCTTCCCCACCACCTGGCCACAGCGCCTGCTGGTCTGCTCCGGATCTTGAGGACCTCTCTGACCAACAACCCATGCTTATGACACCATCCCGTCCTCCGTTCATTCCCACTCTTTCTATTTGCTCCACGGTCAAAACTGACAGTTTTAATGGACCATGGCACCTTGCTGTGGGATCTGCCGGGGCAAGAGCAAGAAATTCTGGAGAGGGCAGGGCGCCTCACCAATACTTACAGAAGTCAATTTGGAAATGTGTTTTTTATATCAGCCTCTGTGACATATGCAGTCTCCAGTCTGTTGTCTCCTTTGGGGGCAGCAACATTCTGCCCTTTTCCCTAGATACCTAGTCTGTATGCAGCGTCCATAAACAATATATCAGACAGTATTAGCTGAAATCAGAGCCTTCAACATCTTCGTGTTCTGTTGGTGGGGCTGCCCCTAGATAAAGTCCCACCAGCACTGAGAGATACCCACTGTCACTGCACTTCAGGACCCTTGCCTTGTGCCCTGATCCTGAAGTACAAAGAATAGGGCCAAAGATGAAACTCAGCAGTCAGCTGGACCATTGTCTCAGCCCTGCAGATCCCTCCATGCAGCACAGCCCTCCCTTTTGCAGCACGGTCTTCTCAGGACTCCAGCATCAGACATTCCCAAGAAAACCTATAGGGCTGACATTACAAAGATTGCTTTGTTTCTGACCCTGCTCTTCAGTCCACATTTTCAAAGCCCTGCTCTGCAGCAGCTCCAGCTGGAGAGTTCCTCTGTTCTCTCAGGTACCTTTATGTTTATAGTCCTGATAGATGGGACAGAATAAAAGAGGAAGACATTTGGTCTTTAGACCCACAGTTCTGGTGCTACTTTGGCACAGTGTTACTGCTTGAGCAGCTCTACCTCCAACTACAGTACACTTCCCACTTAAATAAGGTTCTTCCAGTTTGTGAGCCAGTTAATTCTCCTGGTAGCTGTCCAAGATTATAGCCCTGTATTTCAGACAAAGCAAGGCAGGTAAGTTAAAACTATATAACCACAAATTGCTTACATTTTTTCCTCAAGTGAACTATTTTAGTTGATTTAGATAGATCACACTGGATAATAAAATATCATCTGGAACCTACCAGGAAGTTTTTAACATATAAAAAAATGTCAATCTTATTTAATCTCTGGGAAAGATAATTGTTTGCCCTTGATGTATGCTTTGCTTTCTTGAAGTATATATTTTGAGACATAATATCAATTTTGAAATCTTATATATGCACCTTTACAATAGTAATGCCTTTCCACAAGCTCTGTGGGAGGTGACATTTCAGCAAGATACTTCCCCTTGACTTTGTTTATTCCAGCAGTTTAAATTCTACCTCTGGTGATAGCTGTTAACTTGGCAATGTGAAAAGTGCTACATGATGTGTACTGTGCTCAGTCAGCTCAGCTCAATCAGAAGCTTACCAATTACGACTGTGGAGCCCATTCTTCTTGCCACAGCATGCCACCCACCATGCATAACTGGGACAGCTGATCTTCACATGTGCATAAAATCTGAAAGTATGCACACATTTACTCAGAAGCCATGCAAAGCAGGCACAATAAGTCTGCTGCTTCTTAGAAGCCTTTTTATTTCCCGCAATAGCTCATACACAAGCAGTTGTAGAAAATTTCTTTCTCCCTGCCTGCCTTGGAAATGTGAAAAAAGGGAGCTTTTGAATGTTACCCTACAAGAGGATAAGCTTTGTACATGTCAGGCATTCAGGATACCTGTGCTGGGACCATACCATGAAGACAGCTGTGAAATAGGAAGTTGCAGCTATCAGGATTATCCATCTCACCAAGGGCTTGGTCTCCATCCACATCTTTGAGGTGCTTGGGAAAGGAGGTAGTGGGAAGCAGATTGTGGACTCAATTAAATAATTGAAATGTGGCCCATAAATTGGGCATCTAAGCATTATGAAATGAAGAACTTTCTTAACAAAAGCCTTTGTATGCCTGTTTCTGCAGGATGAAATCAAATCTCTGTTTAAGGTCTCTTAATGACATCAGCAAGGCAAGATTTAATTCTAGACAGATGCTATTTATCAAGCATATAGGGAGCATTTGAACTGCAAAAATAATGCTACCTTTGAGCATTCATTTTTGTTTGGAATATCCAACTGAACATACAAAGTCCAGGTTGGGTTTTTTGTTGAATTGTGATTTGCTCTTATCCAAAGATATTATTTTCTTTATTTTGAAGCAACTATTTTCAAAGACATTTAGTGCCAGACTCTGTCACCTTTGACTGTAGTTTCTTTTGCATCAGCTAAAATAGAAGTAACTCTGTTCAAGTAAGCAGAGTAACACTTGTGAAAAAACAGAATAAATAATCAGAGAATGAAACCCTTTGAATAGAAAATGACTCCATAAATAGTCCCGTTGATTTCAGCAGTATTTTATGACATAAGTAGCTACATTAGTGGAAGCAGCATACAAGACCCTTTGGGCTTGGACAGAGAAAAAAATTCCCCAAATTATAATTATTTAAAAAAAATATTCCATAGCACATCAGTCAGTTGACATGTTACTAGCTTATTCTATGACTTATCATGTTACTAGCATATTTTATGACAAAGACAGAATCAAGTGAGTTGATGGTAAGGATGATTCCTCTGTTAGCTGCTGTGACATGAAAGTGGCTCCATTGCAAAAAAGAGAAAGCAAATAAAGCCACACCAGCAAAATACTTTTCATTACCCTTAAAGAAATGCTTCTTTAAGTCAGAAAGAACATTTTAGCAAATGGAGTTGCCCCTTAGTGTTTATGGACAGTATCAAAATGTGAGAATGTCATGACATGGTCTCTCCTGGCTCTATCACTTTGTGTGATGGAAAAATTCTTTTGCTTGCTTTTCCTTGAAATCTGATAAAAAAAAAATAAATGAAGTCCAAACATGCTGTCTTAATTGTGTTTCTTTGGCTAAACACATTTCTTAAAAAACAAAGAAGTATTCTCTGGAAATGTTTTGTGGCATCTTTAAGCCTGAGTATGAGAACTGTGTCTGGCTCCAGAGAGCAGTAAAACACCTACCCAGCTTAAAGTCTTCTGGAGCCAACAAAACTGTTCCTGAGATCTAAATGCTGTGCTCTGGACCATTTCTGAAAGTGACTTTAAGTGGTTTAACTCCACTTAGAGAGTTGGAACTTGATGCACAAGAGCAGGGAAAGAAACCATGATGATTGGGGAATATAACTGCCTGACTAGAAATGGCATCAGATCCCCCATATCTTCCTGCCAGTACTGAACTTGGAGTCATCATTCTCGGGGAAGCAGGTGATATATTTCAAGTATTCAATAAGAACTGTGCACCCACGTACACGCTATTGCTGAAAACTTTTGTAATTACAGTAATTTTAATGAAACCACATCAGCTTTGTCCTTGCCTTCCTCTCATTGCTTTTCTTTGTACTCTCTTCTTGCCATATCACATAGTAACTGTAAAAAATGTTTTGTCCAAATACAAGCTCCCTGTTCTGAGTGCCACTCTGCTATCAGCAGGAACAGTATTTCAAATAAGATGCTGGGCATTTGCCTCTATGAATAGCTTCTTCTTTGCACATGCTAGATTGTGAAAAGTAGATATATATCTTCTGAGTGCACATTTTTCATTAAGAACCTCTAGAGCACAAAAGGAAGGGGTCACTAAAAGGTGAAAAAAGGATATCTTTAGCTTTATTGCAAACAGTTCTCTGCTGTATTTCCTCAGTTATGACCAAGCTGTGGCTATTTTCTATTGAGTGTGGAGCATTCTTATTCCTGGAAAATTTTAAAGGGAAATACTTTGAATAAGATTCTACAGTGCTGATTTTTCAATGCTCTCTGACAGTAGTCTGCCATTTCTTTTCTTTCCATGTAACAGTGAAGTGACACAAAATGGATAAAAATTTTCCTCTCTGTCAGGTAAGGACAAGGCTTTGTACCACCCCACACCTGTACTGTCCATGCTGTTATCCCGTGACTGAAGGGTAGGAGGTCTGCCTATATCCCCAGTTCTGGGGAAAAGATCCTGTTTGGTGCTCACAGTGTACCTTACAAAAGCAGCTGGAGGAGGTTAGATGGAGGCTGGTCCCTTACAGTTGACTTTTGTAACCTTTTGGGTTAGGAATACTGTCTTGCTGGTATGGGTTCCTAGTGAATTATTGATACCCTTGAAACAGAGAGGACAAAGAGAAGCGAATGAGATATTTGTGAACCAATACAGCAGCGAAAAATTCCTAAGAATGGAGCTCTCACCACCTCACCACAAGCTGGAGGGATATTTGGTGCTGGATGCAATTCTGGTCCCTAGTGTCATAAAAACTCAGCTCCATACCTTTTATGAAGTGGCATTATAAAATAAAATGTCTAGGTTACTAGTAAAAAGCCTACCCAAACTCTCAGAAAACATAAATTAAAATTCAGATTAGGCTGTTTTCTGAAAATCACTTTTTTCTAAGCAATCTCTTGATATTTAGGGAGGAGAGGGAAAATATTTGGCTTATTATTTTTTGGTGTTTGTATAATTTTCCCCCATACTTATCCTGAATAACAAAAAAGAAAAATTGAAAAGCATCTCTTGAAATATTTCCATTACTGAGTGATTTTGTAAGGTCTTACTCTGTTTAAAAAAATCAATAATGTCTAGTAAGAATTAGCTAGGGGTTTTAAGGGGTCTTGTCCCTGAATTATTTTTCAGTTTTATTTTCTGGACTGAAACAATCTTCCCCTTCCCCTTTCCCTCTCCCTCTCCCTCTCCCTCTCTTTCCCTTCCTTGTTTTTTTTTTTCTTTTCCCCCCCCCTTCATTCCTTTTCCCTTTTTCTTTTGAACCAGCCAACAAAACAACTAGCCTAACAAACTTTAATTTTTTTAGTTCTGCTCTGAGATAAATTTACTACACAAGATAGTACCAATCAGAAGCCCAGTAGCCCAGTGTTCTCTAGCGACTCACAAACCTACCTCTGCAAGATCAGTGCAACTTGATCTCACTGCATTGGTAACAGAGTGTCCAGTTTCACTGGCTTGACAGTGGTGGCATGAGAAGGAGTGAAAATTGACGGCAAGTTGACAGAATTCTACTAGGACTATTCCTCAGGGGTCCATCTCAGAGTCATTTCATCCCTATGCCACTGAACAAGCTCACTAAAAATCCAACAACTATGCCACCAGAGTAGCTGTCACAGGGAACTGATTTAACAGTAGTGTGTGTTTTTAGGTGTTTGTTATGAATGAGGTTTTCCTTTTCAGCCCTTGGGATTATCCTATATACAGATGGAGACATAAAAGAAGATGGGTGAAAACAAAATCAGATGGAAAGAAGAAAATATTTATTTCCTTCATATATTTGCATTGTGCTGAGTGCAGCAGGGTGCTGAGATAGACTCAGATGCTGTCACTGATGCTATCACTGTAACTGCAGTATCATGTAGCTCTATGTCCCATCAAGCTCCTCAGCCAAATTCTATAATGAGATCACTTTATTGGCTGTGTACAATCTATACAATTTAAAAGGAAAATGTAATGAGGAGTCATTTTACTGTTGTGGCTCCTTGGTTGTGTTTTGGTTTCTGTTGTCTTAATAAAAACAATGAAACAAATGGTTCTGAGAACAGCAGAGCTATTGAAGTCATGTTTTGAGGATTTGTATTTGACAGTCTTATATCCCTTCCTTTGTCCCATTACAGCAGCTTTGACTATTTAAACTGAGGTTTATGCCCAACTCTATTAGACTTGCCCCTTTCCAGTCTGCTCAGCTGCCTTTCAAGTCTGCAGATATCAGCTGTGCAGAGGACATTATATGCTCTCCATAGCTCAGAGCTACTTTTGCACTGACATGCTGGCAGAATACTTGCTGACTGGGTAGCAAGAGGTCAATCAAAAAAGGTAACTGCTGAGCTGTCACTGATGTTTTATTCCTAGTGGGACAGCAATCTGGCTCTGTGTCCTCTATCTAGACATCAATTTCAATGGAACTTGTGAGACTTCTCTTTAACGCTTTGACCCCATTCTTATCTTTTTCTGAATTTGGCCAGGAGTTTTGGAGGTTATGAGGAGTACAAGCACAGACAGACAATATATCTCAGGTAGATCAATAATACAATATTTATAAGGGCTAATTTAAAATAAAAAGTTAAATTTCCAAACCAAATTGTCTCTCATAAACAAAATAGCTGTAACATTATTGTGGCTTGTATTACTAATTCATACAAGGACTTCGTATATTTCACTAGGAAAGATATTTGATAAGAGTTTGAGTGAGAGAAAAACACATCTTTTAAAGGCATGATAACAAAATATGCTAGTTATGCGTCCATCTAGGCTGAGAAAAGAACATTTGAATTGTGGCATTGACACTGAAATGCTTTTTTTATTTTGAATTTTCACCTGGCTCAGAATCTTGCACTTTTGTTGTGTGATTTTGACTATCTGTTAGAGCATTCAAGCTGTATCATAAATAGCAGTATTGAAAACATATGCCACAGGGGAAAGAAATATGTAATAAAACCAGCTGTCATTATATGATAATGAATTTCACTCACTACTGAGTTGGATAAGCGTTTTTCATAGGGAAACAAGTGGCAAATTCAGCAAAGAAAAATGTGTGTAAAACTTTCAAGTTTTTAAGCCAGCCCTAGAAGATATAATTCACTTTTATCAATGGGAAAAATAATATCAGACTAATTTAGAAGCTGAAAACATAGAGCTTATTAAATTGTGAATAAGAGCAACATGGTAACAGTTTTCACATATGTAGGAGAGAAACAGTTTTAAAACACCAGTTTTAGGGTACATAGTCATGAGAAGAAAGAAATAAATCATGGAAAGAAATAAATCATGTGTTTAAACACTCCTAAAAGCTAAAATTTATTAGACAGAGAAGTAACTTGAAAAATGTCAGCAAAGATTTCATTATCTGGAAGAAGTGGAAAAGTTTGGCTGCATTATCAAATGTATGTAATGACAAATATTCTAACTTTGGAGTGAGAAACTTAGATTGCCTCATTGTTCACTCACAGTTTTAATTTCTATTATTCTATGGCTGAATCTCCTGTTGAGGTACCTTTCCTCTCCTGGAGCTAGCTAGCAGATAAAATAAGCATGTATATAATAGCAAATAAGCGGTCAGGTTAGCTTTTGCATAGCATGGCCACAGAGTATTTTTGCTGTTAGGACAACGGTCTGTAAATTTCTTTCAAATTCTCTATTTAAAGTAGGTTGAACTCCAGCTGGTGACTATTATGTTCTGAAATGGTGTTATTATCTCCAAGGGAATACTGCAAGAACACAACTACTTCAGGAATCTCTCCTCAAGAACAAAGTTCATACACATGCTCCCTCCCACCTACACACCCACCCACCTTGTATATGGATAGATATCTCCTTTAATGAAGAATTGCAATTATAGATCATGTTTTAGCATAACTGAAAGTAAATAATTTCTCTTTGGAAAGATATGGGGTCAGTTGCAGGATGTAGGAACAAAATCAGCAAGAACAAAGCTGCAGATTTATAAATGTGCAATATATTAAATCCACATGACTAAACTTCCACATGACTAAAGTCACTTGATTTAGAGATGTTTTCAAGATACATGAAAAAGAGTGTCAGCTCATAACAGGAAGAACAAGATTTTTGAATCAGATGTAGTTTAACTCAGTAAGTGAGTAAGCTTGTAAGGTCTTACTGAGCTTGTAAAAGCAAAATAACATATTTGCATTGTCAGAGAATTCACTGGCAAATATGCTCATGTAAACAGATAGGATGCAAATGTAGCTTTCCTCTGGGATTATGACCTGAAGTTTGCTTGGCATAATGTCATATAAGTCGTTGCAGAAAATATTCTGGTTTTGTTTCTGTCATTTGGATTTGTCACTCTCTTAGATGGCACAAAGTCTCATGGGTGCTTTTTAGAAATTTTCTGAAATCCACCAATAAGATTTTTTTACTGTGTTTTGGCCTATGGCATTTAAGGCATTAAGGAAAACTAGTAGGTTTGATCAAGCACAGGCCACTTTCTGTGTTGTGCATAGGGTCTCTTGGTCCTGAAAGACCCAGATGGGCTGCTGTGAAGGGAGGGTAAAATCTTTTCCTTTCAAGTATGCTAGGCTGCTGCACTGAGAGTTTTGGGAGACACACCCAGGACTTCCTACATAGTGCCTAGTTCAAGTGGAAAGACCTTTTATAGAGATAAAGCTCCAGCTGTTTTCTGACAGACCCCTGCCATCAGTCACAGCACAGACTCTTAGTATAAACAGTGCTCAATGGTGTTCATCTAATGTATAGCTCTTCCAGAAGACACTTGGCATGATTTACAGCAACCCCAAGGTACCATTAACCTCTGCTGAAACACAGGATTCTGCCAAACTGGAAAAACAGAGATTCCCAGGTCTCTGTATTCGATTTGGAGAGCTGTTCCTTATTGAATGTTTTATTTTTCCAGCTCAAATAATGGTAAATCAACATTTTCAAATAACACATGTATGTGCCAATTTTATTAGAATTTGTCTCTCTCACATTTTTACAATGGCCCATGAAAATGAAATCAAGATAATAGCAGAAATAATTGACCAAAGAATAGCAGTTTCTTTAATCAAGCGAACATGATGATTAAATCAAAAGCTAGAGATCTGTGGAGATCATCAATGGTCTTTTGACTATTAATAACAATATGTTATCAGTGAATTTTAAAAATGCATTTTTGGAGGGTGAAATGTCTACATCTAGATGGAGAAAGGTCAGAACAGTATTATTTGTAATTAAATCCATTAGTGGTACTGTTGACAGTTTTTCAAGTGATTTAGATTAAAATATATCACTGAAGTACAGCAATACTTAAAATGAGAAAAGATCCTACAATTGAAATGATCCTACAATGAAAAAATCCTAATTTCTTAACATCAAGTATGCTTTCCCTGGAGTGTTTAATCCTTAATAGGATCCAAACAGTGCTTTTTAATAATGAATAATAATACAACAACATCATCAACAACAACAACAACAACAACAACAACAACAGTAGAAACCAGAACACCAAATTATCACTAAAGAGAGGCTTGCTTTTCCTTCAGAAACCTTGGCAGAAGTACACAAAAACACTGAAGCCTTAGAGACACCATTGCTTCTTCTTGTGCTGTAGCCACAGGGAGGGTGAGCCTTCAATTCCTTTTGTGCACAACAAAGCTCTTCAGCACAAGAACGCATTCAGGCCTGTAGGGATTTACCAGCTTAGGGAAGCAACAGCAAGCATATGCTGGGTGTTACCACAGTCTGTGACAGTGTGGAGCTTTCCAAAACCAAGGTGTACCCGTGCACCAAACACCATTGCTTGCACAGTGCAGATATATTTACATATATTAATCCACTAATAGTGAAAGACTATCTGTACATCCATAAAGATGCATGAGAAGGCATGATTCTTCTGTTTCCTGAGCCTGCAGGGAAGGGAGCTTGCAATTTCCTATGGCAATATTCGGTGGCATCAGCTCAGAAATCCTTCCTTTTCTTCTTCCTCTTCTTTCAGCCACTGAGTTACAGTTGCCAAGGGAAAAGTTTTTTATAGACAGTGATGTCTTACCGTTTTTTCTGTCCTGTATATTGGCCAACAAATATCCTATGAAAAATAGATTTTCTAACTAATGATAGCATCAAAATGACCACAAGGAAAACTGATGAGGTGCTTATGCACCTCAGTTCTTACAGTGTTTTACTACTGAATGCAGCTACTAATTTGGTGTTCATCAGATTGTCTTATTAAAATAGATACTTTGAATTAATTTATTAACTCAGTGTACATTTCATGACAACTCTGTAGAAAATAGGGCATAAAGCTGCTTGGTATCGTATAGGCATAAACTTGTTTTTGATAGACAGTACAGATTCTTCAACACCAGAGATACTTCTATTGCCTACCTTTGGAAGGTCTGCAGGGTCAGTATGAGCATCTGAACAACAGTCTTCCATATGTCAGCTGTGCAACCACTGAGACTGGAAAACAAAGATGGTCCAGGTACCATGCCCTGGACATGGTCACCTTCTTGGACAGAAATAGTTTGGCTACTACCCATGTAAATCATATGCAGTGGGATGGAGCTCGAGAGTGAAAGGGATCATGGCTGGCTGCAGAAGGTCCTGGAAGCTTGTTAACTTAATATAATCTATCACCCAGGTCTTTGGAGCTCTTACTTACAAATAGGCAGAGGTGAGCAATTTTGTGTTATAAACAAAGCACAAATAAGGCATGTATAGTGTATTGAATTAATAAATGCCAGATCTTTGTACTTGTATTTTTTATTTTAAGTCCTTTAAATGCAACTGCAGTGTTTTAGGCTTTTAAAAATTATTTTCCAATTATTTTTGCCCTTTTCTATTAGAATTTGTCATTTTCATTTCAGAAGTTCTCATGTACTTTCAAACTTTTTTCCTTTTCTGAACACCTTTGGTATATCTATTTCTCTACCTTTTATAGAACCATTTCCTCTAATATCAACAGCTTTTATATACTATACTACTTGCTGATTGCAGCTCATTTGTTGAAATTTCCAGTATATCTTCTAGAATATACTGATAATTTTAACTTTTTTTTTATGTTAAGGGATGTTAGCTTATCACAAATTGTCATAAATTCAAAAGTACATTGTGCTGTAGTGGGAAAGTTGAAAGTATCCAATATGTACTCTTCTTTCATTTTTCTGATCATCTCTATTTAGTTATGTTAGCACTTTCTCAGAACAGAAAGTAGTCCATTTAGAAATGATTGGATCATTTGTTTTGTCCTCAACAAAATTATATAAATTCACCTGTTAATAGTCCCTTGTTTCCTATCCAGAGCTACCCAAGAAAGAACTTTTTCTACTTAGAAAACTCCCTGAAACTCTCAGAATAATGTGAAATAAACAAGTGCAATTAAATATTTCTCAATGTAAAATGTTACATATTTTTGATATCAGAATTTTTAAAAAAGGGAGGAAAGGAACGATTAAAAAATTGTCAGATGATTGTCAGCCACTTCCTTGGGAAAACGATATGCTTTTTCAGGTTATAGCTCTATCCAAGAGTGTCTAATATAGACCAATAATTTTGACATACTTTATTTTGAGGCATATTTTTGCTCTCTTCATTCATTTGCAAGATCTTTATTTTTTCAGAACAGGAAAATTAACTCTCCAGATAAAGAAGACTTCCAAATTCTGGAAGGAAATAGAACAAATATTTTTTCAATTTGAAAATAATTAAAAATCAACTCCTGTAAAAATTGGAAGGGGGTAGTGTGTCTTGGTGTTCTTTAGGTGAAAGAAGAGCTACAGTTGAAGTTTGCTGAAGTGTGGTTTAGAGATGGATCATTTTCCCTCCAGTTCTCTCTGATGCTTCTCAGTGAGGAAACCAACTCCCTGTCCAAAGCTGGTTTTCCCATTCTGTACAATGTCATGTTCTAAGTGATGATTTCTATTTTGGAAATATGGAATACACATATTCCTCATGCTATATCTTTTTATTAATGCATATAGTTCCTGAAGTCAGGAATGGATACTTTCTTATTTATATACTTTTGTAGTGGTATTTGTGTATGAGGCAAATGGGTTAATATGTAAAAAAATATCCTATTGACTTTAAAATGTCAGCATGATCAACTAGCCTTTTCCAAAATTATGAATCATGAAATACAATTAAAATAGCTGTATCTCCTCCTTAAAACTATATTTCTATTGGATTAGACTCATTTGAAAAGCTTTTGTATTTCTTATTATTTTCCAGTGGGAAATATTGGAAGATTCAGTTTGTTTGTTATTCAGCAGTATTTTTATTCCTCAGCACCTGGTTTTTAGTTTTCTATTCCAGCATTTGCAGACCTTAACTATATCTACCCATGGTTCCCTCGCAGTTTGACTTTCATTGGTTTTTGACATAATTCTGCTTACTATGTGAGTATCTTGGCATGTAGGCTCACTACTACTGAGGATAGGAAATATTTCTCAAAAAGAAGGATGGAAAAAAATGAGTCTACATCTACCTGGCCAATTAAAAACTGGTCCTAAGACAGCTGTGTAAGGATTATACTTCCTACTTTTACTCTGAAGTATCAGTTTTCCAGAACTTTAATAAAACTGCTTTGTGCCTTAGTTGTCTGGAGTTTTTTGCAATCCTACTAGAAGGTTGCCTAAATTTATGATGTTCCCAGTAGCTGCTGGGTATCATATTGCTCATTGCCTGCCTATTCTTTGCATCTTGCTACAAGAGCAAGACTGGTGTATCTCATCCAAGAGAAAGTCTCTTTAGCATAGGCGCAATAAAGGAGCATGGCTGTGGCTACCTGACACCACAGACACCCCATGTATTGGTTTTGCACAGCCTGGCTTTTTGGCAGCAGCGGGGGCCACAGTGGGGGCTTCTGTGAGAAGCTGCCAGAAGCTTCTGCCATGTCCTGCAGAGCCAATCCCTTATGGCTCTGAGGATGGACACGCCGCTGGCCAAGGCTGGCCAGTCAGAGATGGTGGCAACGCCTCTGTGATAACACATTTAAGATCAAATCATAACAAACATTGCACAGGGAAGAGCAGGAGTGAGAATATGTGAGCAGAACAACATGCAGACACCAAGGTCAGTACAGAAGGAGGGGCAAGAGGTGCTCCAGGTGCCAGAGCTGAGATTCCTCTGCAGGCCATGGTGATGACCATGATGAAGCAGCTGTGCCCCTGTAGCCTGTGGAGGTCCATGGTGATGCAGAGATCAACCTGAAGCCTGTGGAAGAAGAGCTCCATGCTGGAGTGGGTGGATGCTTGAGAGGAGGATGTTACCCCATGAGAGATCTGTGGAGAGAAGGGCCCTGCTTCCAAGCTGGAGCAGTCAGTCCTTGGAGAGCTGCACTCCATGGAAGAATGACCCATGCTGTGGCAGTTTTGGGAGGATTATTCCCTATGGGATGGACTCACACTGCAGCAGTTCACAGGGAGCTGTTGCTCACGAGATGGACACATGCTGCAGAAGTTAATGGAAAACTGTCTCCTGTGGAAGGACACCACAGTGCAGCAAGGGAACAACTCCTCTCCCTGAGCAGCGGGAGAAGCCTCGAGTGATGAACTGACCATAAACCCTAATCCCCGCCTCCATGCTCTGCTGGGGCAAGAGGTAGAGCTGGGAAGGAGGGGTGGGGGGGTGAAGGTGTTTTTTTAAGGGCTTATTTTGTTTCTAATTATCCTGATATAATTTCTTTAGTAATAAGTTTGTATCTCTCAGTCAAGCCTGTTTTGCCCTTGATGGCATTTACTGAGCGATCTCTCACGGTCCTTACCTCAAGTCATGAGCCCTTTGCTAAATTTTGTCTCCTCTGTCCAGCTGCAGAGAGGAGTGAGCAAGTGGCTTTCGTGGGTGCCTGGCATCCAGCCAGCATCAACTCACAACACCCCAATAGGAATATTCTCCTGGTGGTACGTTTTGCAGCATAATCTATGTCAGTCATGCCTCATACAGATGACTGCCCCCAAATCAGAAAGAGTGAAATATTCAAAGGTGGTTTAAACTTTATATTTCACATAAACATTAATCTGCCTGTGGCCTTGGAGTGCTCTGGTTACAGTTTGGCTGGGTGGCAGGGTCTGTATTCAAGGGAAACAGAGCAAATCTGTGGAGAACTGGAAACACTTTTGAAAGTCTTTTTCACTGTAGATGAGATTGTTATACAGAAATGAGTAATTTTTAGCTAAGGGTATTAGGTTTCCCAAGTGATTTGCATGTATAATCAAATGAAAAGACCTCTGAAATATTGAAACTCTAGATGAGAAAAGTGAAATTCTATTAAGAAAGAAAGAACCTCTGCATTTACAGCACATTCAGAAAACATATCAGAATATAAATTTAATGCAATACAGCAATGCTCATCTTACTTTAAAGGTAATTATATAGAAAAAGGGGCATTTAAAATGTATAAGTAGAGGTTTTTTTTTGCACTCCTACAGCATATAATTAACAAAGTTCTTTAAATCTATTCATAAAATAATGTAATAAAGCACTTGTAAATAATGGCAGTCTCATATTCTTTACAGTTAAATATCAATAATCAGAATGTCTTTTTTATACCTCGTGGTAAAGCTACATTTTTGACATATTAAGTAGAAGCAGGTATTATTAGTGACATTTCAATTTTCTAGAGATTTAGACATATTCATATAAAAAGGTTACAAAATGAAGAACTATAGCTATAGAAAGCTGGAATGCTTGCAAATTAAATCAATACTCTGCCTGCAAAACACAAAGAGATAACAGAAAAATGAAGTTGCAGAACATTTCACGGCAGAATTAAAAGGTGTAGGTGTTGAGACCTTAAAATACTAAACCGTAGGTGCAGAAAAAGAGAACAAGAGAACTTGTTATAAAGGAAAGTACCAAAGCTTGTAGTATTATACAGATCAATTAATAATGATTTGTTTTGCAGCAATTTCTGAATCCTCAGAAGATCTAGCTCTGAAAAACAAATCCAGATTTCTCCAATGTTCATGTGTTACACAATGTTTTAGAAGCAAACACTTCTCAGAAATAAGGGGGAAGGGGAAAATACAGAGAGGTTAAAAACATACGAATTAAAAATAATAAAGCAAAACAGATTAGATAATGAGTGATTGTGGGTTGATTTTATTTCTTTTTTTGCTCTTCCTCACCTCAGTCTTTAAGAGCCTTTATTGCAGAGCAGATCTCTGTTCTGGCACATGCCATCTTGAGCAGCGAGAATGCAGGATGCTCCCAATAGATTATTCTCTGTTTGACCTTGTAGGGGTGTACAGGTGGCTACAATAAAAGCCCTATCACAGCAATAGAGACTGGACTAAGTTGAATATTCAGGCATGGAATAAACTCAGATGAAATTAGTTAGGGTTAAATTTTTTCCCCTCTGATCTGACTGCACTTAAATTTCAGTGTTTAGGAATATCTCAGATTTTTTCCATGTTTACTGCTGTCCATGGCAAGACAGGGTACTTTGCCAGTTTGTAGCAAGAAGTGAGAAAAAAAAAATCAATACTTTGCTGAAATTAAGCTCCAGTTGCCATTGCTACATTTCAGACACTGTACCTTTAGAATCACAGTTTATGTTGCACCTAGCCTTGGATATTCAGGCTGGTTAGTTTCCCACAAAGTTGAATATCTAAATTCTTATTAAAAAGTCATGGTTTAACTCCAGGTGTCAACCAAGCCCTAGGGAACTCTTGCTCACCCCACCACCAGTGGGATGGGAGAGGGAATAGGAAAAGTGAGAAAACTTGTGGGTAGAGATAAAGATGGTTTTATAGGTAAAGTAAAAGCTGTACATGCAAGCAAAACAAAACAAATAAGTAAGTCACTGCTTCTCAAATGCAGACAGGTGTTCAGCCATCCCCAGGAAAGCAGGGATTTATCATGTGTAACTGTTATCTGGGAATAAAAATGCCATTACTTTGAATGTCTCCCCCTTTCTTCTTCTCCCCTCAGCTTTGTATGCTCAGCATGATGCTGTTTGGCATGGGCTCTCCCTGTGGCCAGTTGGAGTCAGCTGTGGCCAGTCAGTCTGGCTGTGTCTTCTCTCAATATCTTGAGCCCCCCCAGCCTGCTCACTGGCAGGGTGGTATGAGAAGTAGAAAAGGCCTTGGGTCTGTGTAAGTGCCCCTCAGCTGTAGCAAAAACTTCTCTATATTATCAACCTTGTGTTCAGCATAAATCCAAAAAACAGCGTACCAGCCACTGAGATGAAAATTATCTGTGTTCCATTCAAAACCAGGACTTAGAATGATTAAAAATATTTTAAAACATAATCTTGATTTTGTATTAAAAATATAAATGTTTTGCCTGCATGAACTAGATATTCAATGTCAAAGAATATATTACCATATTTTCCAAAGGCATTGTTTTCCGTTAAAATGACTACAATTTCTTCCTCATATTTTTAGCTAAAAGATAATTATATCTGAACAGTCTTCAATATTGTATTTAAGACACTGTATATATAGAAACAAGATATTACACAGGTAGATACATTTAGATCTACATATAAATCTATCTGTCTGTACAGATATACATACACACATATGCATTCATACTTTTCAGGGTACATTAAAAAAAATAATTAAAATAAGTAAACAAAAATTGTTGCTATCCAGATTTATTTTATGACAAAAGAAGCTCTGGTTCTAATATGAGTGTTAACAAGCACTTTTGAAAGGCAAAAGACAAATTCCCTTCACTCTTCCAAATTTTCAGAGCTGGACCAGAGATAGGTTAGATCAGAATCTGTCTTCCAGATACTCCTCTCTGTCTTTCTCGACCATGGAGGAAGACTAGAGGAAGTGTAGCAGCTATGTCCAAATTGTAGGTGGACACTGTGAGATGCCCCAAGGTCTTGGTTTTATACAGACTAGTGGCTGGGCTGGATGTCCCTGTGTTTCCCTGCTGCATGCTCACTTTTCCTTACCAGGCAAATCCAGGAACAAGGCAAATGTTGGTGAAACCTTGGGGGGCTCCCTGCAACACACAATGTTGGTGCAACCATGCCTGACTGTCTAGACGTTTCCCAAATTCCTCTGAGGATCTCCACGCAGAGACGGAAATTAGATGGAATCAACCCATCTATAGTCTTTAATCTTTAGTCTTTTAATACAGAAATTAAAGTAATATTTGCTCTTATGCTGAGTTTATATGGGGTTCTTTGAGTTCTTTCCTGTATGCACCTCAAGATGATTTTCCTTATGCAAGATACCCATCCTAAGATGAGAGATATAACTCCTCTGCCTGTATGTGGTTCAAACTCACAATATTGCTCCTTCAGATCACCCAGTGTGCCATTGCCAATGCTGAGAAGGGTGGAAAATGAGCAGTAAGTCAGTAACCGTGGACTGGCAAGAAATTTAAAGAAACATTTTACTGAGGTTTTGGAACTTAAACTTCTGCATCAATGTGGAATTAGCACTAGAAAATCCTTCCCTGTGGCAAAATCTGCTGGTACATCTGATTCCTCTTTTTCCTTCATTTCCATGCTGGAATGAAGAAAACTGAAACAAATGAACAAATTTAATTTTGATGCCAAAGTAGCATCCCTGCAATGTGGGGAGGATCTGAAGAAGCAGAAATCTGGGCTATAGTGAGGAGATTCAGACTTCTCTAACACTCAGCTTGATCAGACTTTTGAGCTGAACTTCCCCTGTACTTGCTAATGATGAAAAACTGAGTGAATACAAGCCAGGTGACTGAAGTGTAACTGCTACATGAATACAAAAACAACCATGCAAACGAAAGTCTTTGAACTTAAAAGTAAAAGAATGTGTGGTGAAGTTGTTCCTATTTTTTTGTCTCTCTTTTTTTTTTTTTTATACAGCTATGAAACATATTTGGAATTGCAGTAATAATCAGCGATTACACAACAAAGGCGCATACCTATCTCAAAGACATCACTACTACTGTATCGGTTCAAGCATGTTTGTTAGATATGGGATTACTGAACTGGTAACCCAATGATTAGTCCTCTTTTTTCCATTCCAATAAGTAATTTATTAATGGAATGGGAATCTTTGTCTGCATTTTGAAATCAAACCTTAAAAATGTGAAGCAAACTGCTCATGTTGATATTCACGATTTGGGAATTGAAAGCTGTTTGTTCTTTCAGTCTCCTAAAAGTTGAATTTAATATTTTATTAAATCTGCCATAGTCATTCCCTTTTTTGAACAGTGAATAAACATTAAAGAAAAATGACATAGACAATCTTAGGTCCAATAGCTGAAGGAAGTATGCACAAGTAAAATATGGGAAAAAAAATTAAGACATTTAAATAACAGAAAATTCATCAGCCATTTCTCTGCTATAAAAGAAACAGAACTTTTCTTACATTAAGGCTAATTCCCTAGTGTGACTCTGGAATCTTGTTCTTTTCACTGCACTTGGATGTCAAGCTATTTAGGAAATTAACTTACCACTCCACTGTTGTGCAGTATGACAATGTTTCTACAAAAATCATCATTTCAGTAACTTGTTCCAGGAGAAATCCAATGAGCTAAACATCTTCAGTTACTCATTTTTACCCCTTCAACCACTATGACAAGTGTTTCTTGAACCTCGCTTTAAAGTTCTCTCATCTTTGCAGGGCACCTGGAAGCTTACCAAATTCAGGCTATTTTGAGCTGCGAGTGGGTGGGAGATAGCAAACGAGGATTGGATTATCATATTTGATGGATTATTGTGATGGTAAGAAAGACCCAGCTAATCACAGCACAGCTCTGGCCTGGGCTGTGGTGAAAAGGCAAATGTGGTTTTAGCAAAACATTATCAGTGGCAGCACAGAAGTAACTGTGTAAATTATAAGAAGTGATGTGCTTAAATACAGGAAAGGGACACCAGCAGGATTAAAGAAATAGAGTAAATGCTGGACACTAATGGATAAAATAATGTAATGCAGAGTGTGTATCAATAAGAAAACTGGGGAATGACTTTTAGTGTGAATAAGTTCACAGAGTGAAGTGAAATATGAGAAAGGAATGGCAAAATCAGTGATTAGAAGCTGAAGGCAAATTCAATTCAGAAAGGAGAAGAAATATTTAATGGGAAGAATTATTAAAATTGTTGCAGGGAGTTGTCTAATTACAAAAGTAATTACCTTAATGCAAATTTACCATTATTGGCCTCTGAGGTATGAAAGAACGCATCAAGCTACCCACTGGTCTTCTTTGAAGGTAAAATCTACCAATATACTACAAAATTAAATAAACATCTCTGCTGTTATTTTCAAGTCCCTTATCTCAGAGTTCATGGAAGGCTGATAAAATACTAAATTTCTTCTTCTTCTGGTTATTTTTCTAAATGTTTCAGGAATGAAAAACTTCTACCCATAAATATGATAGTTCATATTCAGGCCTCATAACTGGTACTCTGCCAATCAAAGAACACAGGTATTACTGCTGGCTGCTGTTTCAGAGTCAGTAAACTCCGGAAGACATCTGCAGTTTTGCTTGCCTTTATGTGAGGAATAAGGGAAAGATATATACATATATATATATGAAGTACGATAGATTAATACAGGTGACAATTTAATACTAATAATACAAATATATATATATATATAGTTAAACTAACTGAAGACATTATGGAAATCAGTCAGAACTGCAAGTGTGGCAGAAAATATGCCTCTATAGAAGACACACAAGATTTTTTAGAATTACCTTGGATAAGGTGGTAATTGCAAAAAGGATACCTGCTTATTGTTAGAAAAACAAGTTTATTTTTAGAAGATCTGAAATAAGGGATTAAGCCTATACAAGATTTCATATCTTATAGAAGAAGAAGGATGAAGCAGGCAGTGTTTTTTGGGGGAAGGGATGCTGTTGTAGAGGCACGCCAAGAAAGAAGGAAACTGTCTTTCCTTAACAGTTGTAGGCAGAATTTGTACCAGAGCCATGATACTAAGGCTGAATCACTAGAGGATGTGTTTAAAACAGCTTGGTCTATTCAAGTTTAGAAGAGCTGATGAACTGTAGTTTCAGTAGGGAGGAAAAAAAAGGATAAAAAGAAGAAGAAAAGCCAAACTATAGCAGGGCTGGGGCAAGAGGGCCATATGCTGATTTTCTGAGTAGCCCTTTATATGATAGTAAAGGTAAGAAGCTTTTGCCACTTATTTTTTGCTACTCTTTTATTACATGTGCATGTGGAAAGAAGGAAGAATGGTATTAAACTGACATCCTGCCCCAACTGCCAGAATGTCTTGTTATGGCTTCAAAGACTGGATTCACACAGCAGAAGGCACTGTCTGCTTTATTCACTTACACACTAGTAAGGGCTCTTATACAGCCTGTGGGAAACCTGGGCTCAAATTCCTCTTCTGCTGTTGGAAGAAATGTAAGTATTTTTCATTTCTATGGAAAGAAGAAACTCAATTGCCAGACTGCAGGGTATTTTGAAATGGAGAACTTCTCAGTCTCTTCTGTTAGTTCTTTTTCACTTCACATGTCTTACTTAAATGTTCTTCGAGTTAGAACAAAAATAGCTATCTAGTTCCTTGAGCACCTGCCTGGAAGATGGAGAACCTGAGGCTTTTGGTGCTGTTTGACTTAATGATAGACACAAACAGGGTCTGTGTTAACCTGCTCTCGCTCTTGCATGTGTGAACCTTGGTGCTCCTCTCAGCAGGGCTGCTGTTCATGGCTGCACCACTGATGTTCCTAAACGAGGAACTTGTTGATGACACACAAGGGTGAAACCACTTGATGGCATTCAAACTGCATCTCTGGCCAAAGAAAATTGCTGTAAACTTTGTTTTGCACATGTGGAACATAGTTTGGACTCTGATTTGAAAGTGCCAGCTATATTTAATAGCTTCCTTGCTCTTACATGTTCTTGCCTGTTCATTTTTTCTCCAGTCTGACTCCTAATCTCGATATTTGGTCAGCAATTATTTTTTGGTGTTAAATTCCATCTCCTTTAATCCTGTTGGTATTACTATGTCTTCCTCAAAATGACCTGACTTTGTTTCTGTGATTACTATTTGTAGTACATGTCTGCAGAAAACCAGCAGGCTCTAACATTATCATTGCTATTTTTGATATACAGACCTCCCATACTGATGGAAAGATGTAAAAACAATATCTCTAATTGCAAAAACAATATCTCTAATCTACTGAGGTTTGTTTCACATTTTTTTTTAAGTAGTTACTAATTCCTAGGATATTAAAAAATTTTACTATTAAAAATTTGAACTAACTATACCATTCTAATAAACTATTCCTTCTTCATCTTTCATTTTATGCAGAAATAAAATTGCAGATCTTTGTCAGAAATGAGTTATCTCAGCAGGGTGCAGAACAATAATTATTCATGCCAGGACTGCGGTGATAGACATTACTCATAACGACTCAAATTAATCATACGACATATGATTGATGATGAGTACATCAAATTTTGTGGTGTGGACACATGAGGACTGTGGATATTGCTAAACATGTCTTTGATCCAAAATCAGAGGTGACCTTTTGAGAGAGATCAAATCATCTGGCTATTTTTTTAGTCATTAATATGGATCCACATATCAAATAAAGACAAAGTCACTTCATTTTCCACTGACAACTTTAAAATCTCTAAAAAAAGAGTCTAGAAACATTATTGCTTTGCCATAGAATATTGCCAGTGAAACATGTCTGCATGCCAACATAAGGTTGTGTGCTTAAGATCTATATATGGGTCTTAGATTTTACACTTGATTTCTCCAGTCAAAGGGAAATTTAACAAATAAAGACACAAGTAAAATTAATTCCCCATTTTAGGATTATCTTGATTAGGTAGAAGAAGGATTTAAATTTCCCCCTTTTGAGACTTTTTTTTCTTAGCCACATGTTGTTAGCTGATAATGAAGGGTCAGATTTATGCCTAGGTTTATCTCTCCTCATTGAAGCGCTATGTCTCTACATCATCTCCATAGATTTTGAGTTTGCCACAGGATGGAGAATAAAGGCTTTTCACTTAGAATTCCTTTCTTTTTCATGTCCTCTGCACACATGATAAGGGTGTGAAAGTAATCTTGGCTCTCACTCCTCAACATGGCAGTGAGCTGAGCTGAGCTGGCAGGGGTGGCAAATAATCTATACTATAGAGCATTTGCAGGTTACTTTCTTTCTGGAGCAAGTAGGCAGTGGAGGCTGAGAAAGGGGTTGGAACTCTCTGAGTCACAATTTCTTCCCCAGCTTGCTCTGGAGGTGCTATAACTACTTGCTGTCCCAGACATGGGCAATTGAACACAGGCTCAATTTGGCCCTCAATAAAGAAGAAATCATGAGTCTGAGAAAAATTGTTCCATTTCATGAACCAATTTTCTTATAAGAAGACACAGCATATCCACAGAATTTCTGCAAACAGCATAGGGGACAGATGTATATTATCTGTGATAAGAGGAAATGGCTGAATTGCTTATTGCAAAAAAATTAGTTCCCTTGATGACTCATTATTTAAAAAATTGCCTGTCAACTTAATAAGTGGACTTTATTATTATTATCATAATTTATTTTTTCTATTACAGTAACACTCAGGGGCTGCAGTCAAAAAACTGGGGTTCCATTGTGCTAACCACCACGTACAAATAAAATCTCTGATGGTCCATGCCCTAGGAAGCTTACTATTTTGAATCCCCAAATCACAAAATTTTGAGCATATTTTTTATTTCAAGTCTCTGGGTGTGTATTTTAGCAAATAAACTGTTGACATTTTTTTTCCCTGAAGGATTCTTTTCTTTTAAAGCAGATGAAATATCTGGAAAATATAAAACCAATAAAGAGGATCTGAATTCTTCTTTGACCTTAGCAGATAATTTCATATTAAAGAGCATTATGAACTCTTGATTAAGAAATCTGCACAACTAGTAAAAGTTCTGACATCGAATTAATTAGTTCCAAATCTTCAAGAGATACAGAAATGGATAGGTTCTAAAATAATTAATTTAGATTGTCAAAACAAACATGGTCACTATGAAATAAATAAATAAATAAATAAAGACACACACATACACCCAGCGCACCCACCCACCCACCCACCCACACACACACACATATATATAAGATACATTTGGGAAATAAGAAGTTCATAGAATCCTAGAATGGCTTAGGTTGGAAGGGACCTTAAAAATCATCTAATTTTGATGCCTATTACAGACGCAGGGACAACTTCCCCCAGACCAAGTTGCTCAGAGCCCCATCCAACCTGGCCTTGAACACTTCCAGGGCTGTGATATCCACACCTTCCCTAGACAATCTTTCCAGTGCCTCACCACCTCCACAGTAAATAATTTCCTCTTAATACGTAGTGTAAACTTACTCTCTTTCAGTTGAAGCCATTTCCCCTTGTCCTGTCACTCCAGACCCATGTAAAAAGCCTCTTTCCATTTGTCATGGAGGCTCTCTTCAGGTACTGTGAGGCTACAAATAGGTCACTCCAAAGCCTTCTCTTCTGCAGGCTGAACGATTCCATTCTCTCTGCCTTTCCTTGTAGGAGAGTTCTCTATCCCTCTGATCATCTTGGTGACTTCCTCTGGAGTCACTCCAGCAGCTCCGTGTCCTTCCTGTGCTGGCAGCCCAGAGCTGATGCAGCCCTGCAGGTGGGCTCTCACCAGAGCAGAGCAGAGGGGCAGAATCCCCTCCCTGGCCCTGCTGCCCACACTGCTTTGGATGCAGCCCAGGACACGTTTGGCTCTCTGGGCTGGGAGTGCCCATGGCTGGGTCATGTCAGCCTCTCAGCCAGCAGCACCCTCAAGTCCTTCTGGGCAGGGCTGCTCTGGGTCTGTTCATCCCCAGCCTGTGCTGGTACCGGGGGTTGCCCTGACCCAGGTGCAGCACCAGCACCTGGTCTCGATAAAACTCTGGAGATTCCCATGGACCCCCTCCAGGAGCTTGTCCAGGTCCCTCTGGATGGCATCCCATCCTTCAGGTTTGTCAACCATGCTACTCAGCTTGGTGTCTTCTGCAAACTTGCTGAGGGTGCACTCAATCCCTCATTTATTTATGTCATTTATGAAGATATTAGATAACACAGGTCCCAGTAGAGATTCCTAAGGCACCCTACTTGTCACTGATGTTCATTGGTACTCTGAATCTTTGGCCCCTATCCTCTGGATGTGACCATTCAACCAATTTCTTATCCATCTAACAGTTCATCCATCTAATCTGTCTCTCTTTCTTAACAAACATTTTTTTAGCACGATTACATTAAAAAGATACCATTAATGAAGGCACTCTGGCATCAGTAGAGAAATGATTTACCAACCATTAGATATAGGAAAAAAAACCACCCATATATTTTAATAGATGTTGAATAATAATCAAATCATTTGGTATTGTGTCATGATAGCTTTACAGCTTTACCTGTATTTTTAGTAGTAACTGTATCTCCATAACTCCCACCTTCATATCTTGTCCATTATTTTTTTTCCTACTTAATTTGGCAACTCTAATTGACGATAATTTCAGAGTCACTGTAGCTTCTTAAAGTAATTCATATCACATTCACCTAGCAGTATGAGCTGCCCACTCCTTGTATTTCAATGAAGCTTTTCAAAGAGAACATTTTGTTAGGACTTTATTCACCACTTAATTTAGCGTGCTTAAAAATCATCTTGATAGTCTATAGAAATAATGGTATACCAATGTTAAAACATTCTATTGGCAGAAGTGGAACCTCAGTTATGTGCCACAGGCCTGAATTTAACATTTTCCTTTTATATTAGTTGAATTTGATGTTGGGTATTCTATTTCTTAAAAATGTAGAATTCAAAATCACAGAGGCAGAAGTTATTCAGTAGTTTCTCTTGAAATGTGAAAGTGTGATGTTTTTAAATCAAAATTTAAGAGCTGCTTTTACATCTACTTTATATTCCTGTATAGTAGGCTATCAAAGCTTGCTGTGTGGCATTTCCTAGGTGCAAATGAGGAGAAACTCCTAAGACTGGTGATTTATAATTTTTTAGACTTTAATTGAACTTTTAATTAGCATTCCAACTCTAGAGTATCATTTTGTCTTGGTGCTTCTTAAAGGCTATTGCTCCTTCCAGTCAATTACACATATTTTTTCAATTAGCTTTCCTTAGGGAAAAATAATTTCCTTATAAAATTAACTGCCCTGTCCCATAAAATTCATTACAATACAGCACACTGTGCATCAGTGACCTGCCCAAGGTTGTGCCACAGACCTGAGGCAAAGGTGAGAATGGAACCTTACAACTTTATAAGGATTTCATAGCAGCATCTTAAATGCCTGGACATTTTCTTCAGTGTAACTTTTTAATAAGCAGGGGAAGGAAAATGCTCATGAATCAGTTCAGAAACCAAGGATTCGTTCTGGTTCATAGTGTTGCTCCTGAGTAGTGTTGCTCCAGTGTGCAGTAACTGCATATTTTGCTGCTATATTAAAACATCGAGTTTGGTGAATTTGTTTATTCCTTGGTGTCTGAAGAGCAACCATATAATTCTGGTATACATATTAGAAAATTGTTTTCCAGGATTTTTTTCCAGTAAAAGTATCCCTACTTCCAAGTATTTCTGACTGTCTTTTTATCTGTACTTCTCAATTAGCTTTGAAGGATGTCATTGTGCACCCTCAGCCTGGGAAATGAAGTAATCAGGTAATATTCAGAATCACTGGGCTGTGTAATCTGATTATGAATGTTTACCTTGTGATTCTGCCATAGAGGAGAATCAAAGACATGGGAAGGACACACAGAGAAAAATACAAAAATGAGCTCTCAGAAGTTTATTCTTCTGAAATGAATATTCTTAATTCAAACCAAGCTTGTAAAACCAGAGATTAATAACAAAAAAACCTTTTTTGCTTTACAGTAAAGCTTCTCTTTTAGAGAACATAGCAGATCAGGCAAATAATTCTTCTGTCTTTATATTTTCTGCTCAAGCTTGCTCAAAGCTATCTTATGAAATGTGAAGCTAATGAATTTGAAGCTATGAAATGTGAATGAGAATGAATAAAAGTATTTGGAAGAAATTTTGGTTAAATCTTTTGGTCAGGCAGCTACTAGCCAAGCAATCAATTCTATGAAGCACTGATATTGCCTGATGCTGTACAGCAGTAGCAGAAGAATGTTAGATTGTTTGTGCTCACAGTGGTTTTGTAAGAGAGAAAGACTAGGGATAAATTGGAAAAGAGTTAAAATGATGGCAATGAGACAAATCTAAGGATCTCATAAAAGCTGTAGGCTAGATAAGGATTGGATAGATACGAAGAGTTGGAGAAGGATATGGAAGTCTGGTGGAAAAAAGCTTCCTCAGAAATATAAGTTCCTCAAGTTATTCTAAAGATTAACCAGCATTTATGACAATAGTATATCTACTGGGAGGTCATTTCAGATGCCAAAAATATCTTGAAATCAGTAGATCTTTTTAATAAAAAACTGTTTGCGTTTGAATAATGCCAAGATAACTAGATTGAGGAGAAGCTATTAACGTTTTTTATAGAGCATGAATTCCCATATCTACTGATATCAGTGATGATTCAGTTACCCTCTTACACAAAAACAATTTACAAAGTTCTATTTTTGTCCACAGAACCTGACGGTGTTTTTATAGGGTAGCTATGATTCAAGAGAGAATGCATCTTGCCATCAGCAAGTGAAGGCAAAGTGGGTGGGAGAGAGGAGGGAAGGGGAAGAGCTGTCATTCATTCCTTTATTCACTGAGTATAACACAGGGCAAGAAAGAAGCAAGAAGGAACCATGGTACTGTGATATGAGTGCGAATCCAGGAACTTCTGGAGCTCTTCCTGGTATGCTGCAAAATGTGCTAAGATTTTTCCAAATTTGCTGGTCTGACCTTATCCCACAGCTCACAATATCCATACCAAAGGCACATATCGTGCACTACTGAGTGCCCTCATTATAGGTTCTGGCTAATTACATGGTCCAAAAGTGACATAGAAGCTTTGTGTTACCTTGTTATGAAGTTTCACATATAGTAGAACAAAAATGTGCAACATCTATTATTACTCATGCTTACCTGGTTTAGGCTGCATTGAAATCCCTCATGATAAACACCCTGCAACCTTCACAGTCTGGATCAAGCCTAGTCACCAGGCAGGTCTAAACGCAGTTCGTTATTGCAATAAAAATCTTACAGTCGCATCCTTCCATTAAAGTCCTAATGACTGACAGATGTTCTGTTTGCTCCAAGGCTGCCTTTCTCCTCGGGAAGAGATAGTGCAGATGAATAGAGCTGCGACTTCATTTGTTGAAATCACTTCAAACTCTTCTCCTATGCCAGCGAATTTGTTAATGCCTGCAAGTCTCATTCTCTCATGGAGGCCTCATATGAATATTTATTTATTTATTTATCACTTTTATTTTCTCAGGTACATGCCAGCTCAGGAAGAGAGGTTTTCAATGGGAAGTAATCTTTGCCCTTTGGTAGCCTGAGGTTTTCATTGATGACTTCTTGCCTTCACCAATCACTACTTTCCTTTCCACGACTTCTATGAACTGTCTTGAATTCTATTAAATATAACACATTAGAATATCTTGAACGTAGCATTAGATTAAGGGGTGCTGTTTAGATAATTACCTTTTACAAATTAGTCAGGAATGCAGAATGAAAACAACGACAAAACATCAAGGGAATTATCTTTTGGAATAGGTTTTAACATTTTCTACTGTTTTAACATTTATTGGACAAGTGTACACTTTTGAGTTGATTTGAGCCTGGGTTTTTTGGTTATTTTACAACAGCATCAGTAAAAGAAAGTCATCAGTATTGAGAGGCTGAATCACCAGAGAAGGTGTGAGTGCCTGGACATGTAATCAGAATTTTGAATAAACATGTCAATGAAAAAATAAAAATCTGTCATGCATGTCTACCATTAGGTGGAAGTAAAATAGGTGGAAAAGCAAAATTGTCAGTTTTTAAAAAGCAAGGATAAATAAAAGAATATGGGAATCTTATGGGTTTTAACGAGACCAGGTGCTGGTGCTGTACCTGGGTCAGGGCAACCTCCAGTACCAGCACAGGCTGGGGATGAACAGACCCAGAGCAGCCCTGCCCAGAAGGACTTGAGGGTGCTGCTGGCTGAGAGGCTGACATGACCCAGCCATGGGCACTCCCAGCCCAGAGGGCCAAACGTGTCCTGGGCTGCATCCAAAGCAGTGTGGGCAGCAGGGCCAGGGAGGGGATTCTGCCCCTCTGCTCTGCTCTGGTGAGAGCCCACCTGCAGGGCTGCATCAGCTCTGGGCTGCCAGCACAGGAAGGACATGGAGCTGCTGGAGTGACTCCAGAGGAAGTCACCAAGATGATCAGAGGGATAGAGAACTCTCCTACAAGGAAAGGCAGAGAGAATGGGATTGTTCAGCCTGCAGAAGAGAAGGCTTTGGAGTGACCTATTTGTAGCCTCACAGTACCTGAAGAGAGCCTCCATGACAAATGGAAAGAGGCTTTTTACATGGGTCTGGAGTGACAGGACAAGGGGAAATGACTTCAACTGAAAGAGAGTAGGTTTACACTAGATATTAAGAGGAAGTTCTTGGTGGTGAGGCACTGGAACAGGTTGTCTAGAGAAGCTGTGGCTGCTTTATGTCTGGAAGTGTTCAAGGCCAGGTTGGATGGGGCTCTGAGCAACTTGGTCTGGGGGAAGTTGTCCCTGCCTCTGTAATAGGCATCAAAATTAGATGATTTTTAAGGTCCCTTCCAACCTAAGCCATTCTAGGATTCTATGTTCTGATTCTCACTAATAATGCAGGAATAAATTAACCTAAAACCCCTGTTTTTACCAGAAATGCTGATTCTCTTAACATTATATAAGCAGCTGACTTATTCATCTTGATTGCCTTATAAAAAGCCCAAATATTTTTCCATTATTAGATTTCCTACCTAAAGATCTCTGCAGATAGTTATATGCCTAAGTTTCATCACCACACTTGCTTAATGTGAAATATTGGGGGTTTACTTTTTTAACATTGGTTTCTATTATAAAAGATTGATTGATTTTAAATTCACACTTGGATTTTTATCTCCTTTGAATGATATAAAGTGTTGAATGATATAAGGTGTTTAACTCTAGATGATTTTTCTGTATCAGATTCTCTGGCTTTTTTTTATCTTCATTTATGCACCATTAATCTTCCAGTGATGCCATCTCTGTGTTTTAGACTGGCAAAAATTAATGTATTCAATTTTCTCTCTTTGCTGTGTACATATATTGATGTTTGTATAAAGCATATTTTTACATTTAAATAACACTGGTAATAGTGCTTTAACTTTCTCTAACTCTTATATTGTTAATTTGGACTCACATTTCAGATTAGAAACCTGATTAGAACTTGAGGGCTGCAACTTTATTTGTAACCACAGGTAACTGCAACTGATTTTTTTATATAAGATGTGTCAAGAGCAGGACTAAAGACTTCATAACTTCTTATGGGTTAAGAAATGGAATTCACTGGGGAAAAATTAAACAGGCAGACAACAACAGACAAGTTACAGTGAGGCTTATTTTCTGTACTTTTGCTATAATCTCCACAGGATGCTTACCACTGTCCTCTGAATTGGGTGATTTTCTCAGCACTTAGATCCCTTGTTCTCCTACTAATGTTTTCATTCTCTCAGGTGTAGCCACTGATGTTGTGAGACATCTTTAGTAGGCATTCTTCTTTGCATCTTCTGTCTCCTTTACTCTTATCTGACCTCGTGCTTAGTATTTTTTCTCTATCAGAGAATGGACACTAGTTCAACAGTTGAAGGCTATCATCTGATATTAGCTTGAACTTGATAGTTTTGTTTCCTCACATTCTGTCTATTCCTACCACTGTCAGTTATCTCAAAATTGATTTTACTTTTCTACTTAGAAGTGCCAAGTTAAACTGAAGTTTCTCAGAAAACACTGAACCATAGTAAATACCCTGCATTCCTTTGACTAATTTATTTCAATTGTTAAAGTTTAGTTTTCTAAGCTTGTTATTACAGAATCAGTTTCAAGGGAGCTCAGCAACTGACTGTTCCCTGTCCCACAATAAATATTGTTGAATAATAAATTAAATAATAAATTAAAATATTGTTTCCACTGCAGCCCAGCAAAATGCCCAGTTTCATTGATATATGTTGTGATATATTCCCTCCCTTCTGCTCATCTGCCTTTCTGGTTTTACCATTCTTCTTATTTTTTTTAAATATCTATAGCACAACCAACTGCAATTAGATCTTTACCCTCCAAGTGACTCAAACCTTCTGTCATGCAGCTTGCCTATTGATATAACATCTGCTATACAGAATGGTTACATCCTATATTTAGTAGGTTTAAACCACTATTACATAGAAATCTCTTCATTTCAACTCCAGCAAGCTGGGGAGTCAAATTCCATTTCAGTACATGAGTAAGAGGCAACTTCCATATATGCTTCCTGTTAAAGAATTTCTGGTCATCTGGGATAAATCTCAAGTTCTTGAAAATTTTGAGCAAAGCTGGGACTAAGGTTTGCTTTAGGACCATTTAAACTGAGTCTCAGTTAGGGCTGGCGATACTTTGATTCCAAGATCACAAATGCTGATGAAAAAACTAACACGCTTATCCTTGCCATTTTACCATCTGTGCCAAGAAATTCTGCATGAAACAAAGAAATACCTCCCTAGAACTGCAATTAACTGACTCCAGCATCTAGAACAACATAACTGATACTCTTCAGATCATGGTCCACTATTTGCTTTTTCTCTCAGACTGGACTAATGAGCTCATCAGCTCATGGTGAGTCTGGTCTTACTGAAACTCTAGCTGAGACTTGTTCAATTTGAACCTCACCTGGTATTCTGAAGAAGGGTCAAACTGCAGGGCCACAAGTCAAGTAGCATGTGCTTAATTTTTCCTTTTTTTTTTTTTTTTTTTTTAAGATTTTACTTGTTTTGAAATTATACCTTACCTTAACCTTTTGAGTATATACCTTTCTTCTTTCTCAGAGATAGCTCCTTGCTTTCAACTTAATTTTATTTTTAATTTATAAATAGCAAAGACCAAAACTGTAAGATGCTCTTGTGCAAGAATTAGTTTTAAAATCAGATTGAAGAGACAGCAAAAGGAAGAAGATATGGTGACAGAGAGCTTTGAGTCTAAAATCTTCTGCTTTTTGCGTTTTACAAGATTTCTTATTTCTTTTGTTGTCTTGTGGGCACGTAATACACAAAATCACTTGTGCCAATGATTAGAATTCAGACTGCAGAAAAGAGAACAAATATCCACACTCATTTGTTCACCACTGCTACTGCTCACACAGACAGTATCAGTTTTGGGAGCCAAGTTAAAAAATGCTTATTGTGGTTTCAAGAAAACACTGGGTAATGGAGCCACAATGACATTGTTGCTGGTTCTTAGATATCTCCCTTTCCCTCTCTTAACAGAAAAAATAGTACCTTTTCATTACAGTTTAAAAGTAGAGCTATCTAGTCAGTTGGTGTTACAGACTCCCATGCCATAGCTTTTTAAGATCCATTAAGTCCTGATACTTTTGCTTAAGTCTGTGAGAACCCATTTTTCTTGTGCTGGAATTTCTCTCATCCCTATTAATTTTATGCTGACATTGTTTAAAGCTGTTCTACTGATTATGTATTGCACCATTACAAAGACAAGAATTAGATTTCAGAGAGATTTCTCATATCTTAGAACAGAACTATCACACATTAGCCATAATTTTGATTAATTCAATAAAATATGCAAGGTCTTCATTAGCTGGTGCAGGTCCTTTGGAGTAAATAAAAGTAAATTGTAATTTGATGTCAACTGGTCTAGCTCCATTTCCAGCAATAGACTTATCCTTGTTTATAGCAGTTGAGAATCTAGCTTACTGTTCTGGCACAAACAAACGCTATTATTTTGTACCACTTTTATTTTTAGGTTGTTGTTGAATCTCTTGTAGGTTGCTCAGAAGTTTCTACCTATTTAATCTATCTGCTTTGCTTGCTGTGAGTCTGTTCCTCAAAAAATGTCTAAGGCAGGGCAGCAGCCCACACATAAGCACAAGCGAGACAGAAGGAGAAGGAGTGAAAACAAGAAGTCAGTGGAGCACTGCCAAGTTTCACTAGTTGAGGATCTGCTCTGAAACATTTTCAGTACTTCTTTCAGTCTTGCTGATGCTGGTATGTAGCTTGAGTCTTTGGTTTGAGTCCTTTGGGAAATACACTAGCAATAAGAATAGAAAAGCAATTTAGGTGGCATCTTTGATCATCATTGCTGTCAATCAACCCAGGGCTTGGCATTAACATATGCTCTTCAGAGAAAAAACTAATCTACTCCATTTGGTAACAATTAGAAACATTAATATGACAGAAACGAGACTGAAAACCTGAACTTTTTTTTTGTTGGAAGCCTGTAGAATGATAGGAAAATATTTTTAAAATGCAGTTTTCATTTTCAGCTTCCAGGAGTAACACTAATGTTAGTGAAATGGTCTATGTTACTTTATATAAAGATTTCCAGATTAGATTTCCAGTTTTAAAGCTGTTTTATTTTAAATTTTATGCTAATGTTGTAAGAGAAAAGAAACTGAAATAAAAATAAAACAATCAAATATACTTTAGTTTTCAGTTCACCGTTTCAACACATTTTCATGTTTTGACTCCATTCATTCAGAGTCAGACTGAGAAAATTTCTCTAAATCTCAATTTTCTTCCATAAATGGAGAAAAATATTTGGTATCTAGTTCTAAGTAGTCCCTTTATAATTTTAATACTGAAAAACAATCTCTATTTTCAAATTGCCTAAACCCCAGAAATTGTAGACATGAAAAATAATTAATTTAATATTTTTTTATCTGATTATATATGTATATATCTTCAGTTCAGACACTGATTTATCTGCATTTTAAACATTCTTAAAACATTATTTCTTTCAGATCACACATGCACTGAACAATGGTGTGTGTTATGACATAGATGACTCAGCTCAACCATATAAAACAAGCATATTCAATTGCTTCACTAATAAGAAAATGGCAAGAAAGCCTGTTCTGAGTTTAACTGAGTTTCTCTTTTAGTCAGAGATTCTCTAGAAAACTCGCACCATGAAAAAAGAAAGGAAGCTAATCAGAATCATTATTCAGTATATATTTTGAAATGCATGTGTTTATTTTCTTTATAGAACATGAATATAAAAAAAAAAGTGCAGAAGACAGTTAATAAAAAGAGTGACTGTTTCATTATCACTTTCAGTAGTTTCACACTTGGATGAAAATTGAGATAGATTATACTTTAAGTGTACTTTTTCTTCTGAAAACTTAAAAGAAAAAAAATCCTATGACTATAGAACTGATCAGAATGAAATAATTTGAAATTCTATGCTGAAAAACAAACATTTTACACAAGCTCAAAAGTTGCCATCACTTTACCCATCTTTAGTTTTTAGGTAATTGTAAGTAGATCCTTAAAGGAACAAAGAAAGACATAAATAATCCAGTCTCTAGAAATTTAGCTGATTGTGGCTGGGAAAACTATTTTTACTTGGAGCCGGTAATCATCAGAACAAATTATTGAGAAAGTGCACCACAATCTACAATCTTACAAGCAAGACAGTGTACTTCTTTGGAAGATACGCTGTAGGTAGAGAGAAATATGAGAAGCATGCTGGGATCTGCTCTGCAGGAAATCCAACAGGACAGTCAAAGCAGTTTCTTCTGAGTTTAATTCTGAGAAACTGCGAGTCACACTTTATTCCCCCCAGTCGACAATTCTTGTATCTCACAGTTAGAGACTTTTGTGTTGTACTATTTCCATGGCAGAATAAAATTGAAAGTGTTGCATGACACGTACTAAACAGAATGTGTTAAGATGTCTGTCTTAGTTACCCAGAAAAAAAATCTGGAGTAACTCGAGAATTTTGGCTCATTGATTCAAGACTTTACACTTACCAAAATGTAAGGCAAGTGTAACAGAAGAAGTATCAAAGTCACTTGGAGTTAATCTGTTTTAGTAAACTGATACAATGTTGTTAAATCGTGTTTATAAAAGCCCACAAAGGGCTTAAGAGAATTGGTAAAGAGAACTTAAAAACATACACTGTGTTTTTTTTTTTTAATGAGTCACCAGAAGAGCTGTCCTTTCTAAATATTCTTTTACTTCCAACTGCCTAGCCTAGTGCCTACTGACGTGATACAGAGACTTGGCAGAGAATAAATATTTTTTAAAACTTACTCATTAACACCTTGGACCCATCCATCAGAATGATTGACATCAAGAGACAATGCATTTTTTTTTTAATAGGACACAACATGTACAAAAGGCTTTCTGTGGGCTAATGAGGCACACCTGACAGATGTGTGAGTCATTTGACACAATGGGTGGTATTCATGAACACTATCACCTTGCAATCAACTCAGTATAACATTCCTCCTTATTTTTTGAATCCCCTTTTCTTTAAAATAAAAGGAATTTAGGAATAACTGCACAGGATTCAAAGCAAAGTCATTTATATGCTCCATCCCTGAGATGCTACTAATAATGATGTTCATGACATTATCTGAAATTTTATTAGGAAAATAATAAGAACTTCCTAAACTGTGTCTAAGAGATAGACTTCATGTGTTCCATGCCATGCACTTTATATTATTGCACCAAATGAATCCAGTAAAGAGTAATTGGCATGGGTGAGTAACACAGCAGTGCAATAAAGATAACTTGTCACCTTTTGCTCATCTGTTCAATGTTGTCTCTAAAGGGTAATAGGTTTCATTATAGCCTCCTGTATTTCATGGAGATTCATCAGGCAAATTATGCAAAAGTGAGAGAATCACAGTGGGTTTTACAGTAGCATTACCTTTACAAAAGAGGAAAACCATCAAAATGCCCAAAAGAAGGTATGTCCTGGTTGAAAAAAAAGGTCTATTAAATAGGCACTATGACTCTGGAAGCTTTCAGAAATTTAGTTTCTCTTTTAAGTGACCTGGCAGTCTTTTGCCAAATATTTCAGAAGATTCCTCTGCCTATCTATAGTAACAAGGTTGGCTGTATTCTGTGACTTACCCTGTGAACTCGGGCCACGCAAGTCAGCCTGATCCATATTCATATTCATCATGTGTGTCAAGCCCTGCTTCTCATCCTTCATCATGTACTTTCTGTACTTTTTTTGTTGGTGCTTGTAGCTCTGCAAAATGAATTTTGATCCAAACAGCGGCATGTTTTGTCTTATGCTGTATCTCTGAGATGAACCAGTTACCTTCTGCATAGGTTACAAACTCATTTCCTCCTAATGACCTAAGCACCAGGCATGGGCAGCCATAGTTTATTTTGAAGGACTGAGCTCTCTTCTGCTGTGGGTGATGAAATCCTGTCTGGACAGATATATGGTTACCCAGAGCACTCATTTATATTTAAGGCAATTGAGGGTTGAGAATTAATAGCTTGTAGGAAAGACTGGAGACCAGATGACATTGCAAATTATTTAGCTATCATTCTTGCAAAACATTGTAGTGGGGTCTGGTGCCTGCTGTGTTCTCAGAAGGCTCTTGAAGTAGAACTGAGATATTGATGAACCGTTTTACCAATCTACAAAATCAGAAAGCATCCCTGTCGGTGATATGACCCTTACAGTCCAAGAAAATTATGAAAATTGAGAAAGATATTTATTGTCACATAAAAATAGTTAGAGAAAACCAGTGTAAGTAGGATGCCAGAAAAAAGTGTTTTATTTAGCAGTTTTCTAGCAGTTAGAGCCAAAGGTGCAGAAGAACAGTAACACAGGCAAAAATACAAAATTACTAAAGCAGCCGTAAAAATGGCAGACATCTCAATGGTTACAGTATCCAAAGTTTCGTCTTCCCTCTGGGTCTCCGTTCTCTCTCTAAGTCTCCATGTAGGTGCAGAGCAATCCAGGCATGAAATGAAGGGTGACTGCCTAGATCTGTAAGATTTTTTAGCTGTTGAATTTCTAGTTCCAATGCCTATAATATCTGCAGGCTGTAACAGGAATGTTTGAGGGAAAATTGTTATGCAGAAGTCTTAATACTTATTTTGGTAGCCAGGGAAGATTCAACAAGATAAGAGGCATGTGAACTTTATCCCCAGAGGATCAGCACAGTGGTTCCTGCTAGGTCCCCCATTGAAAGCAGCAGATGCATTTGTTTCTACAAAAATTAGGCCTTTGAACTTCAAACTTGCTTGTTGACATTATAAAAAAAATTCAGTACTTAATTATATGTCATCTTCTACTGAAACAGTCTAGTTTTTGCTGTCCCCCCCTTGCTTCCTGCCATGCCAGAAGGCTTCTCTGCAGCAGTTCCCCCCAGAGTCACAGTGACACTGGGTCTCCCACACTTCTCTTCAGCATTTCAGGCTTAAGTTGTAGTACTCTCTTTTCAGACCTTATTTGCTGGACAGCTGGTCTCATTTAGATGTCTGTAATGGGAAGTATACACAGTCCATATGATATTTCTATTTCTCGGTGTTTCATAAATGTATGTGCACGAGGTTTTGAAGAGCCTGGCAATTATCCAAACAAATCAGAGGATGTTCTAAATTATGCAGATGATACGCCGAAATCTTACCTAGAGCTAATCTGAACAATTAGGTTCCTTGAAAATGGAAAGGATACAGAAGGGGATAAATGGTATGTCACAACTCATACTGATGCTCCAGAGCCTGGTAGGGTACTGGATCAGATTCTGTCACATATATGACAGAATATAATTCTTCTTGTGTTTGTTTCCAGGGTCCAGTTGTTGTTTGATTGCATAAACTAGTTCATATCCACTTCAAAAATAAACAAGAACAGAGCTTTCAGAGCATTTCAAGAGAGAACAAGGCCTAAAAGCTGAACATCTGAATTACTGAAGATAACATTTTTGACTTGTCCATAGTTTCTTCTAGGAAGATGTTACTAATCATGGGGTACTGTCCTGTGTGCTGGGAATGACAGTGGCACTGGTATTAGGAAGATGGTGTTTCTCAGCTTATTTCAAATCATATTGACTACCCTTTTGTTAAAAGCTTCAAAAAGATGTGAGATAACTTTTTTTAGAGATTGATGTGTGAGAAAGAACAGAGTAAAAGGGATCAGCTGCGACTGAATTTGGTACAGTTAGAGGTGGAGAAGCTAGGGCTTGGACTTTTTAGCAGTGAAACCAGACCTTTAAAGCCTCATGTTGTTTTTGGCAGACATTCTTCTCCTCCCCATCTTATTTACACTCCCTGTTCACGTCGGCTTCTTTTTGCAGCATGTTATTTGCAGAGCAGAGCTTCTTTACACTTCTTTCTGCCAGCTTCCAGATGATCATGAGCCACAGAACAGTCACCCAGAAACCTGTCACCACTGGAATGGTGCACCAGAATGGAGAATATGGAGTTGGACCGCAAACCCTCTACAACAGGCTGCGGAAGAGGCTGAGTCAGCCCCTTGCTTAAAAGGCCATTATAGCATTCAGTTGCTGATCTGCTTGCCATGTGTGATAGCACATTGCTGCTAAAATGGCATATTGGCCCTAATCCTGAAAAGCTTTCAGACATGTATGCATTCAGTGAGATAAAGAACTATAGAGAGATGCCTATGTTTTCTATAAGGACGTCATATCGGTATAAAAAAGATAGGTGCAGTGATCTCAAAGTATTTTGTGATACAAAAGTATGAGCAAGAATATATAATGCACATATATATGATCTGTACATACACTCACACACACACACACATATATATACACATATGTATATTACATCTCTGTAACTGAATGGCATTACCATGGGGATAATGAGACCCACAAATAGCATAGTTAACAAATTTAACTTGCTATTTTTGTGTCTTTCATTCCTGAACTGCCAGGGAGTAGATTGCTATATCCTCAAATTTATCTTTGAAAATCCTCTCAAAATAACTTCTCTGTGAAACTCATTTGACAGGGTTACTTACATGATCACCTCTTTATCAATCCACTGAGAATGAGAGTTAGTTCTAGACTTTAAACTAGCAAGGCTAGTTCTTTAGCTTAGTCTGTAGCAGTTTATGCTCTCAACTCTTGAAATTATTTAGCACTGAGGACACTGTGTAAAACTCTTAGAACTGTAAGAATTTTTATTCTGCATCTGAGTGAGAGTGTGACATTACATTTCATACAATATCATATACTTCACACTGCTTAGTATACAGCAACACATATGGAGAAAGATTGGGAACCTGAGACTCCTTGCAGCTCCACGAGCACACTAACCATACTGTACTGCTCTTGCAGTCTTTGGTGTCAATGTGAATCAGCAATGCCAGTGATAGACTTATACAACTACAATGTCTGAGCTACATAAATATAAATGAATTGCATATAGGCATGTCTGTCTGCTGTGCATGTATCTACATTTTATATATAGATACATTTGTAGATTTATCCATGAAAATAAGTTCATGTTACCAGTTTAATAGTGTTTTCCTTCAATGAATCTAATGCATAAATACTAATGGTATGTTGCATGGTATGCCTGTCTGTCAAAACTATTCAGTGAAAAAGAGGGAATTTTGAAAGTAGAAACTGACTTGAGAAATCCTGTTTTTTTTAGCTGATTAATCTGATAACAAAAGTTTTGGTTGGAGTAAGCAGTGTTTCCTGGGGAAGAGAGATCAAATGGGTTTTTACCTCATTAATGCCTTAATACCAGCTGATGCAGTATGTACGTTGCAGGCCATGTATTCTTTTTTGCAGTTCTCTGATTTTACAGCTGGCGCACTCCAGGCTGTCTGCCTTTCCATGCTGAGTCCAGTTTGTCCATCTTCTGACATCTTGGTGTATGTACAACACGATACTTGTTCTCTGGGGAATTTAACAAAGCTGTTTCTGAGACAGTAGGTGCTCCTGGTGCTCAGGAGTTAGCAATTTCAAATACGGCTGGGTTCATTGCCAAGAAAATATGGTGGGAAATTCTGAGTAAATTTTTTTTCCTCCAGGCAAACTCTTCAATGCTTTATCAAAACATCCAGATCCTTGTGTTTTAGAATTTCTTCAAAGACAGACAACCTTTTTTTCCTACTGACTGATGTTCAATATCTGTAGCTATTGAGCAGAAAAAGAACTGCTCTGGCAAGTCGCTGAATAGGTCCTTGTGCAGGTCAGTAGTAGGCTGGTACCTCATGAGGAGTGGAAACCTATCAGCCTACCAATGGCGCTGTCAGTTCAGATAAACAGCTGCCAATTTTTCCCACTTTCCATCAGGTGGAGGTTTAACAATTTTTATTGAAGAAACCAAAGCTTTGAGAATACTAAAAGCTTTAATTCTTTTCCACCAACTAACAGTGCCACTTATGGTGCTGAGGACAAACTTAGAATCATGTGCCCTCACCTAACCGACCTTGTCTGCATCACTGGTGTTTTAACAAAATTGGTTCTGCACCCACTCTTCTATCAGAAACTATATTCCCTGAAGTAAACCTGGGTTTAGGCCACCCTCTGTAGCAGAAGGGCTGTAAGGGGGAGTAGTGTAATTACTACAAGCCTCTGCTTTGTCCTGACACAGTTGCATCCACTGTCAGGAACCTGCAACTTCTGAACTCACAAACTACGAAGAAACCTGAGGTGACAAAATCAGCAAAGACTGCACCTTGAAGTTATATCATGTTGTGCATCAAAGTATGCTTCAGCCCAATGGAAGTGGCATTATTGTGTTACCCTTATCCCAAAGCAGCTACCTAACATTCAGGTTGTGACTCTACTTGTTCCAGGCCTTGCTGATACATTTGCAAAATCATAGCCACAAAGTGATTAATTGTTACTAATAGTTATTTCTAATCTTAGCTACTTATTTTTGTGCTTTAAAATAAAAAAGCAAAGCTTTTTTCCCTAAGATTTTTTTTTAGTATTAAATAAAATTTAGTTTGAAAACTAAGACAGATGTTGCTTGATCAAAGTTACAATCATCTTTTCTAATTGACTGTAATGTGCATCCCCTTTTCTCTAATATAGAGAATATATACACAAAGCTCTGTTCCTGAGGAAGAACAGGCAAAGGAAACTTTTTGACGGCACAAACTGGTGGTTTTCATATGTCTATGTATTATAACTAAGTATATGTTGCCTGCACTTACATGAAACTAAAGATCTTGCACTTCCTTAGAGTGGAAAAGCAAAACTCATTCATAAAATTACAACATGGTTAAAAATAAATAAAAAACACAGGAAAAAGGAATAGGTTTCATCACAAACAGAGGAACGTGGAGCTTCCTAAGTATAGCCTTAGCATTTAAAGTTTCGGAAGAGATTTCGCGGGGTAAAACACGGGTTAGGAGAGGCCCCTCTCGAACCGCGCTCGCTGCCCGGCCCGCGGGGCGCACGCTGCAATTTCAGCGGCGGCCACGAGATGGCGGTGCGAGCCCTCGCACGGCGCCTCGGCCGCGTGCCGCCGGCAGGGCCCGGCCCGGCCCGGCCCCGGCTCTGCGAGCCCTTCCCGCGCCACGCCGAAAATCAGGCACTGAGGAGAGGAAACACGACTGAAAAATGTGCATAGTTTCATTTGCCGGGATGAGTAGGATTTGGCCCCTGCTGAGTTGAGGCGCGGTACGGGCCGTGCCCAGGCGCTCGGTGGAGGAGGGGGCGCACGACCACGCCGGTTTGGGCCCGGGACCCCCGGCGCGGCGGGGTAGGAGCCGCAGCGCAGCTCTCGTCCCGGAGCACCAGAGGGAAAGCGCTCCTCCACAGTGCTTCCCACGCTTTGTGGCGGCTGCCGGGAAAACGGCGAACCCTGACAGCGTTGCCCCCACAGGCACCGCTCGAACCGTGCCGACATCTCAGTGCCCGTAACCGGCGCCGGGCGGGGACTGCGGGATTGCCTGAGCCCGGCTGCGGGGCCACCGAGTCCTCGTCAGCCTCCTGCCCGGGCCTGGGCATTCACCCCGTGCAGCACCAACCTTGCCATTGCCTTTGAGTGAGCGCTCTGCTACACCGCGGTCCGCCAACCCACCAGATACATCCCCAGTGAAAACAGCTGGGTAGTCATCCATGGGGACGAAGGTGCCGAATTCAGTGCCTAAAGCACTGAATTTCCCTGTATCTGATTTCCCTAATTTTCCCTGTATTGGGAAATTCAACCTTCAAGCACCACTTCGTCACCTCGTGCGCTTGGATTGATTCTGCCTTTTGTCTGCCGTGTCTGTCGCAGAGCACACCGTTCAGGGCATAGCCTGGCTGCCGTTGGTTGTATTTACACAACACCGGGCACACTTGCTGCTTTCATATTGTTAAAATATTGAGTAATACAGATAAGACCAATGGCCAAAACTAAATTGAAATAATCAGGTCTGTGCATTTGCCTTAATGGTGGCTGTTGACTATTTGTATTCCTTGAAAGTGAAACTTATGGAAAACTAATTTAGTAATTTTATTTGGCAATTCCAGCTCTTTTTAAAAAGGACTGTGTATACAACCAAGCTGTTTACCCATCCTCTGGAAATGTGGTGAGTGCTTATATAATGTTTCAGTACTTGAGTTCAGAGGGAGAAATGTCTCAATGAAGGTCAATGTACTGGTGTAGATGAAAGTTATGTCAAGGATGAATGTAGAGAAACCCAATTTTTATTATGAAATCCCCTTCTCTTCCCTCATATGTCCAGATTCAGGATTTTTTAGAAGATGTGTCTTTTGAAAATTAAGAGATTAAGATGGTTGTCTGTGGAGCTGCTTGGAAAATAAACCCATCATTTTTTATCATATGAGCCTTTTCCGTGAAAACAGTAAAGTGAAATCTGGATGAGAAATTTTGTTCTTTTCTGGCTAAGCAGTCTGTATGAGTTTTGAGAAACAATGTTTGAAAAAAGGCATTGCACTCACATGTATTACCTCTGATGTTGTTTTCCTCAGGGGTTCTAGAGGTATTTGAATTATGAATTATCCATCCTAATTCATTTCCTTTAGAGCCAAATAATTTATTCTGAATAATCATTCTTGTCCTGAATGTATATGTATATGCCTACTCCTTCATATCCACACATGTAGTTTTTACAATCTTCCTAGCAGAAGAGGCTAAAGAACTTAAGCAAACATGTGCGAGTAGGAGGCATCAATTATTAGATGAAGCAGTTGAGTTCAGAGTACAAGTAATTGTGTAGAAAAATCCATTTTTATGAGAGTTTGATGACACACTGAGCCTGACTAGTGAAAAACATTTTAAAGTTTATTTTCTCTCTTTGCATGATAAATATTTATTTCAGGGCTCTGCCAATAGTAGGAGGCCTGTACTACCTTGGGTCTACCACTGGTGAGGAGACTGACTGTTAGTTAGTTGTTGAGCTGGCAACAGAGTACAGGAGACTTGGTAGAGCTGAATTAATTTCACACATTTATAAAATTCTAATTTTTGAATGTTCTTTTTTTTTTTATGAGTGCACGTGCATTATAGAAAACTCATGGAAGTAGGGAAAGGTTTTGGAAGGAAATCAGAACTATGTCACAGCAGGAAAAATGATTTTTGTTACAATTATTACAATAATATTTAATAATAATAATAATAATAATAATAATAATTTGTAATCTGTAATTGGTGGAACAAGAATTCCTGAATTCAGCAGTCACAAATTCTAAATGCCCTCCTTGTGGGATGGAGAAAAAATGATCCCCAAGGATCCCCAAGGTCTACAGGTGGTAATTTGCAGGGGTGTCCAGAAGACTGCTTTCTGATGTCCCAGAGATGAGGTTATCAACAATAATCAGATCCCGATCAAACTTGTGAAGAAGTGGTACCTGTCTGTTAAGTTGATGCTTATATGAAAAGCTTTTTGTTCAGATCCCATATGTGATCAGTCTTGGGCACTGCTGTTCAGATTCTCATTCTCTCTTCATTCCCCTTCAGATTCTTTTGGGCGCCCTGGAGCATGGCAGGAAACAGGGCTCCTAGTATGAGGTGAGTGCATCAGAATAGTCACCTCTCTTGCCTCAGGCCCTGCAGCAGGAGCAGGAGCTGCAGCTGGATGGCCTCTCCCTACATCTCTTTTGATGTGGTAGGATTCCATGACAGAGCCAATTCCCAGCTTAACCAAACCCTAAAGAATTTTAACTGTCAGCCTAGTCACCTAGTGAGAAACTTCATCTGCTGTTAATATTATTTCAGGCTTCAATAGTGAAGATCAAGCCTTTGTGTTACAACTGAAATTTTATTTACTCAATCACTAGTTTTCTTAAAGTTAATATAAAAATCACTGTTTCAGTAAAGAAGACTTTTCAGGGTTTCTACTTAACTACTAATCTTCAGCAGCACTTCAATATCTGACAGGGGGAGTGTTTGATGTTAATTATAGTTTGATGAGTGCATAATCATGTAAAATTTGGTTTTATGCACAGTCTCCTATGTGAATTTGTTTTTGAAATATGAACCTAAGCAAGGAAGAAAATAAACCTTTACAATCTTCAGAGTTATAATCTGATTGTCATATAACAAAGTACCTTGTCATTTCCCACTACATGGCTCTTCCATATAGCTCTACCTTTTCAGCATTTACTTTGTTATACTTGATTGAGTACATTACTACAAAGTGTTATTTATCCAGCCTAACATTTGTTCCAAGAAGAAAAGGTAAATATTATGGGCTAAACTCCATTTTAGATTCTTATAAACATAGCTCTCAGAAATGTAAGCCTGAACTCAAACATTTGTGACATCAGTGGCCTCTGAAGCAAAACAGAAATGGATTCTGGATCCAGCAAGAGGAATAAAGTTGGGTTTCTATCCTTAGAGTTTCTATCCTTACTAAGATGCCACTTAAAACATCCAGATCTGGAGGAAATGTAATGAACTGAATTTACTTCCTCAGCTGGAATAGTTTTGGCACATATATCTGAAGACCTGTTTAGCTATGAGGAAGCTAACCAATGGTTGAGATTATGCCCATCTGTCAGTTAAATCAAAGATCCCAAGGCTAAATGCAGCATTCAGAGGCAACATGTAGGCTCATGAATTTTATGGAAGACAGTGTCTAGATACCAATAAGCAGCTCTCTTGCATCCACATGCTATAAAACTGTATGTAATTGTTCTCATTTTAGTAACAGCTTTCAGGAAATTACTGTTAGGAATATGGAAGAAACATTTTATGCCAGTGACCTTAAAATTGTAGTACAGAGATCTAATTTTGTTTTCCAGTCATTTATGCCATAAAAGTAAAGAGTATCTATTTTAAGTTAAAAGAATGCAGTATATAGGAAAAAGATGCTTTTCCTTATAAAAAAATTGATTCGCAAAAACCGTGGACATGCTATTATTTTTAAAATACAAGGCAGGTCTTAATGCTTATTTTTATAATGTTGTGACTCTGTGTATTTTCTGACTTCAAATGTTTTAACAGGATGACATGGGAGAAACAAGAACTATCTACACGTGTCTGTGTATGTGCCATTCAGCCAGAATGTGCATAATTTTTTTCTAACTACATGATTTTATTCTCAAAATTGTAAAATATTACAGAGAAATCATAAGCCTGCAAGAAATTTACAGCCATCTCATTTCTGGCTTATACATTCCTAAACAATTTTTTCTGGCACAGATGGTAACATCATAACTTCAGATTGCATTGCCATCCATTGCTGTGGCTGTTCCTGGGTGTGGGAAGAGGTGATGATTAGCTAAGACAAAACTTGCTGTTCACAACATCTTGAAAATTTGTTTTTATTGATGATAAAAATGGCTTTCAAATAAACTGAAGATTTTAATGGGAAATTGCCTGTCTTTGTCAAGGTTTTATTTTTTTCTTTTAAGTCAACTGTACATGCAATCATAAAACTGATGTTTCCAGTGCTATATATTTCCTTTGTTTTCATGCTTATACACATTAAGAATATGAGAAAGTCACAAATGCAAGACAGCAGACATAACTTGGAAGAATCTGTAAACAGCAACATTCTTTGAAAGCACAGACCATCTATATTCTTAGATACTATTGTTGCATTTCAGCCTTTCCATGCAATTATTTATTTTTCTGTGACATTTTCAATGGATTTTGAGTCCACAGGAAGCATATGGGTATCATTCTCCATTCAGCTACTAAAAGGATCATTGTGTTTCAGCCCATTTACAATGTATTCCTTGCCTTAGACTTAGCTTATTTTAGGAAAGAACACATGAAAGTTGGGCATTTATCATGCTCCCAAAATTAAATGGAGTTAAGCAGGGTTTTGCTCCTTCTGTTTTTTAGTTTTACTTTGGATTGGATATGGACCATTTTTGTTATAGAAGCTGAAAACACATAGGAAGACCAAAAGAGCTTGGAAGTGGAATAAATCAGAAATGTGAACATTGGAACTCATGTCAAACCTCAAATGTATTTCAACTGTTCTCTTCCACTTGAGGTATTTGCTTCTTATTTCTCAAATTGTATTGGCCCTTGCGACTTTGAAGCATCCTTCCCACCACCTTGACTAAGAAATTAATTTGGTGGCTGTTTACATTAACATGTGTTGTAAGGTAAATCTATCCTCTATATTCCCATTTATCTCATGTTGAAATGAGAAGAATTCTGAAAGATCTTATATCTTGGAACATCAAGAATATCAGTTAATACCTTTCCAAGTGATTTTGTAGTAGTGCAGAAATGTCCAGATTGGAGCATTTGAAAGTCAGTAGCAACTTTGGTATGCTCACTTTCAATTTTTTGTGTGAATTCAGTAGCCTAAAACCTCTGGCCATTCAACTGAGCATTTGCCTCAGCTCTGGCCTTAAGCACTTGACAGAGTTAAAGTAATTTGCTTTCAGTGCATCTAATTCATGGTCCTTAAGCTGCTATTTTCCAAAGATTTGTCAACTCTTTCTGCCTAAAAATATCAAACTCTAAAAGTCTTGCTATGATCAATATTTCCATAATGTCTAATGAATGATAGGAGTATACCGGTGATTTTCCACATTGCTTAACCATTTAAATGTTTGACGGTGTTTTCCACAGATATTCTTCCCTTTGCTTCTTTACATGTGTTTTGGTTTGATTGACTTAGTGACTTAAGTTTACTGTCTTTGCCAGCCTCCTCATCTGAGATGTCCTTGAATTCTTCATAGAATCATAGAATGGTTTGTATTGGAAGTGACATTAAAGATCATCCAGTTCCCAACCCCCTGTCATGTGCAATCACTTTCCCAGTCTGTTCTACTAGTGGGAACATGACCAGCTGCCAATTATTCTTACGTGGTAGCTGCTTCTTTAATTATCAGATATTCTGTGTGCTCAGGTAAAAGCCATTCTAGCTGGGATTTGGTAGGACAATGCACAAGTGGTGTGGAACCCTTAACTTTTCTGGAGGTCAAGTCCATGTTACCTGAGTAGCAGCTTCTGCTTTCAAATCCACATGGTATGTATAGTGGTGTCGCGCTGTTTCTCCCGGCTCCGGGCAGCTCTGGCGCCTTTCGGTGCCACCTCCCTCCGGAACTCGGGCTCGCTGCTAATTCCTGTGTGCCGCTGCTGCTGCACGCCGGTCGGGGTTTGCCGGGTTCTGTTGCCCACGCGAGGGTCCGAGGCAAAGAGGGAAGGAATTTGTCCAAATCACCCATGAAGGAAAGTGGGAAGGCTTTATTGTCGCAGAGAGCTGCAGTGGGGGGTTGCGACCCGTGCTTCCCACGCCCATGTGGGGAAATGGTGCCGGCACCGGCGGGGAGTGGGATGATATAGGGGTGTTACAGGGAGGGCAGACACCCCCCCACCCAATGAATACAGACGCTGTGGTGCTGATGTGTACTACAGCGACCAATAGGAACACAGCAGGGGCGGATACGGGGCTTCCGGGCGAGTGGGACCGCGGCATCGGGGTGACAGACACAGAACTCCTCAGGACTGGATGGGGGAGTGGTCACAGGAGTGATGGGGGAACACTCCAATGGTGGGCAGCCCGGGGCTAACAACCGTGGGGGGAGAGAACTCAAGGGTACACAGGACTCGGCTAACTAACATAAATAAGAACCCCTAATCTAAACCCAAACCTGGAATGCAACAATGTATCAATAGAATTTCTCTGATTTTTGCAGCGGGAATTCTGATTACTCTTTTTAGGCTTTAGAATTACATTACATCTAGACACAAGACATATCAGTCTCTCAAAGTTTCACTAATATGCAATGTACTTCTGTTGGTTCTGTTCCAGATTTGTCAGCAATCTGGCTTTGATTTAGGCAAGTCAAGTTTCAGGGTATTGCCATGCATGTGTCTTGAAGTGCAGCAGTGCTCTTTTACAGGCGAGACTCAAGGTCTGTCTATCAAAGTAGCTCTTGGGCTTTTTTTTTGGAACACAGCTATGAGATCTGTGAGATACCTCTCACTGCAGATATGAAACAAATGTGGCTGCCCCTGCAGCGTGCTGAGAAGTGGAGTATTGCTGTGCATATTAAGGCCCTGAAACTCTGCAAGACAGAATGCTACTGACAAACTTTGTGGTTATATTCTGAAAAAGATCATGATACCAGTGTAATGGAGTCATTAATCTTAGAATGCCATTTTCTGAAAACTAAGTTTAGGGCTCCAGTAGTATGTGGGACTCCTAATTTTTGACTGGGAAAAAACCCCCAGCCTCTGAACCTTCTTCATTCTGTAATTTATTGAATACAGTACTTTGCAATAGCTTGGAAACTTACTTCAACTATAATTTGGAAGAGTAAGAATATTTGCTTTTGTGGGTAAAATCTAAACTGAGCTGGTACTATTCTGACAAACAGCTGACTTTTTTCCCCTTGAATTATTATTCATGCCTATATTCAGTGTTGATAAACTTCCCAATATAAGGAGTTATTAGAAAACAAAGGTTTTAACAGTGAAAATACCTTCAATTTTATAATTAAGGAAATTTGAGGGAGTTTAATTTAAAAAATAGTTTTTATTTAATTTAGACTAAACAAAAATTTAAAAGAGAAAAATGTATCTAACCAAAGTATATTAATTTTGCCTAGAGAATACTTTTTATGTGTATAGATAATTGCTCATGCAGACATTGAGATTTTCATTGCAATTGTATTTGAGGGAGTGATATTTTTTGAATACCCCAAATGTTCACAGAGCTTTTATCTCTGCTACTTATCTCTACAAACATCATTTCATTGTAATGTACAGGCAGGTATGTCATCCTTCCTGCTCACAACAGACAAGGATCACTGACACCTATGTTTGAGATGAGGGTCCTCTGCTACAGTAAAGTGATAATGTGGAGGGTTTGCTGAAAAATATTTCACATGGACATGATATGGGAGTAAGTTATTCAAATAACTTGTAGCTTCAGCTCTTGGTCACTTCAGTGAAACTGCTTAATGAAATTTTCTCTGCCAACTTGTGAGAAATGCTTCTATACTAATGGACAAACTAGACTCTGGTTAAATCTGGAACACCTTGGATTGGGTAGAAGTATCACTACTCAGTAACATCCAACTTAAAAAAATTTCAAATTGATTCTCTTGAATGAAAAAAGTTCTGACCTCATTACTAAACTCATTGGCCATTTTGCTTGCTTTCTGAAGATTTCAGACTGAAGTACATCTGGGCCTAAGAGCACTGACTTTTCAATTACTTTATCTTCTATCTTTGAAACTATAGCCAAAGTAATGGCCTTGAGCATCTTGCAGCACTCTTGGGCTTGCTCATGACTTAAGTCCTCTATGTTTTCTTTTTCTGAATGGTACTGGCTGACCTTGTTTAGCATGAATTTTACGTTAGTCCTCCGGAAAGTTTCTGATATACTGATAAACAAAGGATATGCAACATTACCCCTTTCTGCTTGCTTGAGACTGTCTCTCTTATATCCAAATGCTTGTCCTCTTCATTCCATTTTCCCTAAACAGAATTTATTTTTATTTGGTCTCCCAAAAGTTCTTTCCTTATGAAGAACTTTTGAAGAAAACCTCAGTGTTTTTAGTTTACATGATTAAAATTCTCAGGTAGTTTTTCGCTCAGATGTTATTTCTGCAACAAGCTTTAATAAGAAAATAAGAGACATCTTCTAGCATCTGAGAATGTCATGTAGGAAAAATAGAAATGAACCTGTGATCAGCATCTGGCTCAAGCTCCCAGTGCTCAGTGTGGGAGCTGTTGCTCTTACACATATTGTGCTGCTGCAGAAGTGGGAGGAGATGAAACTTCTGCCATTTCTCTGGCATCACTCAGCAAGGTGTAAATGAAATATGAAAGAAACACTTTCCGCCCACTCAACGCACAGCAGACAAAAAAGATAGTGTTTTATATTTGCTGCTGTGATATGCTATTTGTTGTAGTATTAACCTTACACAGTGTCAGAATGCTTCCTAAGATTTACAATCTCAGGTCAAAAGGGAAATGATTTCTTGTTAGGTCTCCTTCTTTTTCTCTCCTTCCACTAGCATGCTGCTGCATGTCAAAGCTGGTTTTGCAGAGCAGAGCAGGAGTGAGGTGAAAAGACTGACAGGAGGATCCTGTTCTGAGAGAAAGAAATTGTGTGTCAGTAGGTACAGCTTGCAATGAGCTTCAGGGTAAAAATGATAAAAATCTGAACACTGAATGCAGCTTCAGATTCCGAAATGTTTGCTGACTTCATTTTATTGAGTTGCAGCTTATCTGGGTGATTTGGAGGGAAGGAGCCATAGGTGGTAATGCATCCATGCTGTGTTTAAATTCATTAAAACTGGGGAGTCTGTTTGTGTTGCTAGGTAGCTCATTTGGTGTGACAGCAGTCTTTGGATGCAAATGGTTTTCAGCCCAGTTTTGCTCTAAGTCTTGCCCTCATGGCTTAACAAATTACTACCTAGATCTTTGTGGCATTCTTACTGCTCACTATTTTTAAGCCATAGACCAGTCTCCTGGCAGCCCCCTTTTTATTTGGCTGGAAGTGTTCAGTGGTTGGATCTTCTGAACCAGCTCCTAAGCTGGTGTAAATAATGCAACTTCACTGATGTCAATAATGGTATCAGACCAGCTTACACTAGCTGAAATTCTGTCCTTCAGATGCAAGTCAGCACCTAATCTCCATGACATTCACACAGAGGCATGCATTTCTCTCTGTTTTTCTGATCCGTGTGTGTCCTTTGTAAAACTCTGTGATTTGTGCTGAAAACAGTGCTGAGAAATAGGATGAAGTGACATGAATACTTGTTTAAAATGCTGGACATCTGAAACCCTGCCTTGTTCTGACTGAGACCTCTGTGTGACAGCACAATTATTTCACTCTTTATGCCTACACTCTTCCCGTCACTCTTCCAGTCTTAGAGAAGTGTGGGGATAAAGTCAGCAAAGGTCGAGATGCTGCAGTAAAAGAAGCTGCAGCATGGATCAGTGGATAACATCTCAAAAAGCCTCACTATGGTCAGAGACACACATCCAGTAACACCTCTGTGAACTAGCACAAACGGGAAAATGCAGCAGCTTGCAAACTGCTCAGCTACTGAGGGGGGGTTGTGTGTGGTTGGACTTCTGAGCACAGTGGGGTCTCTCTCCTCTGGTTACAGTGAGCACAGAGACAGCAGTGATCCTTACCATGATCTTTCTACAAGGCTGCACAGGAGCAAAGGGAACATGCAGGACACATGTATTCAGGCTGATTCAGCCTATAGATCTAAGAATTCTGTAAAGACACGATAAAGTCTAGCAGGGGGGGTGTATAGAAATACCATTCTGGTTAAAGCAGGGAGCATAATTATAAGAAATTACAACTTGTTCCATCCTGCAACACTCACCCGACAGTGATGACATGTTCATAGGGAAGGCTTTGTGATAAGGAATCAAACCAGCAAGATTCAAAGAGAACCAGATACCTTTGTAAAGGCATGAAGGCAATTGGGTCATTAAAACATGCTACAGGCTGTTTTGGCATATGGCAAAGGTCATGATAGCACTCATGTAATACTTGTATTAAATCTTAAGACGGCCAAAGAGCCCTTTGGTGCAATAAGTGAATGTCACCTACATTGTAAAAAGCTGCAACACTATTGGATGAACAAAAATTTGAAAGACCATTTGAAAATGGCCTTTCAAAGGCCATCGGTCTGGTTGGTGGAGATATACATTTCCCATAAAGCAATTTAATACTTAATTTATGGTGTGACTATTATAGACAGAATTTTCTGTTTCTGTCCTTTAATGAATTCTAAGTAAAAGAAAGTGTGGAGTTGTGTTTTCAGGTTCCACTGTATGTAAGTTCTAAATGGTTTATCCCTCTGTAACCCCCCTTGTGCCTTTTTGGTTCATCCCAGGTTTTCCCATCAGCACCTGTGTGTCCATCAATCCCAAAAACCCTGACTCATGCCCCTGACCCCTCCCAGGTGACTTGTCCATCCTTCCCCTTTGTCTGGAGGCTTCTGCCGGGGTCGCTGGGTGACTGGACAATGGCCTGGGCTCCCTCCCCTCCTCCCTGCTAAGTGGATACCCTGGCTGTCCTTCCCTCAGAGGCCCACTCCCATGGCTTCTCCCATTGCCTGATCGGGTTTCCCGCCCACCCTATATCAGGGCCTGCTCGAGGCCCAGAGATCAAGCTCTTCTGGGACCTCTTCGAGTGCTGTTGGGCTCTGGGGCTTTCCTCAGAGTCACAATAAATCTTGGACCTACCCCCAGAATAGTGTCACCGCCTTCCTTGCCAGTGGGATCAGCAGTGTCCTCGGACCCACGCAGGCACTCTCTAAAGCCCAGCTGGTTCAGCAGGGAGTGCCTCTCGCTGCCCATATTGCCCCGAAAAGAGCTAGCTGGGGCTAGCAAGGGATCTGCTCTTGCGAATTGGGGACGAGACACGGCAAGAAAGCTTCCTTCCTTATTACTAAAACTGAGAAGGTTCTAGAAACAGGACTTGCACTGCTGCAACTGAAAGTCAGATAAAGGAACAGTGCATTAGATGGGTTAATAAAATCTCAGCCTAAACAGATAATAATCACCACAATTAAATTGCTTTTCTCTAGAATAAACTGTGAAAGCATGTTTTAAGTATACTACATACGGGATCAGGCAAAGGCAGGACTTATTATTCTGTCTTGTATCAGATTGATCATAAAGGTATTGCTATATTATAATGTCACTATAATATGCAAATGGTGGTCAGATATGCATTTTAAAATATTGCCATGTTGCTCTTTTAAACAAGTTCCAAAATTATAAATTATTTACATAAAGATGGGTCATTGATGATCTTACTTTTTTGTTTTAGATTGTAAATACATGTTTACAAACCCAAGAGATATACATTCATTCACTTAATTTATGTCTGACTACATTATTTTTGAATTGTCTGTGATATTATTACAGACAATTTAACTCAAAGTATTTAATTTTTAATGAAAACCAACATTGTGACCTTATTCTAGGGAAAAGGATGGATAAGAAGCAGAAGCTGTTGGGAACAGCTACATTTTGTAATATATTTGTTGCTGTTATTAGATTTATTTATATTTTTTCTATTACTTGCCTTTCTATACTTTTTGTTTATTTTTTCTTTATTTTCTGAAAAAAAAGACTACAGGTGGTAAAAAAGAAACCAAAACACAGAAGATTTGGGATCATTTAAGTGAACTATCAGGTAGAAAATGCAGTTTAATGTAGAAAAATGTTAAACAATTCATCTGGGAGGAAGGAATCAGTGTAAGGGATCTGTATTAAATATGCAGTCATCCAGCATACTGATTAGGAAAGAGATGAAATAGTTACAGAGGAATAACTGCAAACATGGTTTCCAGTGCATTGTAGCATTAAGAATTTTGAACAATATACTGGGGAAGAGAAAGCAACATAGCTATCATAGAAGCTGGATTGAAATTTCATTCAAAACAGGATTTCAGTTTCTTGCATTTTTTCCTCAGTGGATGAAAAACAAGAAAAATCATTGCTCAAAGCAGTATTTCATATCAGTGAAATATTTCCTTTAACATTTGCATGTAAATGTCTGTTTTTTCAGAATCTACTCTCTCAAAAAGTACTGCTCTAGGTAGAAAAAAAAGCGCCAAACCAGAAATTCCAGCTATACAGATGTACACATCATTTACAGATGGAGGAGTATTGATGCTGCCTTAAGCTTATATTCGTATTAAACTGAAATGTAATGCAGGGAGTACTGCATTTAGTGATTAACTCCTTACATCTAAATTACCAGAATAGTCAAGAAATAATTTCTGGTTTTCAGTTCTCTCAGCCTGTTTTTCTGCCCAGCAGCTTCTTTACTGAGATCACAGGTAACCAGGAAAGCAGGGGCTGCCAAGTTAAGCTCTTGGGTACGTTTGAATGATGTGTTAGTCCTGTTAGCTGTCTCCAGATTCATGCTTTTATTGGAAGTGCTGCAGAATATGGTCAAGTGCTGTCCTGGTATTCATTTGCCTTGCTTCCTTAGATTCTCATAATGCAAGATATTTTTTACATGTTTCTGCATCATCTATACCTATACTTCTCCAATATTCTGGTTTAAAAGCCTTTAAACCAGTGCTGTCTCAAGGCTTTTTTCTGTTGGACTAGAAAACTGGAGTGTGCTGCATTAGCACAGGGCAGCATGTGTGTATCTGCCTCTGTTTGTGCAGCCTGTGTACAACCCTGCCAGGAGCAAGGCCAGACCACAGCACTGCTAGGCACTTCTCTCCCAGGACAATGGCCCGTTGTCATGCCAGCTTAAGAGCTGCTGTACTGTCTGCCTACCCCATGAGAGGTCAGCGGCTGGTGAGATGGAGTGTGTGCGTCAGCTACTCCTGTTCTCAGTGTGGTATTTTAGCATTATCCTAATTTACATGGGCAATTTAATTAGACTGGGACTGGGCATCCATGCCTTCCTGACAGCACTGCAAGAAAGACATGATGCCCAAAAGAGAGGTGAGCTTCATCAGGAATATGTTATGCAGAAGCATGATGTCATGGGTGTTTTAATGCATCACTGCACAAGAACAGGAGGTTACCTGGCAGCTGTGGTGCCAGGGCTGAATGTATTCTGCCAAAACAACTGACACAACAGTTCAGACACATTCAGAAGAATCACATTTCAGCAGAGTTGTATGATGTGGTTCATATATGTATCAGAATCTCTATACCTATAATCTCTGTACTTTTATACCACTGCCATTTAGTCATTGAAATGGCAGAAATTTACATCAAATGGATGCTGCATGCCATCTATCACATCAGCATCCTGCACAGCTAGATTGGAGCAGGTGACCACAGAGCCTGGCTTTATTTTCAAATGCATGCTTATTTATGCAAATATATGCTTATGAAGAACAGGGAGAAGAAAAATATTATCTGTTTTAAAAAAAGTCACTGCAGAGATCCTCACTCAATACCCTTTGTCTGACTTCGTGTAGAGGCCAAAGACCAGCAGATGGCAATCTCCTCCTGTCTCAGGAAGAGCAGTGTTATACTGCGGGGCCCTTGTACGCATCTTCCCGGTGCTTATTGCAGTTTACTTGAAGGGCAAAAAGACCTGGAAAACGTAGGCAGTCTTTGTTAGGCACAGAATGTCATAATATGGCAAAGCAAAAGTGAATTTCTACTTTATGCAAATCCTAGCTTCTGGTATCTGAGAAAGAAAAACCAAGCTAACCTAATAGAATGAATTTGTGTTAGTCTTTTTCATTTTGAAACACAGTACACAGGGTTATTTTACAGCATCATGCTATTCCTCCTGTGTGCTGCTAATCTTTTAATGCACACCTTAGAAAAAAAGAAAATTGTTGATTTCCCTGTACCCTACATTTCCCTTTTCCCCTCAGTGTTTAAAATGGGAAGAAATAACGTGATCCTCAGCTGACTTAAAAAGGAGTCAAGGAACAAAAGAAAAGCATTTTTCTTCCTATAGTGACAAATTTGCCATGCTAGACTAATGTGTCCAAGCAGCAGTGTGAGTCTAGTTTAGCATTTGAATTGGAAAATGGATGGTATTACAGGTACTGCTGTGTAATTTTTATACACATTTTTTTTTTGCAGAGGAGAAGATTAATGCTGCTAATTTCAGTCATGTGAAACTCTGAGCTGATAAAGGAATGATATTTTTTTAAAAAGCAAATATTAGTTGCAGAAAAAGGAATATTCCTATCTTGTGTTGGAAATAATTTTGTCAGCCATCTCCCCATATTGCTTTAAATGAGTATGCATTATTTCATGAAATATCATACTGCAAACATTTGATCCTCCATAACATAATGATGGAATGATGGAAAAGAAGACTAAATTAATATTCTGGATATTCTGACACTGGTAATAATATGAGAAAGTATCTCTGTGAATGTAGGATTTTCTGTACTATCCTTAAATGTAATTCTTGATATGCTGTCCATCTGGTACACTCTACAGTAGATTGCAGTCCTGATATGTTACATATTACTACTTAGCTGAGTGGCATGGGCATCCCTTTATGAATAGTGTTCATAAGAGAGCAAAAAGTAGCCTGTATCCATGCCTTGTCCTGTAGGAAGGATGGAGGGGGAAATACTATGTTAACTGTGCAAAGACTGGAAGGAAAGCCATGCTTTCACTGCAGAGCAGGAGACCTGAAAGCACTGTGATCATGCATGTCAGGATAGCTGAGGTAAGGGGAGCTGGCTTAAAGTGAATATTACAGCCAGGGCTGATTCTTGCGCTTCGTTTTACTTTATGGAAAGGATTTTCATCTGACTATGTTGATACCATATGAGCTGTAAAAGGTTATGAGAAACACTGACTATAACCAGACACTCCACCATGTACAGCTTACTCCAGCTTACAGGTCCTCCTGCCTTTTACAGACAGTCAACTTTTCTTTATATAAGAAAACCAGATGGGGAGGAACCCAAAATGCTCGTAGCAACATTGTGTTTTGAGCAAAAGGTAGACCGATGGACATGCCATAACAGCAGAAAAAAACTGGCTTATATTAAAATGGGTGAAAAGAAAATAAAAGAAATAGTTTGGTTCAGTGGATGGAAGGAATTGATTTATGAGGAAAATTTATAGAACCTTAAATTTTCTAAATGATAAGGGATAAAAGTGTTTGAGTACATGCAAATATAGTTCTGAAAATACAGGCTCATTAGCACAACAAATATTGCTGGAATTATTTTTCATGATAAAAAGAACTTCTCTTGCGATTATATTAAATAGGAAAACAGAAATTAAAATCGCCTTTTTTGCAAAAACCTTTATGTTGTAAGCCATCTTCCAAAGGAAATAATGCACTTCCACTGCTTGAAACAGCTAAATGTTCATTGTATAATATAAGATGGGAATATAAAAGCCTTTTCCATCTCCATCTTGTGTGCTTACATGACAAAAAAATGCTACTTACAATTTCTTCTTATCCAGAGTGAACTGAATGTTTGTTTACACGATGGTGGCAGAATGAGAGAATTATTTTCAGTACCTACAGTCAAAATTTGTCATGATACCTACATTTGGTACCTCAGTAACACATGTCCTCTGTGCAGAACAAGAATATGTCCTTTTAAAGGTGATTAAAGGTGCACAATAAAGCAACAGCTAGGCTTAATTTAAATGTTCTCAACCTCTCTTCAGAAGGACCAGGTTTTTTTTTCTATTTCCCTACTGTTTATATGGGGAACCTGCACTCCTTTGAAGCCTACCCTAGAGTCTTAAAATTATAGGTAGCACCTCACTATGCATCTGAATAGATGTGTATGCTTTTGAAGCATTTGACTGCTTTTCCAGAGACAGTCATGTACTTTTGTTTTATTCAAAATCAGTAAACAAGGCTACAATTCAAAATTCTCTTTTTCCTCAGCATTTGGGGTGATTTTACACCATGCTGTGTTCATGTAAATGACTACAGAAAATGCAAAGACTAAAAAGAAAAAAAGTTGGCTTATTTTTCTTGACAACTGTGAATTCTTTTAAAGCTGTGATTGTGTGTTTGTTTTTTTATCCTAAGCTGGGACTGAGAAATCTGAGGCTACCATACTGGTTTTAGGGCTGTCACTGGACTTAACTGCTACATGGGTTTTCACCAGCCTTATTCAAACATTTCTGGAATGCTGCTTAAAATGAAGCTTCTCGTTTCTGACAAAGAACTAGGGATGGCAGCACATGTCTTTCTGGTACCCTAATCACTTTTGGATTGCAGTTCACAATGATGAAAGTTTGCCCAGCAGGATTAAACTAGTCTAAGGATCGTTTCATTCCGTCAGTCCTGCCACACATGTTGTGACATAAATGTTACCAGAGGACTTGTGGGAGGATTTAATTTCTAGAACATTAGGCCCAGAATAAAGTGCTTCCATTGCCATTGACATTTCCAGAAGAACTCTCAGAACCTCAGTCCCTCTTGGTTTTGTATCAAACCCATAGGTTTATGGGACTGCCATTCAGGTAGGGATATTCTGGTGTAGCAAAATAAACTAACTTGTTAGGTGGCATTGTTTTAGTGAAGAATTTTTAAATTTTAAATATACACTTAAAAGAGAATGGAAGGATTTTTATAAAGTGGAGGAAATAAAATATTTAGTGTGAAAATTCAACAGTGTTGGACTTTTGTGCCTGAATTTTAATACTTGTTTGTACTTTTTGTTTTTGTAGTAGGAAATAGTTTTGGTTTTTGTTTTGTTTTGTTTTCTTGGTTTTACTTGAATTTCTTTCCAGTAATCTAGTGTAACCCATGGTGGTGCTCCCAGTGAGAATCAAACTCTCAGAAACCATGATGTTATGCTCAAAATCTCTTTTCATGGGCAAAGAGAAAATGCACCTGAGGTAAGCATATGCATAGGTATATAAAAAGCCAGAAACTCTTTAGGTAAGTGAAATTTAAGAATTGAATAATAGTTAGTCCAGATGTAGCTATTACAATAAAAGCAGGGATAATAAGATAGTTAAAATTGTATACATGCACTTTCTATCCTGTTCCTGATGTCATACTCAGCTTTCCACTGCTCCTCTGGTCCTAATGTCAGTGTTTTTATTCTGGTAAGGAGATTAACAATGGGTTGTCAGCACTTGAAGTCCATCACTGAAGTGTGATGTTCATGATAATGATTTCTTCTTCACTCAAGGATTCACTCGTATCTTTTTATATTTTAGCTAACATGCTTATACATCTTGGTTCTTTGTTGATCTGCAGATCCATGCTAATCACAATTTACTACACTTGGTAATTTTTATGTATTTTAGATAATATTTCTTTGTATTCTGAGCTACTACTAAGGTTAGTTTTGGCCATCTCTAGGTCTGCATTTCTTTAATGGACTACTGAGGAATTGTTTATAGCTGTGCAGCCTTCAGAGCCAGTTGGTGCCCCTTCTTTTTTTGTCCCGTTCTTGTTCTTCTCCATATCACATTCTTTGTCTTTGCCTCTTAAGACCTCTGCATGGCAGGCTTGTATTTCCTATGTTACATTGTTAGGCTACCAACAAAAATGAAACAAATCAGCTATAGAGAACAGACAATTAAAAATACTGCTCTTACTACTAAAGCAAGTGTCTTGGTGCAACCCCAGATGACAACTAAATACCTTGCATCTGCTTGCTCACTACTCCTTTTCCCACACCTCACATAAAACCCATGGGTTGAAGTAAGAATAATTTAATAATTGAAATATATATTAATTGACATCTGAAATAAAGTAAAATATGATAGTAAAAATGATAATGAAAAGAAGAGGAAGAGAGAGGAGTAAAATTCAAGAAAAAGTAATGCACAATACAATTGCTTACCATCCACTGACCACTGCTGGCCCTGTCCCAAAGCAGTGATCAGCACTTCCTGGCCAATTCTCTCCAGTTTATATGGTGGGCTTAATCTGTCATATGGAATATCCCTTTAGCCAGTTTGGGTTGAGCTGTCATGGATATGGTCCCTCCCAGCTTCTTGTGCACCTCCTCAACTGACAGAGCATGGGAAAATCCCTGACTTTAGGTAAGCATTGCTTAACAATTAAAACATCGGTGTGTTATCAACATTATCCTCATACTGAATCCAAATAACAGCATTGTATCAGATGCTAAGAAGAAATTAGCTCTACCCCCTGTGAAACCAGGACACCAAGTAAAACAAAACCTGCAGGCAGGTCAGAAAAGCTTGGGCAGAGTAAGCCTGGCAAACTTCTGTCCTGAGGGAGTGCAAATTCAGTACAAATCTTATGGCCTGCTACTAGCAATGACAATGGTGTATTACAGAGCTACATGGCTGTAGGAGAACAGGTGGCACTGAGCAGATTTCCTGCACTGATATTCCCTAACGTTGAGGCTGTAATCTTTTGTATTTGATTAGTTTAAGCCAGCTTTCTGACAAACGACTGCAGAGCTGATGACCTGATACAGTCAGAACTTAAATAATACAGGAAAAAAATGTTGTGGCAGAAAGACAATGATAAAAGATGTCTCCACAGAGAGTGTTCTCACTTTATGTGAAAACCGGGTGGTGTTTTCCTCGTCAGTCATGGGGGAGAGTCCTCCAAAGCAGGTGTAGAAGTCATCTATATTCACTCAATCACAAGGGCAAATATTAAAATGAAAGCTGAAACCTTCCACCTAGGGGAAATAAAGTTCAGGTGCAGTGCCCAGTAATTCTCTGCAATTTAAGTAACACTGAATAATTGCAGGTATTGGGGCAAAGGAAACACTTATTTTGATTTATGATCACTTTGATTTTTAATATGTGTATCAAAGTCTGATCCTCATGATCAGCTTACTTGCTTTCAGCTCAAGACCTGTGGAGAAAGATAACGAAGTAATATGTCACCTTTGCACTTTGGTAAAAAAAGTTGGAGTGGAAAATAAAGAAGGGACAGTCAGGGCTCTATAAGCGAAGATCTTATTTATGTTGGAGCAGAGATGCCTTTATTCTGATGCTTGCTCCTAACACATATGTTTTGTTACATAGGATATGTACCCTGAGACCTTAGTTTTTATTCTTCCACCACTGACCACTAGGCTAAATGTTACACTGCAGAAACACATTTGTCTTCCTCTTGTTCCTATCCATCACTACGACACAAGAAATCTTTATGCATTTTTTGGCACAGTCTCAGTCAGGAGGAATAAGGGGATGGTCAGTCTTTTTTGCAAAAGTGAACTCTATCATCTAGGGATACACTTCCCATGGAAATGAGAAATGTCGCTGTAAGATATTTCCCCCTGGGCTGAAGGGAGCAGTGGAGTAATTTTCCCCCTTTCTAAACAAGCTCTCTACCATATTATTATTTTGTAAAGGTTGATATAATTTCCAGATGTTTTAAATGAAATCCTAAATAAACATGATTTGTGTCTGGTGTTAGTATTTTTTAAGATATCTCTTGGAACAGGTACAAGATGAGACCTTTCAGAGAGTTTAGTTGAAAGAAACCTAGTTACTGACCTGTAAGTGGACTTACATCTGCTGGTCAAATTATAGCAATTTTGTTCCCAACTAAAAATCCAAAATAACATGTTTTGAAAAAATGAACAGTTTTTAAAAAAGACTGAAGTCTTAAAGTAGACCGAGTTTGCATAGTAAAGTATTGTATCCCACTATGCAAAGCACCTATTAATCTTAAAGACTGTTACCAACATACAATACAAAATCAGGCAGACATTACAAGCAGCCAGGCAAAAGCAAAATATCAGACTAGATGCTTCCTAGCCACTTTTATTCCCTGGTATGGATAGAGTTACATGAAGAAAGGGAAAGAATTACAGTAAAAAAGACTGTTCTAGCAGAAGAAGGCTGCAGTGTGTCCCACTGCATTGCAGGTTACCCAAAGGGAAGATCATACAACTTCCTCAGGCAAAAAATCATCTACTAAGCTCTTTTGTTGAGAGCAAAGGGTAGTAGCTGTTGATGCAGGCAATGTGGGAAAGGGCAAATGCAGACTGAACATCAAGATAAGAAGAAACGGTGAATTGTAGAGAATGTTTTTTAGGAACCCTGAAAACTAGCCTTTAAAAAGCATTTTGAGAAACATGAGATTATCCCACTCAAAATGAGAGAATGTGGAGATGTCTTTATTTCCTTTGCTTTGCGTATGAAATGCTCAGTCAATAAATAATAAGACTTCTTTTTTTTATTTCAGGAAATGTACTTATCTTCCTCTGGTTGAAACATAAAAATAGATAAATAATAATGTAGTATAAAAGCTGATTTTTTGTAAGTTTTTGTAATTAAAAGTAAAAAGATGATTGCCTTGAAGTTCAGATGAAATTTTAAGACTGAGACAATAACATGACAAAGGTGTGCAATAAATGAAGCCTGGGCAGTTGTATTTTACACTACACTGGTACTTCTGAGCATGAAGGAAGTATAATTGTGTGTTACAGTGCAACAACTACATTAAGTGCTGGAGTTCTTTTCCATAGCTCTTAAATTCACTCCTCTCTTTCAAAAAACTGCTAAGTGTTGAGACAAGTTAAGCTGTGTTTCTGTGGCTGATTTTGATATGTACCTAAGAGCAAGACTTTATTTCCTTGCTTAACTGTCACTATTACATACATGAATTAAAAATAATATTTCAAGCACATCTATTATTTATATAATCCAAATATATTGCTATTTTCTATAATCAAAATTGTTGCACGAACATGCACGCAGTCATCCATTTGAAATTCACTTTATTTTACCAGAAAACCATGCAGAGAGGGTCAGTTCTTTATACAGGGAAAACCGCAAATTCTAAGTCGTGGATTAATAGCAGTATTTATAGAAATTAAGGCGCAGATATTCAATACTATCTGGTTACCTAATTCTATTAATCTCAGCAAGAACATATTTGCATTTCTGGCAGATAAAATACTTCTGCAAATCTGTCTCCTGATTTATAACTTAAATATGTGTTGTCACTTTCCACATGTACAATATTTCTGATTTTTCTTCTTTCTGTAGTTGGGATTTGCGGTTACCTGCTACGACCTCAAGCAGTCAAAAAGCCCCAGCTAGCGCTGCCTTTTGAGAGGCTGTAGCTGCCAAGTGAGCGGGCACTCCAGGGTTGTGGAGTGCCCTGGCGTGGGTAACACAACTTCGGTAGCTTCACGCTGAGAGGAAGCAAAGGGACGAGAGAAGGACACTTTGCTTGCAAGCCCTGAGAACTTTTATTCCCCCATGCGTGGTCGGAGGGATGCTCTCTGGACTGCATGCAGTGCAAAATGTCAACTGGACAAAGAACTTGCAACAGATTAAGTAGGGGGTGGGCAGACAGGGGTGGAAACCTGCCTCACCCTATAGGGACAGACAACAGGGGAGTGACATGGATCACAACAACCAATGGTAACGTAACAGAGGTGCGTACAGCGTTCTGGGACAAATAGAAGGGCTAAGGTGGGGTGAATGATACAGAACTTTCATGAAGAAGCTGGGGGTGGTTACAAGACTGACACCCCAGCAAGGAGTGACAACCCCTGACTGACAGAACCATGTAAGGAGGAAACTGTGTGAGGTGAGAAGATTGACAGATCTGAATGACAAGAGCTCCCATGGTAAACAACTTGGAGCAAACCCCTGTGAGGGAAAATAGGGGTGCAAGGAACAACCTAACTAACATTTATAAAATCCCTGACTAAACCAACCCAACCTACAACAGGGATTTTCACATGCCTTCCCTTTGGGTTACATGTATAGAAGCAAAGAACAAAAAATTGTTGAAGTGTCTTTGGAAGAATGCCAGGTCAGTGAATCACAGATATTAAAAGTAGAGAAGAAAGTCCATTGGGTCACCTAGTCTGACCTTTGCTTTCTGTAGTGTTACTCTTACAACATACTTACTAACCTCTAAATCTAACCTTTTTTTTATGGTTTGTAATTCTAAGTGGGTAAAAGTGGGACATGCAATACTTTCAACTTGAATATTAGTAAGGAGGAAGGATAGGGGTTGTAAAACACAAGATATCCAGACCCTTACTATTAAGAAGTTTTTCTTTTTCAATCTCAGTTAAACTGTTTTCTCCTTAGGTATAATAGTGTCTTATAGTTTTCATCCTTAGGTAGTCTGATTTACACGCTTAAGACCAGAAAGGCATTATGATAAACTTTTACTCTGACCTCATGAGTAATACAGGTCGTAGAATTGCATCCAGTAATTCATTCAGTGGGGAGAATTATTCTTTACATCTCTACAAGTTTTTTTTTTTTTTCCTTCATTAATTTTGAAGAAAGTATTAGTAGATTGAGATCTTACTCTTCCCTGTTTTACAGTCTTTGCTTATCAACATTACATAAAATTAGGTGGTCTTTTTGGGTCTCTCATAGAGTTTTATTTTCTTACCTTTATATTGTCTGTGAGTGGTCTTCAGAAAGTTCTAGATTTGTCTATAAATAATAATAAAGAGAATATAATAAATAATAAGACTTCTTTTCTTACTTCAGGAAATGTACTTATCTTCCTATGGTTGAAACATAAAAATAGAAAAATAATAATGTAGTATAAAAGATGTTTTTTTGTAGTTTAATAAAGGACATGACAGAATTAAAAATGAATGAGAAATAGATATAATTCCTCAGAACCAATAGTCAATGATGTGAAATTTTAAATAATAAGTTATTCATATCCAGAAAATCTCAAAGGGTCAATGAAAAATCATGTAAAATAATTACATAACCTCCTCTTTGGGAAAAAAAACCAACAATAATCCAACAACCATCAGGAAAAAACAGAGGATGGCAATTTTAATGTCTTTTATCTAATCAAGAACCTTACATGTTTCAATTTTAATTCACCATACAGGCTAGGAATTATTTTCATGTTACATAGTTACACATTTTCAATTTATGATAAATATTATTCTTTATTCACATTGTTAACTGTGCAGTTGCTACCCTATAAGACTCAGTTTTCTTGTTGTTCTCTCTACTCACTCAATTTATCAAGTTTCCAAGGGAGAACAGAAACTTGACATGAGACAAATCTTTATAGACAGAGCCAATAGATAGGCTATATTACAGTTTCTAGCACACTATGTATATGGATTTAAGTAAAGTTTCTTGAAATGAGACTGTTATGATTTTTATAGCTGTTTCCAAGCCCTAGTTATTTCCAGAGAGTTAAAGTTATTTAAAAGGCAAATACACGGACACAGATAAAGCCCCATATCTCTAAGACTTGTTCCTAATGACTAATCTTAATAAGTAAATAATGACTGATCTTCACAAATTCAGGCAACAGAATCTTTGACAGTGCAGAACTTTGAATTATCTTTATAATTTTTATAACTCTAAAAAATTAATTCTAATCTAAACAAGAAATTACAATTGTTACAATAAATCATTATGGTAGTTTATAACTGTCTCTGCAGGAGACAGTATGAGTGTGATATTTCTGTAAGAAAATGTGCTTGTTTTTACTTTGAGTGCATACTCAAGAGCCCATAATGAGTCCTTGGAGATAGTACTAATATGTAACTTAGTGAAGAAATTAATTAAATCTGCTGGGGTTTTTTTTCAAAAAAGTTGAATGCATAGATTTGTGAATAAATGGTTTCACAGGCTTAAATTTCACCTATCCAGATAACTGCTGCACTTGATATTTTCTAACCACTGCAAGCACAAAAATAGTGTCTAAATACCACCATGGAAGTGACCTGAAATTAACAACATACCTTACTTCCCATGCTGGAAAGCCACCCGGAAGGTTATTGAAGGCTGAAACACAGACTATTTTGTGGAAATATGTTTTTTGAGTAGCTACTTGCACACACATGTCTGGTACAAACCTATAAAAACAAGGTTTAACTATCCTTACTTAATCTTACAATTTATCTCGTATTCATGTATCTCCTTTCAACCATATACATTTTATTTCTATCACACGTGTCCCATCTGTCAAACATCATAGCTCCTTTTGGTTTTCTTATTTTTGCCTCTCTACACACAGCTCTTTTCATACTTCACACAGCTCCTTTCATACTGCTAGTAATTGAAAAAGATTCAGTTGGAAGAAGAGATGAAAGTCAAGTCATGTTCTACTGGGGATCAAGTGTGCACTGTAAATCTGGAAAACTTGGAAGAGTGTAGCAAAGGTTGTGGTGTTTAATACATTACTATATTCCTTTAATTCTGCTTTTTTTGGAGAAGAATAGAACTGGTCCTCACTGGAGTGTGATAGATTAGGCAAAATATAGAATTAGATGTTGATAGTCCTCCTGGAAAGTGATGTTACTTGTATCTGCAATATATGCCAGCAGCAGAAGAACCACAAGTAAGTCAGGGATGACATGCAGTTGGTGATTTCCCAACAAATTCACAGCACTGGCGGATCTGTAGGATCCACGATGTCTCAGAGCAGTGTTTTGAGGTTCTGCCACCAGATGGTGATAAAACATGGAGAAGAAAAGGGAAAAAGTTGACACAGTAGATCTGATTGAAAGAATGCAGCCATTCTCTCGTCTTCCATACCCATTCTCTCACATGCTATGCAACATGTAGTGCATTTTGACAATGGCAGTGTGAGAACTGCATAGAGTTTAACTTTGCAACACCTGCCTCTTGGAGCCTTTGAAATGTCATTGCAGACTCTGTTGAAGACCTATAGTAAGAATATTTGAAAAGATGAAAGGAGTGGTGGAGCTGGAAGGGGAACAGGGCAGTGGAAAGAACTTGGGGTTGAAAAAAACCCAGTGAATTCAAGCTGTAGGGATTAGTAAAGTGTGAAATAGTTTAGGATAAGGAAATTAGGGAAAGTGGGTAGAAGAGAGTTGATTAAAGACTTGTATGCTTTGTACACAGAGGGCTGGAAAAGCTTTTGAAGTTTGTCTCTTGCTATTTGCAACATTCGTCATTTGCTTGGCAAATTATTTAGCACAATATGTAATGTTTGCAGTGTTATCAAATTACAGTCCCACATTCCTTTATTTTCTTTATTTTTGCATTCATATGCATTTTTAGTGAAAACTTGTTAGAGTTGTTTGTGCCTTTCAGTGTCTGATGAGCATTTTCTACTTTTTTGGCTCATTTTGTAAATGTTCTCATATTTGCTAATCTGATATTTTTATGCATTTATAAATAAGTTTGGATTATATGCTTATTAGTAATATTTTCTAAGACATTTGAATCATATTTGGGTTGTTATTTATTATCTGGGATAAGCATGCAGTTTATGTAAACAAATGCAATTTTTCTATCAGCATTGCTAATATTCAGATCTAGAGTTTCAGATAATAGTCTTCTTAAATGCCCACGGGATTAAAAAAAAAAAAAAGCCTTTGTGAATTTTACATTTTGGCTGACACCCAGGCTAACAGTGTCAAAGAAACAAAGAGAGTTTTACTGTATTTGAGTTTTATATTGTGGTAGATACAATTGCATAATTTCCTAGACATTTCTGCATAATGGTGCCATAATTCCTGCTGTTAAATTTTGCTGTTGAGTTTAGCCATCATTATAACTAAATTCTCTTGCAGGCTATAACAGCAGGAAACACTGGTACAATGTATTAGTCACAACAAATTAAATTAGTAAAAAGTTACCAAGATTCTGAGACAGTAAAGATAGGAAAGATACAGCACAATGAGTTTCAGTTTCTGCTGATCTGAGGTTATTCCCTACTGTGTTGGAGAACTAAGGTCTGAACATGTGTTTGAGTAAGCCGTGGCCAGGTAACCCTTTCAGTTCTGCTCACTGGTTATCTAGTTCACAGCTGGATAGTATCTGGCTCCCAGCTGCATAGGAGACAAATATCTAGGGATTTTGAACTGGAAAACAGTATTCTGGTACTGAAAAGTCAAAGCCATCTTAATACTGACTAATCTTAAAGTTTGAGTTTAAAGAAGTACCTGCAGATGAAATAGCTCATCTTCACTTAAAACCTCATTCATCATTCATTATCAAAAACCATTCAAGTCCACCTCTGCTGTAAGAAAGATAATCAGATTTTCCAATCCAGTCCAAGAAATTTGTGTTACGACCCACACCTGAAGGTGAGATTAATAGATTCCTTGGGGTGGTTTAGACTGAAAGAATACTTGAAATGACCAGTGTTTATAAATATATATAGATATGTATATAAATATGTATAGGTTTACTTTATAAACATATTAATTTATTTTATAAATGTAATTATGTTTATTTTAGAACAACTTGATTGCAAAGGAAAGCAGGTATGCAGCCACTTGTGTTTTTATCTAGTGTAACATAAAAGCACAAAATAATACTTAAAGAAATGTAAGGAAATATATTAAGGAAAAGAAAGAGAGAAAGAGAAAGAAAGAAAAGAAGGAAAGAAGGAAGGAAGGAAGGAAGGAAGGAAGGAAGGAAGGAAGGAAGGAAGGAAGGAAGGAAGGAAGGAAGGAAGGAAGGAAGGAAGGAAGGAAGGAAGGAAGGAAGGAAGGAAGGAAGGAAGGAAGGAAGAAAGAAAGAAAGAAAGAAAGAAAGAAAGAAAGAAAGAAAGAAAGAAAGAAAGAAAAAGAAAGAAAGAAAGAAAGAAAGAAAGAAAGAAAGAAAGAAAGAAAGAAAGAAAGAAAGAAAGAAAGAAAGAAAGAAAGAAAGAAAGAAAGAAAGAAAGAAAGAAAGAAAGAAAGAAAAAAGAAAGAAAGAAAGAAAGAAAGAAAGAAAGAAAGAAAGAAAGAAAGAAAGAAAGAAAGAAAGAAAATGAAAGAAAGAAAGAAAGAAAGAAAGAAAGAAAGAAAGAAAGAAAGAAAGAAAGAAAGAAAGAAAGAAAGAAAATGAAAGAAAATAAAAGAATAAGAATAAAAAGGTAAATAGCAACTACCTGTGTGTCCAGCAATGAGACTTGGTTGTTGCAATTTAACTATGTCTGGTAGCTGAGGTGATAGTACCAGTTTTGCTAAAGTGATGGTCACAATCTTGACCTCTTCCAGGTGGGGGAAGACCACAAAACACAAAGTCTAGAGTGTTAATATTATATTCAGGCTCCATGGGAATGCGTAGGTGCCTTCCCTGGCTCGGGGAGTTTCATACTGAATGATGTAATGCTGTGGATTACACTTTGGGAGTCTTTAATAGTTAATGGCACTTTCTAAGATGTTACAGCTGCCTTTATGTCAGCGTAGTTGAGTCAATTGTGCCTCCTGAGGAGCAGTGAATACCTTCAGGCCTACAGATGGATGTCTTGGTACTTCCCCAGAGGGGAGTTTTCACAGCTGAATCACTGGTTTAAGGACTTTGGCATGATAACAACACTATCCCACGTCACAGGATTTGCCTCTTATCAGTCTCTTTCCTTGTCTTGTTCAACACCTAGCTGTAGCCTCTGGTGATGGGTGTGTTTGAATCTATAAGCATTAACATGCCTCACAATGTGCTACTGAGCATCTTTAAAAGCTGATCTTCCACAATGGACACAAAAAGTCAGTAGCAATTTTGTCCAGAGAGTCTCACAAGACAGTTTAATTTCCCTTTTTAGGGTATCCGACAGTCTTCATAGTATTTTCCCTTAAATTAAGCCTGAATTTAAGTTTTTTTCCCAGTTTAATTCCAACATTATTAATCTATTCTAAATAATATCTCTGCCTTTCTTGTTCTTCCAAGCAGCTAGACAATAATTGCCTGTTTCACTTCACTGGTATTGAGGGATTCCACTGGTGCAAACATCTCCAGTATATTATTAGTCCAATTTTATTTAATCATCATTACAATGAATTAAATGGAATTATAAAATTCTAAGCTTGGAAAGCAGAATTAGACCTGTAATTGCATTCACATCAGAAGTTAAATTTCCTTTAATCATTTTTACTTTCATCTAAAATTCTTGTAGAAAACTCTTTGCAGAGGTAGGTTACCTACTTTTCTCCAACACATTTCAGGCTGCAGCAGGTTCCATATAAAAGTAAGGTGTTAAAGAAATCACAGTTGGAAAAAAAGTGTTTTGCTTCCACAGCTGCTGAGATGTAGGCTTTGTGCACAGCTGTAGTCATTTCTTGGGTATTTTAGACACTGTAGAACTTGACCTTGGCAGGCTAGGCAAAAGACAGTGGATAAATTGGAGGCTTCTGCTGGTTTCTGGAGAGCCTACAGGGTAGTCATGGACTTTCTTCTAACCTTCACAACCATTTGGTGACATGAAAACTGCCACACGTTCTATACCAGAGATGTCAGTGGGAAGTCAACATTTTGATACTAAGCTGAAGTGTTAAAATACAATGGGAAACTTGAGTTAATACAACACTGGGGATTGGTTCCAGCAGAGTTTCTTTCTCCATAAAAAATGGAAACTTTTTTTTTCGAGAGAAAGGAGTCACTTATCCTTTACTGAATGTTTTTAGTTCTTGTGATGATAGATATGTGTGTGAGAGCTTATGTTGAGAAAATATTTTGTTTTTTCTATAAAGTGGATGTGAGTCTAACTGCATGTTTTATTTTGTATTTTAGGTATGGAAAAATACCCTCTAATCTTTGACATGATTCCAGCATGAAGAGCGAACAAATTTAGCTTGTATCGAACAATCCCTATATACAGATGGACAATGAGGAGAGAAAGATTCTTATCAGTTTCTGAAACTAGATTTTTCTTTGCTTCTTTTATATATCAACAAATTATGCTATCAGAGTGAAGGAATGGTTTGAGAGTTATTAGATTTTCAGAAAATTAAATATATGAATTATATAGGAATGATATATCTCACTGTCAAATAAGGGTCTGTGATAGTGAATATGTACTGGATTTTCACAGCTCTAACATTAAGTGATGTCTCCAAACAGTAATTGGAAATGTTTTTCATGGAAGATAAAATCCTAGTTGAAACTTGATTTCTTTCTTGACCTTTAAAAATATTATTGTATGATAAATATATGTTTCCATCTAGTCAAAGATCACAGGGAAAGTAAGTATTATATTTAGTGTATTGTACATTAATGTATATAACTATGTATACATATATAACACCAACATATGCTCTGCACTAAAAAAAAAAATAAAATTAAGTGTTTGCTTGTGGCGTTCTGGTGTCTCTCCTGGGTCCAGAGCAGCCACTGCGCCCAGCAGGGCACCGCAGCTCCTCCGGTCCCGGTCCCGCTGCTGCTTCTGGGCGCCACGCGCTCCAGGAGGGTGGGTCGGCCACTTCTACCGCAGCGCGCGAGGGACCTCAATAAAGGGGGTGAAGGAAGGACCAAATTCCCCATGGCAGGAGCTGAGAGCATTTTATTGATGTGCTCTCAATCCCTGGGTTGAGAAATATGGCTGTGGGAGTTTAATGAATGGTGGAGCGGGGGGTGTCACATGGTCTGGGGAAGCCAATAGGGATGCAGTAGGGGATGACGCCGGGACCCGAGGCGGTCCCGGGGCATGGCGTGGCCTGGAGGAGCCAATAGCGACACGGCAGGGGCGGTGCCGGGGCTGCGGGGGTGTGGTGTGGAAGGCAGGAGCCAATGGGGGGGTGGCAGGGGCGGTGCTGGGGGTCCGGGGTGGCCCCAGATGCGGGGGAGGGGTAACAGCAGGAAAGGACCCACAGGAAGAGACAGAGGGGATGGGAGCCAGGCCACATGGTAAAGCAGCTTGGGAACCGGGTACTGCGGGGCGGGGGGAGGGGGGGGAAACCCGGGGGATACATGGGGGTACACAGAATTTGCTAAGATACATCAGAACCCTGACCTAAACCCAAAGTCTGGGATGCAACATTTGCTAAATTTTCTTTTATGTACTTTTCCTTAAGTACTTTTTCAAGGGATCTTTGTAGTGATTCATTTATATCATATGACAAACTGACAGATATTCAGGACAAATCTAGAATAGCTGAATGCTCCTATAACTCTCTCCAGTCATAATTATTAATATGTATTTTTCTGCCTCTCTAAGTGAGAAGGCTTGTGGGAGAAATGAGATTGGGACTTTGGGAGACAATTCTTCTGTTAGATTTCTTTTTCATGTGTAGTAGAGCATGGGTCATATACAGAATTTAGACCCAGAATGAAAAGTGCTTGGTTCATAGGCTTAGTTTTTTTAAATTTTATTTTTTATTAGAATGTTCCTTCTTTAGAATGTTGGGTTTATACAATTTAATTTATAAAAAGCTTTGCTTTTTAAAGGGTTTGTGTTCTCTATGTAATGTATAATGGAATAGATAGCAACAATTTATTCTAATTCTCTTATATGTATATAAAGACATGGAATTATCACTTTCAAACTGAGGAGATGTTTCAAGCAGCCAAAAACAAAACATGTGAGGAAACAACTGCGTTGATGCAAAATTATGGTCCTTGAACATGCGCATGAAACCATCTGATTGTAAAGAAGTCGGGCACATCTCTGCATCTACCTAGAGCCAATTGTTTCAGCCATACAACTTTCGAGGGGCTCTTGTGCTAATACAGCAGCCTGTCCGTGATTCCTTCTACGTATGTGGGCATCCATTCAGTTCTAGTTTTTCATTAGAAAATTATACCTCTGGAATGTAGGTCTTTAGAATAGGTAGTGTAATGGATTAACTTGGCTGAAGTAGCAGGCAAAGGTCCAGGCGGCTTGAAGAGAGAGCTCTTGATGATTTGAAGTTTGTTGTCTAGCTACCTGTATGAGACAGTCATTAGTCAGCTTCTGGAGATCTACAGGAAACTCTTGAAGTTATACAACACATTTTGAATAGGCTTCAGATTCTGAGGTCTGAAGTACTTCAAATATCAAAAGTTTTTGGGGAAACAATTATTTTGGCAAAACACTCTCCAACCTTTTCGAAGGATCAAATATTCCCAAATCTATTAAAAATGAAATTAGTCCCATAAATGACCCCTTTTTCTTCCCTCACCTTCCCAAGATTTCTTTTTACCTGAAAATAACTGTTAAAAAAGTACCTGGAATTCTAATTTACATATCTTAGAATTTGAGACACCACTGATGATTATTTTATTACACTATAATGAAATCTATTGACCCTGATAGGAGTCAGCTCTTGTAAATTATGAAAAAAAATTTTTCCAAGATTGCAATTTTGCTGTAAATCAGAACAAAGAATTTCTGAAATCTTGTTTCCCTTTTTTTGCCTGGAATATTGGTTTCCAAATAGTTTGGTTTCCAAGCTAGATTAGGAGTACATTCAGAATTTTCTGCCATATGTAATTGATGTGACACTGAATGAAAAAGATGTGCATCCTCAGCTACATCAGAAGACTTTGAAACTGTCAAAAAACATTTCTTTTCCTAACACTTTACTAAGGGGATAGTTCTTTAAATCTAGAAATATATGAGATTTAATGTATGGATTCTGACATACAAAGATGGCTCTTGCCAACAGGACTGCAAAATCTTGTTGCTATTCCTGAACTTTCCTAGCACCTTACTACTAAGACAGGTCTACCTGAATGAGGTATAAAATATGATTTCAATGATTTGCCTAAGAGAAGGGCAAACCTGCTGAGTACAGTTGCTAGGAAATGGGTGTAGTGTGAGCAGTCTTGCACATCTTATCTTCCTCCCTTTTCTCCCTCCTTTTTTACATCTCTAGATGTAAAAATATTTCACGTTTTCTCCTTTGTTCTGATATCCACCAGTCTGAGCTGTGGCTCTTGAATGTGGATATGAGAGTTCTTTATTTTCATAAGGAATTATACCAACCTCCTCTGTCCATTAGTAATCCTGTCTGCCTGTGTCTAAGCAATCCCTAGTATATGACACTTAAAATGTAAGAAGTGTAACATGAAGTCTCAGTGTGATAAGATTAAAACTTCTGGTGCACTTTTCACAAGAGTACCTTTGAGGACTGCTCTGTTGGAGCAGTTCCTTCTAGCATACAATAATTAGAAAGAGCAGGAGGAACCACTAGCAAGAATTTGTAACATTGAGACTGCTCAACATATGCTAAAAACATATCATGTTTCATGCTATGCAAATAATAATGTACAGGTATCCCTTGAAGCACAAGCCAATACCTAGATGTAATTCTTCCCAGGCAAGAGCCCTTGTACCTGGCATAGAGAGTACTCCTGATTCCTGCTTACTTTTTACATTCAGGGAGACACATTTATTTAATCATGTTAACTAGTATTATAACTCTTTACTACACACATAATAGTTATACAATAATATTATAGTATGTTATTATCTTAATTTCATGCGCTATCTCAGGAAGAGAAATCGTCTTTGGCTCTCAAGTGCCTGGGAGATAATTGTGGATAAACCTTCAAAATTTTGTATTAGAAGGAGCGAGATTCTTAAAATATGCTATGCTTTGCCAGACAAAATCTACTAGACTTACTTCAGATGAGGCCTTCCTAATAAAATAAATGAAGAAAAGTTTTATTTGCAATTTTGAATAGAATTTAAATACCAGACTACTAACTTTGTCAAAATAAAAGAAATCTTGGACAAATATAATTTTAATTCCTGAAGATCTAAGGAAACAGTAGTTTTAAGTGCCTGCAAAGTAGACCATCAACAAATCTATTGGTTTTTAGGTTTGCAGTTCTTTATTTGTCCACTTAAAATGTGAGGTTGATAAAACACTCAACTAAATTGTTCTGTGGATTTATTTCTATCTGATCTCCAAAGTATTAATTGACCTGTAAGAACTGTCTTGGTGAATGAGACTCATACCCTTAATAAGCTTCAAACTGCAGCCTGATAAAGCCCACAGGTCAGTTTTTACAGCCTCTTCTCACTCCTCTCACTAACTGGTTTTGATATCTTTCAATAGGAAGAAGTCCAAGTGACTGATCTAATATTGAATTCTCTCCAGTTATTATAAATAAACCCCCCAAACCAATAAATTCAGCCATATCTTTCAAAATATATCTGGGTAAAAACATCTGTTCTCACTGAAGAATGTGGTGGAAACCCTCAAAGTCACTCCTTATATTCTGTATTGCTTCTGTTCTACTCCTATCCATCCCTTGTTTCTTTATCTAGCCATGTTTCTCTACCTGTCATATATTTCAGAAAAATTCAAAATACATGGCACAATTGCTTGTTCACCTATTTGGTATAACTTAAAAAGAAATTATCCTTTCTAGCAATCTCAATATTCGAGCATACTAGCGATTCTGTTTATAGTATGAACCTTCTTACATAATGAGTGATTTCCCTGTTTGTTAGCAGATGAGTATTTCTCATTATTTCTATCTGTACTTCTTAGTTTCTTAAAATAAAGAAGATAACCTACTCAGTGGTTAAAACAAAACCAAAGGTCATGAAATGTAAAGATCTTTTAAAACATTTGAAGGGCATTTTGAAATGTACACATGTACAATCACTGAAAAATTAAAAAATGTCACTTTTTATTTAACTGAACCATAACAGATGTGCATAGTTTTTGGAAAAAACTGTGCAAATATTTCAAAGCACAATCGCTGTAAGTTGAATTTGGCAGGGTAGAACAGATGTGTCCACCTGTTAAGAGATTAGGCTATCAGATTTGGGTATGCAAAATGTGATTGAAGCCCATAGTGGGAGCTATTTAGGAATGCATCCAGGTAAGCAGGAGGTAACCGAGATTCTGATTACTGTAGCATTCCACTTTGCCTAATTCAAGTCATTGATTGCTTTGGGGAAAACAGAATAGTACACCCAGGACCACTGAAGGGAGAATGAATATCCTACACTATGTGAAAACAGTGCAGAAATTATACCTATTTTTCAATAACAACAAAATAGAAAGAGAACAGGAGGTTCTACAGGGGCTGTAGAATAGAGTGGACTCCAAAAATAGTTATTTATTCTGTTTAAATTTGACATCCTGAAAAGCAAGCAAAATTATTGATTCAAGCACTATAGCAATGATAGTAAGTAATTTTTTTGAGTCACTTCAATAAGCTGGGAGAATAATAATCTCAAAGCATATCCAATGCACAAAGTATCACATTCATTTTAATGTGAATTTTGTTCAGCCAGGACTGGAAATTAATTCTGCTTCCTTGTATTTCTTAATAGAGTACAGAAGCATATGGTAAAATAGATACAGATCAAAGTCAGATTTGAGGCAGCAAAATGCAAAGACAGCAAGACAGATATTGTGGTGAGTTTGTATTTTCTTGTGGAAAGAATATTTTTGCAGTTGTTGCTACAAAATTCTTCTTACCACTTCTGTTTTGCCTGCTGATATCTTCTGAGCACTCCTGATTACTTCGTACCTTTGGTACTGTCTTACTCTGTAGATCTATTATTCTGCAGAAAAACTATAATTTTTTCAACTTCTTGGATTTCAAATGAAGTTCTAATTTGGTGTCATTGTTGATGATGAAGTGTGAAGCAGAAAAGACATCAGCAGATTTTCAAATGCTGGCTTGGTTATATAAATATTAATAATGAAAACTCTGATTTTGATTTTCTATGCTGATATTAATTTTGTGTAGATATGAGTGAGAAAGAATACAACAGCCAGTAAATTATAATTAATTCATTGTTCTTACTATTTAAATATTTCCTTATTAAGATTGCTGTCTATGGTTTGTGTTACTCATCTGCAGAAGTCCAAACTAACTGACATGTGAAATTTGAATGCTTACAGGTATCAAAAGCTTAATTTTATACATGATAAGAAAAGTCCCAAGAAATGCTGTGTGACTGGCAGACCTGTCATCGAAGGATGAGAAATACAAATAAATCTCTGGGTTCTCATAGTTATGGCAATGGTTATAAAATATATAAAATGGTTATAAAATATATTTTATTCATAACTTTGGGACTAGAAAAACACATAAAGAGGTCAGACCAGGATGTGGAAGTACACAAAATGAAAAGAAGGCATATGAGAGAAATCCTCATGCTCCTTTAGCCAGAGCTAGAAAATACAAGGTGTTTTCTATATAGATCTAGTCAATGGAATCATCTGGTTATTTTTCAACTTATTATTTAGCATGAGATTATACTCTTGTGCTTTATTATGACAGCTGATGAAATGTTATCAGGGGACAGTCTTTAACTTTTACAATTCTGTCAGCATCAAAGTGCATCCATCAGTTGGAACGGGACGGCTTGAGCTTTATGGCAAATTGAGGTCAGGAAAAGTTTTGATAGTTCTTGAACTAAAATTGTTAATTTTGGTTTGCTCCAATGTGACCACTTTTTTTAGCATGTTTTATAGTGTGCTCAGATAAACCTCATACCTTCTAAGGACATGTATGCATATATGAGCAATTATCAGCCCTATTTTCTGAGGCCTGTAATAATCAAGAGTGATCTGATAAAAAATGCTTGCTTTTCATCTCAACATTTTCTATAATTATTGCATGGTTTTGAATCTTGAGTCTTACTTTTAGCAATTATCCATTTTCTTGGGCAGGTAAAGTAAGGCAATATGCAAATAACGTTGTGAGTGTATTTCCTAACTTTCCTAAACATTTAAATTGATATTTATAACCATTCTTTCATCTTTGGAGGTAATGGTTAAATTGATTGCTACTTTGATTGGCATGACAATCTGAAATTGTGCAGAAATACATTTTCTTATTAGAAAACACTTTCCAGGTTAAAAGTTTTATTTCATATGAGAATTTTTACCTTACCAATGGTAAATCCTTTATAGTAAATACTTTTAAGAATGTTATTAAGGTTCCATATTGGTTTTCTTAAAAAAAAAAAGAAAAGAAATTATTTTTGCAAGTTCTTTGTTCTGTCCTCAGAGGAATCTTTCAGTTGTGATGACTTGGACCAAATGGTTCTGTGCATTTTCCAGCTAGCATTCAGGTAGGATAAGCATGAGACTAACAAATTCATTTTCATATTAATCAGAATGAAGTTGAAGCCAAACCCAGCATAAAAATCAATGAATTAGAACTGATAATTTTGAGGATGTCAGAACACAATATAAATGAGTGGATAATATAAAGAACTAGAAAACAAACAAAAAATAATTTCTTTCTCTGTCCATAGATTTTTGGCTATGGTAATTTCAATCAGAATATTTGAAAGACTTTTGAGTCAGAACAATAAACACACTTCAGGGCCATGGGCCCCAAATGATGCCTTTCTGCTGCTGACAAGGATGTAAACAAGCTGCTCTTAGTAATGTTTTTTCTATTGTTGGAATGAATAAAGCTGTGGTTGCAAACACAGCTGAAAGATAGGATAGGTTTTAAATACTTTTGTTCCTGCTGAGCCATTACCAACACCTGCAGTTAAAATAATTATTTCAAATGTTTTTTCTTTTTAAAAGAAGGAGTAGTTAGCACTAGACCTGTCTTGTTATGGTAAATTAACATCTGCACTTAATATGATTCCCCTTGGTTGTAAATAACCTGAATTAAAGCTTGTTATCTCCTTTGGAAAGTATGTTTTATGATTTCACCTGTTTGTGCAGAGATAATTAAACATTTCACTGAAATACAGGTTGGATGACTATAATCTTATTTTAGCCATCACAGAAATTATGGAATATTTTTACAGCAAATATTGTGAGTATTTAATTAAACCCTATTCTGAAGTAAAGCAAGCATAACTGGTGAAGATAGTAAAAATGGATTAGAGATTTTGAGAATGAAGAGAAAAGCTGAATATAAGAATTGGCTATCTTGTTCTTAAATTTTTTAAAGAAAATTTAAAAATAATTTTCTTAATCATAAAAACTAAAAATTAAAACACTTTATATTCTAGGGCTAAATAAGAAAACTAGGAACAGACATGGAATAAACAGGAAAACTCTGCCTTATTTTAACAAAGCGTTTGTACTGTGATTAAAATGGAGTTACTTGGTTTATATCATCATCAAAATAGCTAAAAAGGATGCATAGTTTTTCTGCATGCAAATCCTCTAAAAATATTAGGAGTTGAAGAATTTATTTTAGAATGTTACAACTTCAAATTATTTTTATATGTCTTGTCTTTGACCGTGCATTGTAACTTGACCAGATCAGAACTTATCAAGCTAGCTCTCAGTTCAGTGGTATTTTCTACCTGCTGTCAGAATTCAGATCTATCAGACTAAGCTCTCAAAATAAATTGTTAATTTATATTTCAGAATAAGCTTTATCAACTTAACATCTGGTGCAAAATTATTTCAAACCTTTGGTGACCTGGGGCTAGAGTGATTTACAACAGATGAAGAAGCTGATCTGTGCTGTAAATTGTCTCCTAGGTTTTATTCCTACTTTGCAGATATCATTACACAAACCCATCAGTATTAAGAGCTTGAGACAATCACAGAATCATAGAATGGTTTGGTTTGGAAGGGACCTTAAACATCATCTAGTTCCAGCCCCCCTGCCATGGGCAGGGACACTTTTCACTAGATCAGGTTTCTCAAAGTCCCATCCAACCTGGCCTTGAACATTGTGTTCCACCGTATCCAGCTACTCATTCCTATCTCCTGAATGTGTAATGTCACATCTTTTTGACTGCGTGGATGGTCATGTTGGTCAGGGTGTGAAGAACATAACTGAGCTAATGTTGAAGCATTTTAAAATTTATTTATTGCAGATGCTCCAGTGTCTAAGGGACCTCCACAGAGTAAAAGCACACACTTAAAAAATTTGTGGACTACTTGCACAGAATGGTATTTTCCTCTAAGAGATGCCTAAAACTCCTCACCATTGAAAGAAAGAAGATGCAAGAATTGCTTTAGTTAAATTAATATCTGTGTGTTTTTGTCTTCTGTGAACTTGATTTAAAAAAATCCTCTGGCAGAGTATAGATAACATTAAAAGAAATTGAGGAGCTCCTTTAATACTATTGCTGTCTGCCTATTTAATTTTTTTACAGTGGTGTTTCTGGTAATAGGGGATTTGGAAGGGATATTTGGGCAAGTTTCTTTTCAAAGCATGGAGCATTTCATTGATCTCCTTAGCACCATTCATTTTCTGACCACTGCATTCTGGACTGCCATCCTCTCTCATTTAATTCTTCTTCCTAGAGTTACATACATTTAACTAGATTGTTCAAGCTAGTCTTACCTTTGCAGGAGTTTTTACTTTTCTGAAAGATCAGAGTCATACAGCACACTTGCTCCCAGAGAGTGCTTGTGAGTGATGCTACACAAATCCCTGCCTCTGAGATTGAGGGCATCACCCCTATTATAAACCAGCTATTGTAGGGGACCATGGTTAGCTTCTATCACCTGTGGCTGGGTCTCCCACATCACAGTGTGAATGCAGCATTGTCGAGACTTTGGGCAGATCTCTGCTTTTCATGTTTAATTTTACTCTTTTTTTCCCTCTCAGTGAATTCTGATCTGTGGTCCTTTGAATGCTATGTGCCCCAGAGCTGCCACTACAGGCACCTAAGCTCTGCCGGTGTCAGCTACAAGAAAGGTCAATATTTTCTTTTAAAGGAAAAGGCACAGTGATCATAATTAGGTAGACTGTATTTCAGGGTTAAAGAAAAACAGTTCTTAAACCACTGCTCTTATTTATGGGCTGAGGCTAGCATTATTTTACTCAGCTCATAAAAACTGACTGCAGAAGAGTGAAGGAAGTTATTAAAAGGAGGTATTTAAAAGTTCAAGCCAATAGGACTTATGTCCTTTCTACTGTGAAATAAAACATTTCTTTTTGATTTCAAGAACTGTTGCAAGTCTAAGAATATAATGTTTTTTGAAGGGCATTTCTGATGGCTTATATCAAAATTGGCAGGCATCAAACACTTCCTCCAGCTTGTGAAATAGAACTGTGTTCTCTTTAACTCATCTATGATTTAACTGATGTGTGAAATACCTTTAACACTTATTGCCCCCTATAAACAATTATTAAAAAAAACCCAGTCTCAAAGCAAAACAAAAAGAAGAGCATGTTATATTAAAATATGTACTCTATTCCTTGTGATTTTCTTGGAAAGACTTTTTGTTTGTTTGTTTAAATTCCCTTTCTAATAAAAGCACATACCAAAATTACAGTATTTTAAGAACCCACAGGATTTGTCATGAGTAGTAAATATTTTTCAATATTTTTCACCTGTGACTTTGCATTGTTTTCCCCAGTCCCAGGCAGCTCTGGAGAGCCCAGCTAGGGTGCTCCTTCTCGGCGGGACCGGGGCTTACGCACGTCCTGGGTGCTGTCGCGTTCAGCACACCGGTGGTGGGGCTGGCCATGCTCTGTGGCCGACGCTTGGGCGAGACAAAGAGGCGAAGGAATGTCCAGTTGTCTGCGCGGCTGGCTGGAGAGCTTTTATTGTCACGTGGAGCTGCAATGGAGAAGCGCAGCCGCTCCCTAGCGCCGCATGGACAAAACGGCGACGGGACCGAGGGCGCATGGGGTTTTATAGGGGGTGGGCTGACGAGGGTGGAAGACCCCCTCGCCCAATGAGGGCAGGCTATGGGAGAGTGACGTGGACCGCGGTAACCAACGGGGACGTGACAGGGGTGGACACAGGGCTCCGGGGCAAGTGGGGTTGTGGGGATGGGGTAACAGACGCCGAACTCTCTGGAGTGGGCAGGGGCTGGTTACAGGACTGGCATGGTGAGCTCCAATGGTGAGTAACCTGGAGCGGACCACGACGGGGGGAACACAGGGGGTGCACAGGGGCACACAGAATCGGCTAACTAACATATATCAGAACCCCTAATCTGAACCCAAACCTGGGATGCAACAATCAACTGAGGATGGATTACTTTGAGGCAATAACAGATCAGTATAGTATTGTTGACTTTATCATGAAAAAACCCTACACATTTCATATTTATCCTAACACAACTGGACACAGCCCCAAAATGTCAGAATTACTAAGCCCCAAAATTTCAGAATAAGGGCAGAATGAGATGTAAACAAAATGAATAATCTGCGGAGATGCCTGTGCCTACTTTACTGATATTTATTAAAAGGAAACAGTCTTGTTTAATTTGAATTTAAACTTGGAAGTGATCTTCTAGACATGTCACTTGAAGGGTTTGAGAGAATAAATTGCTTTCAAGACAGCTGAGCAAAAACCAAGGGTTCTGATGATACTGAGTGATTTGAAAATGTTACCAATTCCTCTTAGAGATGACAAGATTTTTTTTTAACCATGCTATCAAGGAAGTGTTCACTGTGAAAGATTCACCTTGAACGTCTTGTGCTGTTACAGTGACATATGTTTAACATCAAGTTGTTTTCCTGGTCCATGTACAGTACAAAATCTTTTCTAAAGCCTTGGAAAACAGACAGAGAGATGTGATTTTGCATATTCCAAATGCAAAAGACTCAACTTTTATAGCATTGTTTTAATGAAATATTATTAGTTGTTACAGTACCATTTAATTAGAATTGGAATGATCCTTAAATCAAATAAAGCTTTTTGAACACAGCAATGATGTTTACTTTCTATTTTTCTATTTTTTTTAAAAGAAACAACCTTAAGTTGTGGCTTTGGGTAAAGTGTAGGGATGATTTAATATTGTATATGCATGGTATCTTTATGATGAAGAGCTGCATGTGTTTTTTTGCCTGAAGATATAGCTTTGTTATGAATACATATATGTGTGTTTATGTATGACTAAGACCAGTTGAATCAGAGGCTAATTTCTAAAATCCAACCTTTTAAATAAGAATGTAGAGTGTATTAACTTGAGTATAATATTCAATGTATTTTTAAAATGTGATTCAAGCTTATATGTGATAGGATTTTACTGATATCCTAAAAACCAGGCAACTCTTCTGAACATGCCCAGATTGTCTCAAAAAAGGTGAGGGTGGTTATGCATTATTCCGTCATTGATTGCTAAACGCAGACTAGTTGTTCCTCTTGTTAGTCTAAATGTTAAAGAAAAGTGAGAAGTCCCTGCCTTGACTAACTGAAATTAATTCTTTTTTTGGCACTGGATTGAAAAGGCTACAGCTAAGTCTTTTTGCTATCAGGAAATCCATTATTTTTCCATTGTTAAGTACCTTGCCTAACAGAATGTATGCCATCCTGGCTTATAGTCCCAGCCTTCAAAACTACTTTATTAGTACAGCTTCTTGTAGACCCATGTTCATTCCATCATTTGCCCTTAACCAGCCTGTTCCTGCAGAGACCTCTGCAAAAAGGCTCAGTGTGGCAATACGTGGCTGCCATACTTGAGGTAGCATCTGCCTTGAACTTTCCTAACTGCAGGCTTTTGGCTCGTCCTGCGCAGATTCATGTAAACTTTGCAAATGTCAAGAACAGCATGTAGGAAAAGTTTTGTACCCTGTTTTGTAATGCCTTTTTCTGGTTGCAAATATTGAAGTAAAGACAGGAAACACTATGAATTTTAATTTCCTTCTGGTTCTAGTTCTTTTCTGTTCAGACATATGGAGGAGGTTATTGAAATTCTGATTCTGCAAGTTTCTCTTGTCATCACTTGAAAAAAATTTTAGTAATGGAAAAGCTGTGTTAGTTGTAGGACATTCTACCTACATCTTTACTTAAGCAGGACTCAATGGATTGTATGTACATCCCAAATATTCTTGCAAACTTGCTTCATAAATTTTTAGAGCAGAGAGATTATACTATCTCCCAGGAGATAGTAAAGCATTTGCAGATTTTTTTCTGGCTTATTCTGAGGCTTTTCCACATTGTATATAGTGTCTGTACAAGACAAGAGGGTTTAACCTGTCTAAATTTAAGCTGAAAGTCAAAATCCCAAATCCCTTTCTTATTATCTACAGAGTAGAATATCTGATACTACTTCAGGGAAGCAGAAATAGCTGAAACTCTTTTCTACCTTTTAGCCTCAAGTCTGCATGAAACATATAGGGATGATGTGCTGGTGGGAGCCCATTGTGAGAAACAGTTGCCAGTGTTTTAAGAACCCAGATAAAAGTTTGATTTTCAATGGTGAAGCAAAACTAGCCTAGGAATAGTCAGGTGTTTTGCCTTCACTGCCTATTAGCATTTGCCAATAAGTAGAAGACCTCTGAACAATCTGTCAGATAGGTTTGTTTCAACTCATGGACAATATCCCCTTAAACAGTGAAGATGGTGGTTCCCAATAGTTTAGGAAGATCAAGTCTTAGCTCTCAGTTATGAGACCTGATGAAGGAGCTTGGAACATGGTGAAGACCTAGTTTATAACCTGGAAAGAACTGGAGCTTTATTGAAATTCACATACACAGGATGCTTGGAATGCTCTTACACTTCGTAACAAATTATTTTGTTACAAACCCATTTCCTACAGGAAAAATATTAGAAGGGTCTCTGTAGTCCAACAAAATAATTTATTTTATCCTTTTGCTGAGGAGGTGTGGTGACTCTGGACCAGCACCATGCTGTTCAGTTTCTTTCTGCTTAGTTTTTTAAACATGTACTTACCAACTGGATCTTCATATTTAATTAATATCAGTGCACTCTTTAATAGGTATATTTAAATTCTTTGGGACCATTTTAATGAGATATTATTAGCAGCTTCAGAACTGTTTAATTAAAATGTTGGTATGATCCTTAAATCAAATAAAGGGGTTTGAACACAAAAATGTTTACTTTCTATGCTACTTTTTAATAACTCCAAATCATGGCTTTAGATAAATTGCTAGAATGCCTTTAGCATTATAGATAAAATATTCATTTAATGAAGAATAGCAGAGTGTATTTTTTTTCCATTAAGATAAGTTTTGTTATGAACACATATGTCAGAGTGTTATGTATGTGGTAATCTATGACAGAACCCATATCACTTCAATCAGAGGGATAGTCAGTGAACAGCACAGGCACCAGCATACCTGTGGCTGTCAGACTTGTTTTGTCTGTGCAGCTTTGCATCGTTTTCCCTGGTCCCGGGCAGCTCTGGAGAGCCCAGCAAGGGCACTGCTTCTTAGCGGGACCGGGGTGCTGCTTGTCCCGGGCGCTGCTGCGTTCCGTGCACCGGGGTGGGGCTGGCCACATTCTGCTGCTGGCGCAGGGGGTGAGACAAAGAGGGAAGGAATGTCCACTCTCTCTGTCCAGTCAGCTGGAAAGCTTTAATGGCCATGGGGAGCTGCGGTGGAGAAGTGCAGCTCACTCCCCAGCGCCGTGTGGACAAAATGGCGCTGGGACCAGGGGCGCAGAGGATTTTACAGGGGGCAGGCCGAGGGGGGCGGAAGCCCCCCTCGTCCAATGGGGGCAGGCTACAGGGGAGTGACGTGGACCGGGGTAACCAACGGGGATGTGACAGGGCTCTGGGACGAACGGGGTTGCGGGAACGGGGTAACAGACACTGAACTCTCCAGAGTGGACAGGGGAGTGGTTACAGGACTGGCATGGTGATGCTCCAATGGTCAGTGACCCAGAGCGGACCACCGCAGGGGGGGAACATGGGGCGTGCACGGGGGTACACAGAATCAGCTAACTAACATATATCAGAACCCCTAATCTGAACCCAAACCCGGGATGCAACATGTCTGGTGTGATTTCTCTTGGAGTTTAGGTTTATTATACTTAGCTGTAACAATAACTGTTTAATGACCAGGTGGATGTAATCTAGTTTTAGTTCTATTTACCTTTGCATAATGGCGTGGAATAATTATCGTTTATAGTTTTGGCGCTAGCAGACATAACAAGTAGCTGTGCTCCTAAGAGTGAATTATTTCTGTGGTGTGATGATGGTGCGGTGTAAAGGTTAGGGTTGACAGCAGAGACCTTGTAGGTGTGAACACAGGCTAACAAACAGAAGCTCCATGAATATCCACTAGTTGACAGTTACTAAAGGAAATACAAATTTAGAAGCTGAACAAAGGTAATTTTTGGGTAACAGAAAGTGTAAATAATAATAGTCTAGCATATACAATGCACATTATAAAGGAAAATTGTTTGTACCATGAAGTTATGGACCAGTAAAAAAAGATCAAGGCCTAAAATGTGTTAAAACCCCTTAGAAAAGTGTGTCCAAGTGGACACAGGAGTGAGGAGAAAGGAAAAACTGTCAATAGCAACATCCTGTGCCTCTATCAATATCACCACTCTCCTCCTGCTGAAGACACCAGGGTTCTGCCATATTCCCAAACATTTTCCCTCTTCTCCAAATCTGTTGACCTTAAGATCAAGGAGCAGTGGAAGGGTGGAGATGACACCACAAAAAGGAGAAGCATATAATGGGAAGTCTTCCTGGGTAACAGCTTTTAACTGTAGTACCATTAAGCAACTCCTTTTTTATTTCAAGTGTGTTTATACCTCTGTAACTGGACAAATAGTAGTAGTGGTTTGTTTCGTTTTGGTTGTGCTTAAAATTTTTTTAAACTACACTAATGGTAAATTCTTTGCTTGACATTTTATCTGTGACAAGTTCTTGAGTTTAACGAGATTTAAGACAGTTGAATTATTTTGCATCTACATTAGAGACACACAAAATGCTAATGCAAAGTACTTTTCCCATAAGTCTGACCCCAACAAAAGAAATCATTCAATCCTTTTGCTGAGGCGGCATGATGACTGTGTAATGGCACCATCCTATTAAGTTCCTTCCTGCTTAGCTTCCTCAACTTATACTTACAAACTTGATTTTAAAAACTTAATTAATGCACCTTTTATAAGTGTATTTAAATTCTTTGACTTTTGGAGTAATTGCTGTGGTAAGCAAATGTAGAGAAGTTTTGCTAGATTGATTTTTCTTCAGGAGTTTTCTCTGTAATCCTGCCAACTTTTGCGACTAAGAACAGATCATCTCTTCCTGTTACAACAGCAATCACTCTCTAATTTATGTCCTTGCTTCTTCCAAAGAGCAATTAATAAAGCTAAAAAAAGCCCTTCATAAGTCAATCCTAAGGTCTCTAGCATGGATAAACAAATTGCAAAAATGTAGTTTGCTTACATCTGAGTAAATATGTGCAGAAATACAAAATGGGGAGGTTGGGGGTATGGTTATCAAACGGTCAAGATCTTAAACTTACAACGTTATTATTTTGAAGGCAGGAAATAGAAGTTACTTATGATACTATGGGATGGGGAGTCCCCAAGTTTCATGAGCATTTGAGAGTATTATGAAACGAAGCCTGTTGAGTGTTGAGTATGGAGATCACCTGTATTTTATATTTGCAAAAATTTATGGCCTATATATGCCACACAAAAATCTCTGTATCATGGCTAAAGTCAAGACATATATTCACATTAATTGCTCCAACACTAAGCCCAGGTGTAAAAAACACATTTGTATAAAATTATCTAAGTGATAGATAGAGATTTGCATAGGAAATGGACCAGTATCTTGGAAAATTAATATCTTTAGTTTCTAATAAATTAAATAGTTCAGTTTTGATAATGGTTTTATTAATTGACACAAATGTTCAGAAAATATTGAACAGTGAAGTAAGGAAAAATGAAAACAAAGTAGAAAATATTTTTAAAATAAAGATTTCCATTTATGAAATTTAGGATAAAAACCTGTTATTTTAACTCCTGACAAATGGAAAATCTTCTGCTGTTAATTTTAATATTGGTGAACTCTGTTTACCATTGAAATACTATTGCTCACTTCTAACTTGAATTGATCTGATCTTGTCTTTGAGATGAAACATTTGTGTGTCTGTTTATGACACTAAGAAACTTTATGTATGATAAGAGAACAAACTGTATTTTGCTGTAAAGTTCGTGAAGTCCTTGTATACACTTTTCATTTTCCTCTGAATATTCCCTTGCTTTTCAATATTTTTAAAATAATGACATGATGCAATATTCCAATATCTATCTCACCTGCTTCATATGAAGGAGTAAAGTCTCATCTACTTGGCTACTAACTAGTTTCTTATTAATTTACTGGTGACCTGTGTTAGGGTCTCGGTTGTGATTTTACAGTTTACAGTTTACAGTTTAAAGTCAGACTTAGACAAACTCCAAATCCTAGAATTACTTCATCAAGATAGAGTCCCTCCATTCCCACCTGTAAAGGTATAACTTCAGTACTGTTTAAGGATGCTTTTGAACCTTGATGTGGCCTTTAGTGTAGAATTACATCTACCATGAATCTGAATAGTTTTCTATTTCAGCCTTCAATTTTCACATGCACTTCCTTTATGAAATCATTTTTTGTTGTGTGTGTCTTAAGGTATATTAATTAATGTCTTATTCCAGGATTGTATCAGTGCAATATCTGGCCATTAGGAAATATCAGTCAGGGGAAATGTCCTTTGTGACCTTGAATAGGTCATTCTTTATTGTTCTTCAATACTTTATAATGTCTTATGGGATAGTTTTGGAGTTGGTCACACTCAAAAATCTCATTTTACTGCACATATGACTGGACCAGCATAATTTTGTCATTTCACATTTTAGATCTCTCATAGCTGGTTCATTTTCCCTCATGCTCTGTATCTTAGTCTCCCAAAAATGTGCAGCTAAGCTAAATTTTTTCACATTATGAGTAATTCCTATAATACAGTTGCACTCTGCTGACTTTACATGGTGGCAGATTTGGCTAAACAAGTGTGTAACTGAGGATGCATAGAGGAGAATTTTCTTAGGCATGTCAATATCTTAATTTTGTTAATCTTTTCTGCTCATGGTGGATTTATAAAGGGAGGTCAATATCCCATGAACTTAAGAGCTTTCCTTAATTTTACTTTTTTTATGCAGGAACAATGTAATAACACAGCAGAGCTGAGGGACTGAGATTATAGCCCTGAACCCATTGCCTTTGCAATTAAGCTTCTTGAACTAGTTTTTAATTATGTTAAAATGTAAAAGATTGTGACAGACTGAAGCATGAGGACTTGCCTATCATTGCAATTTGCAAAGAACTATCTAAAATGTATGTTTATAAAACAAAAATAATATCTACATAGTATAATATTATTGCATCAATACTTTCAAATGACATGTCAGCTATTCATAGGGCACCTGCCAGAGAGGTAGACAATTTTTGCATTAAAACATCACAGTGGAGGCTCTTTAAACTGTATAGAGGTAATATTTTGCAGCTATATTTTCAGTACATCAGTGTGGGTAATATCCATGAATGAATATAGTTGTCTAGTGATCTGGGTACAAATAATGAAGAGTCATGACCAAGATGTGCTCCAAGTTGGGGTCCCACCCCTGAGGTGAGCTTGCTAATACCCATAGTGCAGTGTCTGAATCATACTTTTCTGTCTTGTCCAGTGAATGTTTAAACAATTACATTGAACTACTTTATATGGGGAATATCTCAGTAAAATCCCTTTGGCAGAGGGATTAGACAGAGAAGTAATTTTAATTCAGGTCTCAAACATAACATATATGATTTAGAGTACATCCTCAACTAAGAAAAATGAGATAATGCTTTTCATGTCAGGTTTTATGAGCTTATTATTTATTTACATTTAACATTGAAACTAAGAAAATATTTTATATTGGAAAATTATAAAGAAGTTTCTAGTCTAGCTAAAACATTAATTGTTTTTAACCTGTCAAATTAAGAAAGAAAAAATAATTTCTATGCACAGTAAGGAAGGCTCATGAAGTTCCCATAATAGACTGTGAATATTGAGATTGTGGGTTTGAACACTGGTTGGTCAAAAAAACCTCAAGGCACAAACACTGTTGACTTGCAATATATCTCACTGATTATGTAGATTTATTGTAAATTATTGGTTTTGGGGTTCATTCACAAAATAGGAGTTCATGAGATTAATATATTTTACAATTTGTGATAAAATTACAAATCTAATTAGTTCCTTATATTTCTGTGCTTTATTAAGGCTGTTAAAGAGACACATTTTAGTATTTCAATATTCTTGTAAAAGTACAATTCATGAGATCTTCATAATGAATGGAAGGCCGCCTCCAATTTTAAATATCAGTATTCTGCTTAATAAGAGTTACCTTCCACACTTCTTTGTTTGTTCAGAACAGACAGGAAGATACCAGCTGTTGCAGGAAAACACTGCTCAGTTCATGCAGCTTAAATCAAGTCATGATCAAAGTGGTTTATTGATTCATCACTGACATGCAATTAACCAGCAACCAGTGAACTACATATTCAGGCTCTGTATCAGCAATACAGCAGACAAATGAAAATACAAGGTACTTGTGAGCTATTAAAAAACATTACAAATTTCTAAGCAACCTTGAAAGCTAACACCAAAATATTCTAAGCACCCCCTGCTTTGCTCCATCATTGGCAGAGTGGGCAAGCAGCATCCCCACACTATCGAGCGCGTGCCTTCTTCCCTGGCTTGCTGGGAGGGGTGAGTGCTCCTGCTCTCTGTTCCCTACCAAAGCCCCCTCCACAGGCACACCTGGCCTGGCATGCTGCCCCTATTACGTCACCTCCTTGGCTGCTGCCAGTACTGGGAGACTGCTCAGCCTGGCTCTGCAGGGTGGCTTTGAGGGTGCTGCATCACTCCTCCAGTTTGTGCTCCAAGATCTTTTTCCACAATTACAAATTTTCATACTTCATGTTTTTTTGAAACTGTCTTCTTTTTGGTTTCAAAAGTCTCCTTGAGGTTCCTCAGTTATGTTTGAATCCAACTTAGAGTTCTTTATCTTGATCAATATTGAAGAAATGACATCTCAGACATTGTGGGGTGCTCCATTTAAATACTCTGCTCACATTTGTGCTTCTGTCCCAGCAGCTGGTCCTATCTGAGCTGTACAAATTAGGTTTGGGCTGTGCAAGTGCTTCCATGGTCAATTAATGTATAGAATTGAGACAAAATACTCATATGTGTAGGACAAGGAAAAACTGTCACCATTGGAGCAAAATGGCAGAATCGATTTATACGTTTTAGTGAGCATTGACTGAGAGGCCATCAAGTATGAAAGCAGTGATGTGCAAATTAAAAAAGATTATTACCTGCAAAAAAATGGTTGGGATCAAGAAATCTCCTAAAATAACAACTGATCAAAACAAATGTGATTTGACAGAGTCACTTATCATCTACTTGAAGTGATTATAGTTTCTATTGATTATAATGAAAGAAAAATGGAAGATTTACTATATTATTTGTAGGGAAATTATCTTGAGCTTATGAAGTGGAAACAAAGCATTGTCATTGCATAAACAGTGAGTAGGCACTCTTGTCTGTCATCTTCATTTCTTTTCATTCCTGGTACTTAATATTTTCTAGCAATTGTCATAATAAAAATTTGTGGGGAATTTTTTAAAACAATTAAGATTTCTGTCTGGGACTTCTTTTATTTTTTAAGGGAAATAACTTGCTGTTGAAGTATAAGACAACAAGGAAAGATCTGTAGTAGTGCTTATGTTTAAGGATTAGAGATTATAAGGAAAAACCACATTTTTTTCATTTGCCATTATACTGGCAGAACTAGAACTGGATCATAGTTTTTCACAAATCATTGGCATTAGAAAAGTTTAATTTGTGATTTTTTTACACAGGTCTATATTTTAATGGCATAAAAAAATTGGTGGAACTGGAATCACTTGCCAAGGATGAAATTTCCCATAAAATATTTGAGTTATACCCATGTCAGTGTTACCTGTTGACCAAATAAGTGCCAAACCCAAGACCTTGTTCTCCTTTATTCAATGCAATGACCACTGTACACTGCCCACAGCTGTCCAGTTTTATTGGCCATTTTGTTTACTTTGTAATGGCCTAGTGCTGCAGAGACTGGAGGAAAACAAGCCAAGCCAGCCTGTGGAAGGATCAGATACAGCCAGCTTGGGAGAAGTGGGGAGCAGAGCAGGTTCATCCAGTAACATGCATTTGGCTGGTTTCCATGCCACATCCACCTGGCCCTCATGAAAACTGCAACTGACCTCATCTGACCATACACAGCTCAGAAAATTAATAGATTAAATGAACTTGATGCTCCTTCTTTCTAAATGCAGGGACAGGTACTGTTAATTGTATAGTTGGTTCTAAGAACAAAAATTAAGAGCAACATTACAAAATAATAAAAATTACAGCTCTTTTTAATTGCTTTATACTTACACTTCTGGAAACTTGGTTTTATGTGAATTGAGATGATGATTTGATAACTGCTTCAATGCATTGAAAAGAGAAATTTGAGAGAAAGGGAAAAATATTTTCTAAATGTTGTTTCATTGAAACTTGAAAAATTAGATCTAAATAACATAATAGTTATTCAAAGAATTACAAAATGATAGAGTATGCTTTTCTTAACCAACAAACCTTTTTTTTTTTTTGTGGAGGAAGAGAAAAACTACTTATGTATTTTAAAAGAATTAATTATTGTTTCTTATTTTAAGAAATTAGTTAATTCAAATAAGAATTTGTATTCTGACTGTGTAATTAAATCAGAAAAACACAGCCAAGTGTTTGAAATTTTGTGTTGTAGGTTGGGTTGATTTAGTTAGGGGTTTTATTAATGTTAGTTTTGTTCCTTGTACTCCCCTATTTTCCCTCACAGTGCTTTGCTCCAAGTTGTTCACCCCAAAAATTCCTGCCACTCAGATCCACAGTTACCTGTCAATCTTCTCACCTCTCCCTGTTTTCCCCTTATTTGTTTCTGTCAATCAAGGTTTGTCACCCCCTGATGGGTGTGAATCTTGTAACCACCCCCAGCTTCTTCATGAAAGTTCTGTATCAATCACCCCACCTTAGCCCTTCTATTTGTCCCAGGACACTGTACCCACCTCTGTTATGTTACCATTAGTTGTCATAATCTATGTTGTTTCTCTATCGTTTGTCCCCATTGGGCGAGCCAGGTTTCCACCCCTGTCCACCCACCCCCTACTTAACCTGCTGTCGTTCTTTGTTTTCGGGCATTTTGCACTGCATCACTCAGAGCATTTTGTTCCGACCATGCATGGGGGAATAAAAGTTCTTAGGGCTTGCAAACAAAGTGTCCTTCTCTCATCCCTTTGTCTCCTCTCAGAGTGTGAAGCTACCAAAGCTGTGTTACCCACTCTGCAGTGCTCAGCACTACCAGGGAGGCAGACGCCAGACCCCTTGAGTGCCTGCACACACATGGCGATCACTCGGCCTCTCACAGGCAGTGCTAGCCGGCGCTTCTCGACTGCTTGAGGTCATGGCAGGTAGCCAACGAAATTTTTAAGGGAACTATTTCATCATTCCAGAAAGGAAGAAAAATACTAGTTTGTTCTTCATGTAATTTTATTTTAAGTATATAAATATATTATCCAAATATTGTCATCAAAAATACTTTGCTTTGGGTAGGAAGTTCATTTGAATCCCCTTTGCTCTCATTGCTTTCAATCCTCACTTTTGTGTTTGTATTTTAAACAACATCAATGCAATTACTTATTGCTAAATGTGGTGGGCTGGCTTTGGGTAGTGGGTAAACTCCCACTTAGACACCTGCTCACTTCCCCCATTTGAAGGTGACTGAGAGTGACACAGGGCAGACCCTGCCATCCTTCCACAGAGAACATTCCTGCAGTATCCGTGCTACCAAAACTTAGAAGTTAGGAGCAAATTTTGTACCTGATTCTGCACCATCGCTTTGACATAGAGGAAGAATAATCAACTTCTGTGGAAGATCATGTTGAGTAGTATTTTTTGATAAATTTTTATGATAAATCAATGCAAAAGCACAAGAAAGATTACTTTCAGACACACTATGGCAAATTGCACGCTATGAATTTTGCTTGTAGATTTTAGGTATTTTTATGCAGGGCAATAGCTGGAAAGAATTTCACAGCAGCAAAACCTTCAGACTAGGCTAATATATTATTGTACCTTATTCCAAGAAAATTAATAAAATTCTACAAGTGTTGCATCCCGGGTCTGGGTTCAGATTAGGGGTTCTGATCTTTGTTAGTTTGCCGGTTCTGTGTACCCTCGTGCATCCCCGGGTTTCCTCTCCCCTGCAGTAACTAACTGCAGGCTGCCTGCCATTGGAGCTTCCCCCTGTCACTCTTGTAACCACTCCCTGCCAACTCCTGAAAATTCTGTGCTTGTGTCCTGGTTTTGGACAAATTAGGGGAAAACACCTCCAAAGGAGCCCCCTATAGGAAACCAAACCCTCTGCAACCTCCCCCCACCACCGGGTTCGGGAGGAATTCCTTCAGAGGGGAAAGTGGAAAACACTTGTTTATTAAGGCACAACAAAAAACACTCCCCAGCACAAGAGAAATAGCCCAAGATGACCACAGATGTTTTCACCAGTCCAAGAGGGTTGAGCTGTATCTCTCTTCGCCGCAGAGGGTACGCAGCTTCTTTCGCAGACCCCGGGGGAGGTCCTGCCCGGAGTAGGTCCGATGTCTTCGGGGGGGGGGGCGGGGGGAAGGGAACAACGGAAACCGGGAAAAAGGGAAAAAAAAAAATGGCAAAAAAGCAAGCCAGCGAAAAGCAGAGAAAAAAGAGAGGAAAGCAGAGCCAGCAAAGCATGCAGCCAGCAGCAAGCAAAAGCAGCAAGCAAGCTAAGCAGCAAGCCAGCAGCCAGCCGGGGGGGGGGGGGGGGGAAGGAAGACAAAACAAACTGAGGACAGGGAACAAAAACCACGATTGGGATAATGAGCATGAAAATGTCCTGTCCCCACGACATTCCACCCCTTATCCCATATCGTGAACATGTTACTGAACTTCCTTCCCACCTGCTCAAACCTTCCACACTTACACATTCTCTTCCATTCTCACTTGCTCTGACTTTCGACATTTACACATTTCCTTCTGTCCCATGTCTGTGTGGTTTAATGTACAAACAATGGCAGTAACATCCAGCAAACTGAGATGTTTGCATATGAGTCTCACCCCACAATCAGGTCTCCCTGAGGTACACATCGTGTTCTTCCATCTTTCTGCATTATCCACCATGTACAACCTGGTCCCTGAGCAAAGACAATCCCACGAATGGGTTTGTCTGTACTCGAGGCAGAATTGATCCACACTGTCCTCCCTAACAAACCTCTGATATGTGCCACTGGGACTTTATCTCCGTCTACTATATTCAGGGACTCAGACTGGGCAGGACCTGCTCGATTGGTGGAACCTCGGGTGTTAACTAACCAGGTGGCCTGTGCCAAATGCTGCTCCCAGTTTTTGAAAGATCCCCCACCCAATGCTTTCAAGGTGGTTTTTAACAGTCCATTGTACCTCTCTACCTTGCCTGCAGCTGGTGCATGGTAGGGGATATGGTACACCCACTCAATGCCATGTTCCCTAGCCCAGGAGTTGATAAGGCTGTTCTTAAAATGAGTCCCATTGTCTGACTCAATCCTCTCAGGGGTACCATGCCTCCAAAGGACCTGCTTTTCAAGGCCCAGGATGGTGTTACGGGCAGTAGCATGAGACACAGGGTAGGTTTCTAACCATCCTGTGGTGGCTTCCACCATTGTGAGCACGTAGCGCTTGCCTTGGCGGGTTTGAGGCAGTGTGATGTAGTCAATCTGCCAGGCCTCCCCATACTTGTACTTGGACCACCGTCCCCCATACCATAGGGGCTTCACCCGCTTGGCCTGTTTGATGGCAGCACACGTCTCACAATCATGGATAACCTGAGAGATACTGTCCATGGTTAAATCCACCCCTCGGTCTCGTGCCCACTTATAGGTGGCATCTCTACCCTGATGGCCTGAGGCATCATGGGCCCATCGCGCTAGGAACAACTCCCCCTTGTGTTGCCAATCTAAATCTATCTTTGACACCCCTATCTTTGCAGCCTGATCTACCTGCTGATTGTTTTGCTGTTCTTCATTAGCTCTACTCTTGGGGACATGAGCATCTACATGGCGAACCTTCACCGGCAGTTTCTCTACCCGGGTAGCAATGTCTTTCCATTCTTCAGCAGCCCAGATTGGTTTTCCTCGACGCTGCCAGTTAGCCCCTTTCCATCTCTCCAGCCATCCCCACAGAGCATTGGCTACCATCCATGAATCAGTATAGAGGTAGAGCTTCGGCCACTTCTCCCTTTCTGCAATGTCTAGGGCCAGTTGAACGGCTTTGAGTTCAGCAAGTTGACTTGATCCACCTTCTCCTTCAGTGGCCTCTGCGACCTGTCGTGTGGGGCTCCATACAGCTGCTTTCCACTTCCGATTCATTCCTACGACGCGACAGGAACCGTCAGTGAAAAGAGCATAGCGTGTTTCCTCTGCTGGCAATTGGTTGTAGGGTGGAGCCTCTTCAGCCCGTGTCACTGGTTCTTGTTCTTCGTCTGTGACACCAAAGTTTTCACCTTCAGGCCAATTTGTAATCACTTCCAAAATCCCAGGGCGATTCAGTTTACCAATACGGGCGCGCTGCGTGATGAGGGCAATCCACTTGCTCCATGTAGCACTGGTGGCATGGTGGGTAGTAGGAACCTTTCCTCTGAACATCCACCCCAGCACTGGTAGTCGGGGTGCCAGGAGGAGTTGTGCTTCTGTACCAATTACCTCTGAGGCAGCTTGGACTCCTTCGTAGGCAGCCAAAATTTCCTTCTCTGTTGGGGTGTAGTTGGCTTCAGACCCTCTGTAGCTCCGACTCCAAAATCCTAGTGGTCGGCCTCGAGTCTCATCAGGCACTTTCTGCCAAAGGCTCCAGGACAGACCATGGTTCCCGGCTGCAGAGTAGAGCACATTCTTGACCTCTGGTCCCGTCCTGACTGGGCCAAGGGCTACTGCATGAGCAATTTCCTGCTTAATCTGGGCAAAAGCTTGTTGCTGCTCAGGGCCCCAATGGAAATTGTTCTTCTTGCGGGTGACCAGGTAAAGAGGGCTCATGATCTGACTGTACTCAGGAATGTGCATTCTCCAAAAACCTATGGTGCCTAAGAAAGCTTGCGTCTCCTTCTTGTTGGTTGGTGGGGACATAGCTGTGATCTTGTTGATGACATCCGTAGGAATCTGACGCCGTCCATCTTGCCACTTCACTCCCAGGAACTGGATCTCTCGAGCAGGTCTCTTGACTTTGCTCCTCTTGATGGCAAAACCGGCTTTCAGGAGAATCTGGATTATTTTCTCTCCTTTCTCAAACACTTCTGCTGCCGTTTTCCCCCACACAATAATATCATCGATATACTGTAAATGTTCTGGAGCCTCACCCTTTTCTAGTGCAACCTGGATCAGTCCATGGCAGATGGTAGGACTGTGCTTCCACCCCTGGGGCAGTCGATTCCAGGTGTATTGCACTCCCTTCCACGTAAAGGCAAACTGAGGCCTGCATTCTGCTGCCAGAGGAATGGAGAAAAACGCATTGGCAATATCAATAGTGGCATACCACTGTGCTGCCTTGGACTCCAGCTCGTACTGGAGTTCCAGCATGTCCGGCACAGCAGCACTCAGTGGTGGAGTCACTTCATTCAATGCTCGGTAGTCCACAGTCAATCTCCAATCTCCTTCAGATTTACGCACAGGCCAGATGGGGCTGTTGAAGGGTGAGTGGGTTTTGCTAACCACCCCTTGGCTCTCCAGCTCACGAATCAGTTTGTGGATGGGGATCACGGCATCTCGATTCGTTCTATACTGCCGGCGATGCACTGTCGAGGTCGCAATTGGCACGCGTTGCTCTTCCACCCTTAGGAGCCCTACTGCAGATGGGTTTTCTGTCAGTCCAGGCAAGGTGTTTAATTGCTTAATGCTCTCTGCTTCTACAGCGGCAATTCCGAAGGCCCACCTGAATCCCTTCGGGTCTTTGTAATAGCCGCTCCGGAGGAAGTCTATGCCCAGAATACATGGAGCCCCTGGGCCGGTCACAATGGGATGTTTCTTCCATTCCTTCCCAGTCAGGCTCACCTCAGCTTCCACCAGGGTCAGTTGTTGTGATCCCCCTGTCACACCGGCAATGAAAACAGGCTCTGCCCCCACATATCCCGATGGTATTAACGTACACTGTGCACCAGTATCCACTAAAGTGTTATATTCTTGTGGCTCTGATGCGCCAGGCCATCGGATCCACACCATCCAGAAAACACGATTTTCCCATGCCTCTACCTGGCTAGAGGCAGGGCCCCTCTATGCCTGATTATCCTTCTTTCCTTGGGCATATGTCTTGGAGGTTCCCTCAAGGGGATCAGACATGTCATCATCATACCTGGCTGTTCGGCTACGGGCAACTGGGGCTGCTTTCCTTTTCTGACCTTCCTTCAATTCACGCACCCGTTGTGCCAGAACAGCAGTAGGCTTCCTATCCCATTTCCTCATGTTTTCTCCAGACTCACGCAAGAAGAACCACAACTCAGCTCGTGGGGTGTACCTTCTCTCCCCAACAAAGGAACGTCTGCGTTGGGTGCCAGGGCCTCTAATTTGCACAGCTGAGATTTGGAGGAGGTCCTCCTTAATCTCTTCCCTGAGTTTCTTGCGGCTTTCCTCTATTTTTCCTTCTAATTCCTGCAGTCGTGTCTCCACAGCTGCAATTCTGGCATGGGTCGGGCCATGTACAGCATCCGCATATGCCTGAAGCTTCTTTGCCATATCAAGTACAGTCTCATATACCTCCTCCCGCTTCATTATTGCTAGAGCAGAAGCGTATTCAGGTGGCCCAAGTCGCACCAGTTTTCTCCACATTACAGGTGTGCATGGTACAAGGTCCGGATTCCTAATTGTTACGTCTTCTGAAAAAATGATCTCCACCACTGCCATCTCCCTCAGGCGCTGGATCCCCTGTTCTATGGTCTTCCATCGTGTCTGCTGGACATAGAGGTCATCGGCACACAGATATCTTTGTGCTACGCTGTCCAGGACCCGTTCCCAGAGGCTTTGAGGGCTAGCGCCCCTCATCATGCCTTGGTCGATGACAGGATCATGTGACAGGGACCCCAAATGCCTTGCTTCAGTGCCATCCAGAATGGTAGCCTCCCCTGCCGCATCCCAAAGGCGGACCAGCCAACTAATTATAGATTCGTCGGGCTGTCGCCGATAATCCTTCCTTAGGCCTCGGAGGTCCTTCAGGGAGAAGGAATCAATATTAGCCTCTGATCTGGTGCCACTTGCTTTGACTCCTGATTTTATGTCAGGAGGTGTTGAGGGTCCTTCTCCTGCATCGTACTCATCATTGTCATCCACGGGTCGATCAGTCTTCTCTGTGCACTTTCCACTTCGTGTGCTAGTAGCCACGGCCATTGGTTGAGGCTTACAGTCTGGTTTAACTACTGGGTTCGAATCTGGGCTGTTGGCTGCAGCCTGAGTGACTGGGATTGCTGCTGGTTTATCTCCCTGCCCCCCTTCCTCTGTCTGCTGCCCTACAGTATCGAGCAGAGTACGATAAGCATATGCCAGGGCCCAGCTCACTGCAATGATCCTTTTCTCCTTGGGGTTATCCTGGCATTTCACTTTCAGATACTTTGCCACCTCAGCTGGGTTCTGGATGTGTTCGGATGGAAAGTCCCAAACTACAGGATCAGAAAACTCCTTTAAAATTTTGCCCATATCCTCCCATTTCCCGCACCACTCAGGATTTTTCACCCTTAGTTGTACTCCTAAATCAGAGGTCTCACCAGCCCCTCTAGAAATCTCAGCCTTCATCTTATATAAACTGCGGACAGTATAGAGAAAGGTTATTAAATTAAATAACAGAAAGATGGTATCCTTGGCAGTCAGGGAGGACAGGACATTTCCTAACAGAGATGTAAACAATTCAAAGGAGGAAAAGGAAAGCAAAGGCTGAAAAACCTCCTCCCCCATAACAAATTTAGTACACAGCCACAACCACGAGTTATACATTCCTGGAGCCGATAACAACATTTTTATAAGCCCCTTGCAGAGTATTACAGCCAAGCCCAGCCCGATAAATATTCTCGTTAGTGCCCCTCTGCTACAAAAGCTACGTATTAGGGACAATACCGGAGCTACTTCTGGATAAGAAAATAACTCCAGGGACCATAAAGCAATCAAAACTTCGAAGAACCCTAATGACCACAAATAGAGGCCGGCTTTCACTCCAAATGACATCATAACTTTAAAAAGAGACATACCAATATTCCCGCAGAACGGTTAAAGCCAAAAATATTATTAGAATAAAGTTTTTTCCACTTTGTCTGGGCTTCCCCGTACGGGCCACCAAATTATTTGTCCTGGTTTTGGACAAATTAGGGGAAAACACCTCCAAAGGAGCCCCCTATAGGAAACCAAACCCTCCGCAACCTCCCCCCACCACCGGGTTCGGGAGGAATTCCTTCAGAGGGGAAAGTGGAAAACACTTGTTTATTAAGGCACAACAAAAAACACTCCCCAGCACAAGAGAAATAGCCCAAGATGACTACAGATGTTTTCACCAGTCCAAGAGGGTTGAGCTGTATCTCTCTTCGCCGCAGAGGGTACGCAGCTTCTTTCGCAGACCCCGGGGGAGGTCCTGCCCGGAGTAGGTCCGATGTCTTCGGGGGGGGGGGGGGGGAAGGGAACAACGGAAACCGGGAAAAAGGGAAAAAAAAAAATGGCAAAAAAGCAAGCCAGCGAAAAGCAGAGAAAAAAGAGAGGAAAGCAGAGCCAGCAAAGCATGCAGCCAGCAGCAAGCAAAAGCAGCAAGCAAGCTAAGCAGCAAGCCAGCAGCCAGCCGGGGGGGGTGGGGAAGGAAGACAAAACAAACTGAGGACAGGGAACAAAAACCACGATTGGGATAATGAGCATGAAAATGTCCTGTCCCCACGACAGCTTGTCACCCCATTCCTGCGGTCCCGAAGCCCCGTGTCCGCCCCTGCTGTGTTCCCGTTGGTCGCTGTAGTACACGTCATCGCTGTGGCACCCGCACCGATTGGGCAGGAGGGCCCCTGTTCCCCCTATCCCTCCCCCTATATCCTTCCGCAGCTCCCTAGCCCCGGGGCCATATTCGTCCACGCGAGGTTGGGAGCGGGCTGCATCTTCTCCATTTTGGCTCTTGCGGCCAATAAAGCATCCAGCCGCCACACGGATGGATTTGGATGTTTTCCCTGCCTCTTTGTTTCCTCCTTCGCACTGACAGCAAAGCGTGGCCAGCCCACCCTGGAGGCACGGCAACAGAAGCACCCAGGAATCACAGCAAGCCCCAGCTCCGACGAGAAGCCGAGACGCCCAAGCTGGGCACTCGGGAGCTGACTGGGGCCGAGAAAAATAATGCACTGCCACTTACAACATCCTTTATCTCTGAAATTCAGGAGTCAATAATTATCCTTTTTATCAGTGACACTGACAAGTAAATCTCAGTCTAGACTTTAATACCCACTCCAAAATAGTCGTGATTATGTTACTACCTGTCTATCCTCTTCTCTCTTTCACATTTATTAAATCTGGGTACATTTGACTATTGCTCTGTATTTGTGGTAATGAAATTTCCAGGGTGATTTTGTACTTTATCCATTTTAGAAGGCTGACACGTTAGAAGAAAAGATATAGAGCATGTACATACTACGTCATGCTTTCAGAAAAGTGAAAATGGAACATAGATGAGGCTATAAATGCTATAAAACCAGCTGCCCTGACTCCTAACTTTTGAAGAAAGATTCTTCAAAACCAAAAATTGACTTTCAGGCAGGATATATTTCCAGTGTCTCAGAAATATTCCTTTTAAAATATTGCTTGAGATAGCTAAAAGTCTGCAAAAAACTGCAGGAACAAAACTATCAAAGTGTCTTTCTCTCTCACTCATAAAAGTGAAATAAAGACTGGACTGTACTACCTTAAACCAGTGGGAGCAACTGTATTTCAGGGAGTTAATGAGAAGCTCATAAGAGGGGTAAGGAAAGTAAGGCCTGGGCATAGCTCTCTTCATATTAGTACTAACTGCAGTCTGACTTCTGCCACTCTCAGAATCTCAGCCTTAGATCATGTCTGCCAGGGCACAGACTGCCTCACTTCAAATCTGTCCTGTCTCAGACTGACCGATGTGGTGTCCCTTTTTCCAGAGGGCCAGAAATGGTGGAGATGTGACAAGGAAACTGGCCATTGTCAGCTCATGTGAAATCACAGTGAAGGTCACACGTCTGCAGTCTTCTCTGTGATATAGCTGGTGTCAACACTTCTTCTCACTGCTGGTTTATCTCATTTAAAACTGCAAACTGCAGTGCCTGGCTTTGCTGAGGACTTTCAGCAAGGTGGCTAATACATGTATTACAGTATAATCTCATAATCTCATGTTTTTTGTTTTTTTTTTTTTTTTTTTGACAGCACAGACAAAGCATTGAAAGCATCAATTTGGAAGAGTAGAAGACATTTGAACTTCTGTCCTGTCTGGGAGGTTTTACTAAAGTAGAGGATCATTCATTTTGTAGACAGTTTTGAGAATCCTATGGTAAAAATTGTTGGGAAGTTACTTTTCAGCTAGTGGTCAAACTCTTTCTAGCAATGAATCTGACAGAAAAGATTCCATTTGTATAGCTTGTTGCTTCTTTTGCAAACATATTTACAGGTAAGAGTTTTTTTTCTTCAGAACAAATCTGTTCTTTCTACTTTATGTCCAACTGAAGTCATTAACCACTAACATGCATCACAATTTCTAGCTGGGGAAAAATTATGGTTATCATTCATTCCAGCTTGGACAAAGGACAAAAATGTTAAGTTTTTAAGGTCTCAAGTTTTATTAAAGGGCTTTTTTCCAAATGTTTTTTTGGGTGCCCCATGAAGCATGAACTGATCTTTTGTGTTACTCAAGGATGGATATGCCAATATTTACCAGGTTAGAAAAAGATTCAAACCATGTGAATATTTCTTCATTCCCGTTGACTTAACAAAACTGACAGTCATGTCACATTTTATCATGACATGCACCAGACAAAGAACAGCATCATAAAACTCAGTTCAAAGCAGCATGTCATGTACAGCAAAAAATGTTAGGAGATATGGTCTGACTTCGAATGGGTGGTAAAAATCTCTACTGTCTCCAGATTTTCTTTGGTAAGAAATGTCTTACGCCCAACATTTGAAATATTAAAAGTTGCATGGCTTTCTGCTGCAATATTTCCTTGTTTTACTAATTCCCTGGATTTCACCAAACCAAGTTGTATTAACACCTTGCAGTTGGTAATGGCATGGTTGAGAGTCTCGTCATACAGATTATGGGACAAACAGGTACAATGGATACCATCATTAGAGTTTACTATAGGCAACCCTGCCAGGATGATGACACTGATAAAGGTGTCCTCCTTCAAGGAACAAAGGGTACCTATAAATCACCTGCCCCTATCCTTACTGGGGATGTTTTCTAGGTGTAAGGTGGGAATACCACACAGCTGGTACAAACAAGCTCAGAAGATTGCTAGAACACCTGGATGGTAACTTCATGGTACATGTACTAAGAAAGATGACTAGGGAAGGTGCCCTCCTTAATTTGATCGTTGTTAACAGCAAAGGTGTCATGAGCAAAGCAAGTGGCAGTGCTCTTGGCCACAGTGTCCATGAAGCAGTTGAATTCAAAATCTCTGGTGACAGGAGGAAAAGTGGCAGCAATACTTCAAACATGGACACAAGGCAAGCAGACTTCAAGCTGCTCAGGAAATTAGTAAGATCCCCTGGGAAAATGCTTTTGAAGGTTCTGGGGCCTATCAGTGTTTTAAGCACTGCCTCCTCAGGGTACAGGAGCAGGCGAGGCAGAAGGCTGGCTTCGCTGAACATGGATCATCTCTGGATAACCTGTCACTAGTGGGGTTTTGGAGGGCTTCATCTTGGGGCCAGTGCTCTCTAACAGCTTAATAAATTATTTGGATGCAGGACTAGAAAGGATACTAAGCAAATTTGCCTATGATATTAAATTGGAAGAAACTGCTGATTCCCTCGAAGGCAGGGAGGCCCTGCAGAGAGACCTTGAGGTCTGGGCAATCACCAACCATATGAAGTTCAGCAAGGGAAAATGCTGGATTCTGCATCTGGGACAGGGTAATCCTGGATGTATGAACAGACTGGGGAAAGAAATGTTGTAGAGCAGCACCATGGAAAGGGACATGGGGATCCTGGTTGACTGAATCTGGGTCAGAAGTGTCCTGGCAGCCAGGAGGGCCAACCCTGTCCTGGAGGGCATCAGGCACAGCATCACCAGCCGGGCAAGGGAGGGGATTGTCCTGCTCTGCTCTGCTCTGCTCTGCTCTGCTCTGGGGCGGCCTCACAAAATAAGAAAGATATAAAGCTGTTAGAGAGCATTCAATGGAGGGCAATTAAAGTGGTGAAGGGTCTAGAGAGGAAGCCATAAAAGGACCAGCTGCGAGCACTTGAATTGTTCAGCCTGGAGAAGAGGGGACTGAGGATAGAGCTCATAGTGGTGTACAGATTCCTCAGGAGAGGAAGTGGAGGGGCAGACACCAAACTCTTCACCTGTTACCAGTGACAGAACCTGAGAGATGGCTGGCCTGAAGTTGTGTGAAATGAGGCTTAGGTTTGGTATTAGGAAAAGGATCTTCTCCCAGAGGCTGATTGGGCACTAGAGCAGTGCTGACATCACTAAGCCTGACAGAGTTCAAGAAGCATTTAGAAAATGCTCTCAGGCACATGGTATGACTCTTGAGGTTCTTTTGTGCAGGGCCAGAAGCTGGAATCAATGATCCTTATAGATCATTTCTTACCCAGGATATTCTGATTCTATAATTCTAACTTTATAATATCATGCACTGTAGTCCAAACTCATGAATCTGTACTCAGAGTTGTAACTGACACCTTTCACATTAGTATAGATCAGTACCACAAAAATGTGCTTTGCTAGAGGCATATATTCAAAGGAATAGTTGGATGCTGGGTGACCAGTTTACTTTAATTCCCAGGGTGAAATTATAGGCCTCATCGTACATTCGTACATTTGCATTTTGGTATATTTTGTTGGTTTTTCTTTTTTTTTTTTTTTTTTTTTTTTTTTGAAAAAGTTAGTTAAATTCCTAAATCAGAAATTTAAACATGTTAAGCCTCCAAGTTCTATCCAGGAAAGAACATATGCATATACTTTAAGGATGTGTTTACATCTAATTTGCTTTACTGTTGGTAGAGGCTCTGTTTAATCTGTCTGCTGAACAGATGACATCTTTATGAACTCTTTTTGTACTAATACTATAATTGTGCAGGTGATGATTATGTTAGATAAAATGACAAATTATGGATTCCTATCACTTATGGCAATTGAAGCCATATAGATCCTTGGGATTAGCACAGTTCTGCAGATTTAGACAGAGTTTATGAGGATTATTTATTATCAGTTGTAATGTGCCTTTCTCCCTTACTGCAGTATACCCTATGAAAGTGGGCACTTATTTTAAATATATTCCACACTTTGGAATATATTCAATACCATAATTCTAGGATAAAGGAATTTTTTTCTTAAGACAATAATTGTTGAGGAAACAGATCTTGCAAATCTTACTTTTCAATAATTTCCATGTAGTTTTTCAGTAAAAATATTCCAGGTACTATTATTTCAATTGACTTAAATAAAGACTGAGATTTCCTGGTTGATAGCTAGTTTCAGTGTTCAAATATTTGTTTAAAATGCAGACTTCATGTTCAATTCTGTGGTCTTATACTGGCTGTATATCTTCAGTATGTTCCTCTCATTTTTTTTCACTCTGTGATGTGAAACAGCAACCTCCATAACTCCAAAAATTGCATGAGAACTGTATCCCCATGTCAGTAGCAATACATCTTTTCTCCAAAACTACTGCCCAGTCTTTTGTATTTGAAACTGTCTTTGGTTGAAGGTAATTATTCTGTATTTCTAGGTCATAGTTTGCTATAATGAAAAGGGAGTGGAGAGGGCCTTGAGACTATTTCCAGAAAAAATCACCTTCAAGCAAGTTCTACCAAATGGTGAACATTTGCTCTATTTGTAATTAGTAGGAGGGAAGGGGAAAAGGAAAGTGTCATTTTTCTCTGAATGTGGATTACTTACAGTCATTCTGTCTCCTAATACCAAGGTCTTGTGGTAGCTCTATTTTTTCCCTTACCCCACAGCTATTCATTAGCTGATGTGCCAATGTCTGTCACAGTTTCTCCTGTGGGACAATGGTGGCTTAATATATTAGCAACAGCACAGAGATGTAATTATCTGCAAATAATTTAACATGTGTTTCATCTGTGTGGAAGCTATCCAATCAGTCAAAGCAAAAACTCCTTACATTTTCTATCAAAGTTTGAGTCTTCTACAATATGTTTGTTGTCATCTTTGGATTCTCAAAATCCTTCATTAGGTATTTCCTCCCACAAATATTTGGAACATCAAAACCATCTTACATTTCTGGGGACAAATTTAGACATGATATGAATAAGTATATCCTGAGAAATTTGTGATGTTTAAACCATATATAGTATTATAGTGCTACTGAATATTGTGTGCCTCGTTAATATTTATTACCTATATTCAGGAAGAACATACACAACTTTAATTAAAAGTTTTTAAAGATAAGACTATTAATTATGCTGGTTATATCTTTTCTTCTCTCTGATCAAGCAAGTATTCAAAAATTAATTTTCATCAGCTTCATTTTCTTGTAATTTTTCTTCCTTTGCACTTTACCATGACAGTTTTGTAAGATGAGAATGAGACGAAAAATTAAAACATTATTCACTGCATGGGCATTCAGAAGGAGAGGAATTTAGTTCACTGACACCAACCTCCAAAGGGTTCAAAAGAGGCAGGTCAGATCTGTGCTGAACATTGGTGCTAGTTTATTCACATGTTAGTTACGTCTGCCATCTGCTTATGATTTACCTGGCTTCTAAAATATACTGCCTAGAAATAAGTGAGTAAATGTGAGTGATCCCAAGGAATATAACAGCATTATTTCTTCTTGAGAAGACTGGAATGCATATTGCTCTTTCTAGGACCAAGGTTAGAGAATCCTTTTGAATGGAGGCCTTATCTCCCTATAGGCAAAGAGTTTACCATTCTCTGGAGGATATATACTTGTATATAAATGACATAATTGATTCATGTTTGACAAAGTTTGACATAAGATGTTTCCAATATGTATAATTTTTAGCTAGAAGAGGGGCTGACTTCAGCTATTTTGAACGCTTAAGTTTCACTTAAGACAGTGAAAGACTGTATTTACCTGAGTATGCGTGTTTATGGAACAATTGATGGATAATCTCACTTTGCACTGCAATCTCAGAGGTTTCCCTGTGATTCTGAAGTCAGAATAATGTGAAGAATAACCTCTGCAGAGTGAAAATCGGTCTGCACTTACATGTCTATAACAGAGACATTTATTAGCTAGAGCTAACATAAGCCAGGAAAATCTATGCTTAGGAGGGATGTACTTGACACAGCATAAGTTCTAGCTACTTTTGCTGTGAGATAATGATTAAAGAGATACCAGCTTGTTTAAAAGTGTGAATTACACTCCCTTTCAATGAGGTGGGAATAGTAAGCATGAAAATATTTGTCCAAAATTTCTATTATATGAGTGTGCTCTATCAAAAGTGTAAAGAATTTGAAATCAAGGCTTTTTTTTAGCAATAAGTGAGCACTGTTATTAGTTATTGAATGACTTTCTTCTGCTTTGGTATTGTTGCTATGCAAAAAAATTACATTATTTGAGCTACCAGATGGAAGATATTTGAACTGGTGAAATATATTAAGCATATCACCATTCTGAGTGCAAAACATTAAAAGATGGAGGGCCAAACCCTGAGGTTTTTTTAACAGAATTTAGTATTATAATGGAGCCTCAATAATTAGAACCCATCTGACTCTCCAGCGTCAGCCCCTAAAAAGCTAAAGGAACAGCAGCAGTAAGGATTCACAGAACTATGAATGTGGTGCTGCAGACCACACTGGTGATTTGAAGTCATATCTTTTGTGCGGGATATGTTTTAGACATATTTGAATAATATTTGCAAATAATATATGTTAATTTTTTCCCAGTTAATTATCAAATGCATTATTAATGAACACATATTATTCAATTGACATTTTAGAAGCTCAAATAATTTATGTAAATAGATTAATCTAGATTTTTTCCACTTTTTTCTGTGTTTTTTTCCCCTAGCTAAGACAACTTCTACTAAATTTTGTTTTACCAGAGAAAGGATTCAATTCAATTTGTTTTTATTATACTGTTAACTTGAATTTCTAATATCCTCATGGGAGATCACTGTAGCGTCATTAGTGTGCTGTAAATTCACGTTGGAGCTTAATTTACAGTAATGTGACTGAGGAAAAAACTTAGCAAGTACATATGATTTTTTCACAGAGGTTTTAATCTTAAAACACACATATTCTTCCTTGTTCCTTTAGTTGCAGCAAAATAGCTGGTTTTCATTAGATGTACACTTTAACTGTCAAGCTAGGTACAATTGGAATAGAAAGCAGACTATGGAATTAAATTATTTTTTCCTTATTATTTTGTTATATAAACTCATAATACTATCAGATAGTCTCCACTTAAAAAAAAATGTTACTGAAGTATGCAGTGCTTAAGTATATGCATCTTAATCTGGGTGTTTTATGGATATGTAGATATATGAATTACCATGAAATTAATGTAGATTTAATGAGGAACTTTGACTATTTATAGTTTTATAATTCAGGAGGCACCTCCTCCTGTCTATTAAGATTATAAGGATTTGATTTTGGAGGACATTTTCTTCATGTGTAAGTACATTGACAAGTGCAGTGGAGCCCTGATAACCGATACGTTTCAATAATCTTGTCTAATTGACATCTTGGACATTTTTGAGTTTTCACATTGCCAGCTGCATTGATGAAGTGTTGCTAAATGATAATATGCAAAACTTGTTTCCAGAGCTCAGATGAAATAAAGAGTCTGTACTTTGGAGCACAGTCTGTGAGGAATAAAGTCTTACTAAACTGTCGAATGGTGAAACTCTGATGCTTTGAGTATTGGATAGGGAACAAATAACAGGTGGGGCCATGCCATCATACAGCTATTTCTGTAATTGCATTGCTCTTTTTTGAAAATATCTCCAAAGGCAAACAATCCCCAACAATCCATTCAGTAAATGGCAGAAATAATGATCCTAGATCCAACCAACAGATGTCTAATGTCCTGAATTGTCCATCATTGCAGTATTTCTGGTTCTTCTCTCCTCCCTCTGCTATTCTTGCTGTAGGAGTAGGAACAGCCTAGAATAATGTGCCTACTTTTTTTTTTTTTTTTTTTTTTTTTTTTTTTTTTTTATAGTGTTTGCATAGATGGGAAAAGCTCTAGAATGAAATTAAGCTACACAGTTATAAAAAAGTAATGAGACAGAAATTATGTCACGTATATCTATCAGCCTGGCTTCAAATAGGAAACGTGTTTGTGCTAACACAGATTTCAGGAACACACCATATTATACAGTGTATTCTGAAGGTTTCTAGCACATTTGGTGAAGTCACTGTTCTACCTATTTAAAATTTAAAGGAAGAGTAGAGCAGTGAGGATTGAGCAGAGCTGCTAGTAGACAAAATACTCAGAAACTTTACAGCCTCAGTCATTATCTTTACTTCATCCTTACCTGCTTACAACTTCCTTATGGCAGATACCCAATCCAGGGCCACTGAGGCCCATATAAAATTGCTACGGACATTAATAAGAGAAGGATTTCCTTTATATTGAAAAGATTATATTTAATGTTAAAAAAAAAAAGCATTTGCAATAAAGTGAGTTTCAATTGGAAAAGTAAACAGTGTCAACGTATCTTTGAAAATTCCATTCTGAACAAACAGTAACTGCAAAAAACCTCTAAAAATGGGTTATATAAGTGACATTTATTGTGAATAAAATTTATTATCAGAAACTGGTTGAAATAACAAGAGTAATAGAAATATAACGAGACATCAGAATTAGGTATGTCTAATTAGATGAAAGTTAAAAGGTCACTTTTTCTCTCTTTGGTTGTTTGCTTTGATTTATAAAGGAAGGAGTGAGATTTCTGAGTATTTTAAATATAGTGGCATCATGAAAGTGACAACAAACCCAAACAAAAATCTCAATAAAATCACTGAAAATGAAAAAAAGGTCTCTTGGGAATATGATCTAAGGGTGAAATAGTATAGTTGAAGTGTCAGACAAAGTAAAGAACCTTATTAAAAGCATAACAGCAAAATTTCTCTGGTGAGAAATATAGATAGAAAATACAGCAAAAGATTTATGTTGCTTTATCAGATTACTTTAGGGACTTGGAAAACAAACAGAAATTACACTAGAATGGGAAAGATATGAATGTAAGGTGATAGAATAAGAATAATAGACCAATCAGACCAGAAAAGTCACAAGAAACAGTTTCAAGCAATAAAGTGCAATAAGAAAAACTGTATAAATAAATTGAAAGAACAAAATATCTCACCCATCAGAAAGAAAAGAAAATAGCAACATAGTGAAGACAGATGTATGGAGTCCTTTTTGTACAGTATTTGTAGAAGAATCTGTGGTGATTGATTCTTAAAACTTTTGAAGGTTGTAGGAAGTATAATAAAAGACGAATGGGTGAAATGAAATGTAGGTAAGTTAAATGATTAGACAGTTTATGAGACACTACCTAGGGTGACTTTCAGTAATGGGGCTTTGGTTCAGGTTAACTATAAGTTGATCACAAGTGGGAGAATAAAGGCTTGATCTTCTCATATCTGGTGTTATGTAATAAGGCAATAAACATGAAGTAGTGAATGAGCTGCCAAAATTTTCACCAGCAGTAGTTTCTGTTAGCATTTTTGCTTATTTTTTTTAACTATAACACATAGAAACCCTTCCAAGTACTGAAAAAACCCTCTCAATAGTACAACTGGATCTTAGTTTCAGGTTATGAACTAGGGAATAAAGGACTTAGTCATAAAAATGTCCAGTGTATGGAAAATCAGGTTTATGATCAGTGAAGAAATGGATCAAATCTAGACAAATGAAGGAAGATAGCAAAATTTCCCTGTATCCTCTCCAATTTAATTTGAATCTCATTATGTTCTCATACTTTAAAATTCTCCCTTGTATCCACATGGCAGCTGTAAGAAGTATAGCAACACATCTGTGTTTCTCCATCCACTCCCCAAAGAAAGAATAATGTAAATATTTATGCTTTTTGTTTATGTGTTTATTGTAGCATTTCTATATATATGTAGTACTGCAGAAAAATTCCAATTGATTACAGTCATAATCTAGTACCTCAGAACAGCCTTGGAAAGGACTAATTATTGGAGAATATATTGGGAGCACAATTTATTTTTGTACTTCCACTACCCTACACTATGCTTACAGACCAAAGACACAGATCTATTATATTAATGCAATAAAGTATGTATTAATGCAGTTTCCTCTTTACTGAAGTTACATATAGACCTTGTGACCAAATTTCAGAAAGAAATCTACCTTATTGGGGAGTTCTTTCTGGACATTGTATAGATATTAATTTTAAATTGGTGATATTTGTGCCTCTTCAGAATAATCCTAGTACACTGAGAAAGTTCTCACTGTGACAGATTAAGACTCAGGTAAAAGATTAAGATCCAGATAAAGGATTCTAAAATATTTGTTATATGTGAAATATTTTCTAGTTAAGTTAAAGTCAAGTTAAAATGATATGACATCCTACCAACTATCAATTAATTTCTTAATTTCTTTACTTATGCTAGACCCATTGATGTTGCATCTCTATGCATAAACAAATCAATGCTTCTTTTAATTATTTCATCCAGTCCCAGCAGACTCATGTTCTATTCAACATGACATGTGTGTATGTCAATATTTCCCAACTCCATTTCTATTATTTTTTTTATTTAATGTTTGGTAAGTGTTTAATATGTGAGTCCTTATATTATCTTTCACATTAAGTGAGGTAGAAATTTATGTTTTTCAGTGGTTACATTTGATATTTAGGGAAAATATAGTCAATATAATTCTTTAGTAACAACAAAAATCCAATTAAATGTGGAATTGTTATAATTTCTCTATTCTACTGTAATACTTTCTGTAAAACTGAGTATGTACTTACACCTGCTTCTGGTGTAGACTCAAAGTAAGTCTCAAGTTGTGTACAACTAAGGTAAAGTTAAAACTCAAATAGTGGACACTTACATACTACAAGAAAAAAGAAATCTCAGATTCCTGTTCTCGAGCTTAGTTGCCTTGAAACCTACAGGACTGTTCTAGTAACCACATATTATTTAAGAAATTCTTTTAGGACATTTAGCTGACAAGCAGATGAAGCCTGTTGGTGATTACACTGAAAAGCACTGGAAGTCTGTGAAGTCAAGGATCCAATAAAAGCTATTTCATCTCTATACCTATACTGTACTGATTTTTGAATATATGTATATTCAGAATAGAAAGCTTAAGGTAGTTCAGCCTCTGTGGAAATAATTCCTCTGTTCATTACAAGCTGTCTGAGTTTAAGTTGATTAGACCTCAGAGGAAGAGTAGAGATTTTTATGTCTTTCCTGTGGTAGTTGAAACTACTGTAAACAATACAAAGTCTGAAAAAACCTATTGTGAGACAGATTGGACTGAATGTATAGAGGAGTTAATGAATTAGGGTGTTAAACTTGAGCTGTTTTCTGTTTTGCAGTATTTCTGTTTTTTTTTTTTTTTTTTTTTTTTTTTTAGAATTCAACATATTAAATTCTCAGGGGGTCACCCTGTCAGCCTCAGTTCTGTGCCCTGGATTTAGTTGAATCAATCCTAATTGAAATTCTGCACAGGTCTGGTATTCTGTGGAGATTGCAGATGAATGACAGTGCAGTGGCAGGAAAGATAAATATGCTGGCAAATGAGATCCAGGGTCTCCACAGAGGATGGAATAAATTACTTTACCAATACAGTGGAGGTAATATGCTGGAGAAAAAAAGTGAAATCGAAGCTAGTCTAATACAAGGCTTGTTAAAAACATATGAAGAAAGAAGCCAACAATACAGTTAAGATTTACTTAAAATACAGATTTCTGATGTGAATATATTTAGGCCACTTCTTTTCTATTGTGAATAATGATCAATGCATACACTTTAATTTCATTTATGCAGACAGCAGCTTGCACAATTTAAATTCGTGCAGCATTCTGTGTGTAACTTGAGGCCCAGTGGTAACTGTGGTATAGCATATTGATTAGCAATTTGATAAATATATAAAATGGCACACTGAGTTTAAGGTGCTTCATGAAAAATGTATTTAAATGACCTTGGCTAATTAGCGTGAATAGCTTTGAGGCACTGCTGCCTGAATGAAAGACATTTTTAGAGTCCAGAGATTTAAAAGGTTTCATGACTGGATGAGCAAAATTTAAACCAAGGTAAAAGAGCAAACATTAATTTTCATAGAAATTAAGGTGAATTAGATGACCTGATAGAACTTTTTTCAATTTCTTGCAGGTTCTCTGCTGTTTTTCTTAGCATATACCTGTTACTCCTTTCCATCTAATTGCTAAATTTCTTAAATAACCAGGATTTCAGCACTTTCCTCAGAAGATTGTATTAGAGTCTAATGGATCAGAAAGCATTTTCTAATATACATATAAAACTATCCTTTTCTCAAGGTAAGCTATTACTTTTTTAGGTAGTTATGGTCTGTTGTGATTCTTGAAATAATTCCTTTCCTTTCTTTGTGCCTGTATCCACCTACAATATGTAGGTGATCACTTAGCAAAATTATAGGAATATATTTTTTATTCACATCTCATAAATCAATTTCTTCCATTACCTAAAAATAGTATTTTATTTGTCTTTTCTGAGCTAATTTTGCATAGTAGTAATGTTGTCACAGTGCTGAAGTTAGACTGAAGTTCTAATCCAGGCTGAAAAAAACCCTTGCCACCTGTAAATTCTGATACACATTGACAGTTTTCACTGTCCATTTTCAATCTGGTGCTGACTTCAATCTGCAGCTGACTTTGTTCTCCCTGTTCACATTTGGAACCTCTTATCACTGATGTTTTCTTCACAATGAAATTGGTTTTAATCCGTAGTTGCACCGAAGTGCTAGCTCATGCTTCTCTGAGCTCAGTCTTTATTTTCCGTCTATGTTATGAAAGTGCGTTCAGAGGTAATTTGACATAGATCTAAGTGAGCATGACTCAGTGAAATCACTGTAGGTTGCCATGCTAATGAGCAATCTATACAGCAAGTAGAAGAAAGCTGTCTGGAATGGAGCTGAGAATGGTAACTCTGACTGGAATGGTCTCCTGTGAAGGAAATGAAATCTCCCCGATGTGCAGTAGTGAACGTGCACACTCAGGTAGACATTGCCATGGGTCAGTGTGGCACTTACATTATCTAGAGTGCTTAAGTAAGAACTTTCTTCCAGCACAATTAGACAAAATTTCATTAGTTTTTAATTCTGACCTTGTCTAAGTCACGCCACTTTTAGTCATACTGGTTAGTACTAGTTATCCCATCAAGAAAGCCCTCATGACCTGAGCTAGTCTTGGGTTTTTACTTCTTTTGTAATATTCTATTTCTGGATTGTGTGTGACAACTGGTTGAAATTATAAGCACAACCTGTATGTTAATTTTTTTCTCCAGAAATTATGAATTTTTAAGATTAATTAATAGAATAACTCACTAGATAAGACAGTTGTGGGAATGTCTCATAGCAAGACAAAAAGATTTTTCAATTGTAACAAGGTTTTTAGTCAATTATTTTTAATGGAAATATTCTATACAAAATAAATTGACAAAAATTTTTTAAAGTGAAATCCAGCAATATTTTAACAGCTCCTTCTTACTGTCTTTTAAAAATCCAATTCTAATATATATTTTCAAAGTATTGCTATAGAATAAAAGGAAAATGGGTACAATGCTAAATAGTTGTTTTTCTTCTGGTCATCTTGGCTTGATGGCTGGAAGTGACACCCTTGCTTTGACATAATTTTGCTCTGTTTTTTGTTTTTTACAGAAATGTCCATTCATGGACTTTCTGGAACTTCAATTTGCTACAAAAAAAAAAAAACAACCTAAAATTGCTGTGTTACTCTTCTGTTTCTAATTGATTCCTAGTCCATATTTAAATATGTATAGTTTTTCCTGTTCTAAAACTACCATGTGAGATTTTGATTCTTTGAGGAGACTATTCTTTCTGGGTAACAAATACATGGTACAGAGAGACAAAATATCCTTAGTTTATTGTTTTTCATACAGATGAAACCGCTGAGTAAAACAAGCACTCAGGAATAATACCTTATCTATGCAATACCTTATCTATGATAATTTATAGGTAAGGATCTTGTATTCTACAGTGGTCACATTTTATGTGGGAATACTAACAGCCTTACTCTAAAATATATATGGAGATTAAATAAAAATTATATGGGCCTAGGCTACCTTATAACAATATATTTCTATCTCTGCTTTATGGCTTTAGGTAAAAAAAACCCTAAAACCAAAAAAATCCTAAACTATCTATACCTGTACAAAATCTTGGCTTTGTGGTTTATGACCCTTAGCAAAGAAAATTCTCTCATCTTTTAGTGTAGTTAAATTACAAAGGTGAATTTGAAAACCTGCATTACTACATTACTTTCACTGTAAAAAGCACTAAAGAATGAAAGTTTTAGTAAAGTTGACTTAGTTGAAGCATTTTAATTTTCTACAGCTGGCAGGATTTGATTTTGTCTTTTTCTAGTACTGTCTTATATGCATCTATTTGTGATATCCAAGTGTACTCACTAACTTTGTGCATGTAACTGATAATCAGTTTTTACTACCTCTGTCATAACACAGAAGCCTGAAGAAATAGCTTTCTTATGAAACAAATGGAACAACACAGAATTTTATAAATTAATTTATTGTCATCACATTTATATCACTTCAGCATTATAAAAATGTATTTTGTTAAATTTTCATATGCACCAGTAATATTGTTGCTAATTTTATTTTTAATTATAAGAAAGCTTTGCATTTTATCTTCTGTAATTTCCTCTGAAAAACTCCAAATGTCTTCATGGGACATCTTATAAATCTATTTGCTATTAATGAAATTGGTCCTTAAAATCAAATCCTAATACTTCTTACAATAGAATATAGGAGCATACAATCCTGCTAAGCATGTGTTTTAGATTAAATTTCTATTTAATTAATCATAGGCATCTGAGAAGTTGCATTTCTTGCCATACTGAAATTTAATGCATTTAGAAAAAGTTCCTAATTGCTTCTTATCTATCTACTGGTAGAAGTAAATATGTTCACAAATAGGCCATGATATTAATAAAAAAATTCATTATTATTAAAAAACATTTACGTGAGCAGTAGAGTAGTTAAAATAATAAGGGTATGCCTGTGAGAAAAGTGTCTAAAAATATCCTATTCCAATTTTCAAGTACAGTTTTTATACAAAAGTTTAAGATTTTTTGTCATATAGTGCTGTCTGAAATCTAGAAAACCTTCCTGATAATAATAATGTTGTACTTGAAGAGTTGCTGTGGTTTCATGGTAATTTTTTCTGTTTCACTATACAACCACTTCCCTTTTGGAATCATCCCTCCACAACTAGGTTTGTCTTTTGTATGGTATGCTATGTACCATGATGTAATTTATCCATTGCTGGGAATCTGGACTACAGATCTTGACCCAACAGCAAGGTTTGATTAGATATCTAAAATACAGTATATTAGCATTGTTAACATAACACTGGTCTGGAATGTGATCCAACTTTCAATGTCTTTCTTGAGAAATTGGATTACATGCTTTGATTTTTATTGATTTTTAAAAAGCAAGAAAGCAATTATTGCAAAAAAAACCTGAAACCCAAACAAATCTTCCATCAAGAAATAACTTATATCAAAAAATCCCAGTGAGAAGACTTCAGCTTACAGAAGGTTTGTACACTGTAAGATAAATATCATTCTGAGTTTGCATTATGTAGCTTGTTTGCATATTACTGCACTTCACTTCTTGTTGTATACCCAAACATTTCATTATTAAGTTGGGGATCTAAGTGTTGCTTCTTTTCTCTCCGATTTCCTTGTTTTCGCCTGGCTCCTCCTTCCTGGGGCGTTGGCCAGGCGCTTCCGGGAGCAGCCGGAGAGAAGCAACAAACACCTTTGTGGGTTCGTTTGATACAGGCAGAGCTGTTTAGAGAGCGCGATCAAGACCGGCATAAAGAGACTCAAGAGATTGGACACTTGTTGTGCAGTCCAAAGTAGGTTGTATTTGCTTGAACGTCGCACGTACAAGTGACAATGATCAGGGGTTGAGTTACAGGTGATATAGGGGAAAATAAGAGATAAGGTGAAACCAATAGAACAATGCCCAGTGTGAATACATTATAGGTAAAATCCAATGGGAATAGTTTCAGGGGGAAGGATGAATACACGTAAAAAAACAGAATAGAAACTCCAGCTTTAGGTTTAGGAAACAGAAACTCCCATTTCAAATTCACAAAGCCTTTTTGCTCCGTTTGCGTAGCTGTACACTACAACATCTAAGGTATTAAATTATTTTCTGAACATTTACTACAATACTCATACTATTCTTGTTTAGTACAAATAGTTTTGCAAATGACTGCTCCTATTCAGCAGAACTAAAGCAGATAACACTGCAGATACAAAGAGTACAAATGTGTGCATTTACAGAGGTCAATAGTTGAGAAAATTCTCTGGGCCACTTGTCCCAGTGTCTCAACATCCTCATTGTAAAAAAATTCTTTCTTGTATCTGACATAAATCTGCCTGCTTTCAGTTTAAAACCATTGCCCCTTGTTCTGTCACTACAAACCTTGGCACAGAGTCTCTCTCCATCTTCCTTATAAACTGCCTTTATACTAGTCTGCCTGAAGTCTTCTGCTCCCCAGGCAGAGAGAGGATGTGATGGGACTCTTAGGTTCAGCTTTTTTTTTCATAGGAGAGGTGTTCCAGCTCTCTAATAATTTTTGTGGCCCTTCTCTGGAGCTGTTCCAATAGATCCATGTTTCTCTTGCACTGAGAGCTTCAAAGCTGGGCACAGCACTCCAGGGAGGGTCTTAGATGAGCAGAAATCCTGTACCCTTGACAGAGAAGACACTGCCCATGGACTAATCTCCATGGAAAGGCTTCACAGCACCACTACAGTACATAACACAGTGTCACAGATGGCCACAATACAGAGTATCACTATACAATTTCAGAAGGCTTTAAGCATTAACCCATACAGAGTAACACTAGACCACATCAGAAGGCTTCAGGCATCTGCCCACACAGAGCAACATCATCTCACTTCAGAAGAAGTGTCTGCCTTTCTTGTTCTTCAGTCCAACCTTTTATGCCCCTCATGTTCATGCACTGCCCCTGTGTGCCCTCTGTTCCCTTTGGTGGTTGGTCAGTGCCTGGGCACTCCATGGCTCATTGCTTTCAATGCTGCTCACTTGCTTCTCACAGCTGTACCCACTGGGGATGGGGCTCGGCTCCAGCCCCACTCTCGATTACCACAAACTGTGTGCCTACAACTCAGCAGTATGAGCCACTCAGCAATCACATAGGTGAGGAAGCCAGCCCTTGTGCTCCACCCCTCAGCTTCTGATATCACAAAGCTCTATATAGGCTACTTTTTATCCTCTTGTTTTCCTCTAAATTCAATAATCATTTACCCTATTTGATCTGTTCATCTACTTCCCTCTGTATGTAATCTGCTGTATGTAATATGATGAGATTACTTATTTGTATATTTAAGACTCTAATTAATAATGCAGATATGTGCTCTCTGGTGCTGAATTTATGTTGTCCTTTAATTATTTTTTTTAAAACAGATGAGGGCCTATAAACCAAACCACATTGATAGAGAAGCAATATAAAAATGCACATAATACTGATAAAAATATTATATTACCTTACTAAGATGGGTCCTTACCTTTGGATCTGTCTTAGTCCAGTGGGCAGTCCAGTATTAGTTCTGGATATATTTCCTTATTATGAAGAATAATGACATAACGGTCCTGAGAAATTCTGTGAGTTTGCTTTAAGCAATATATTTTTCAACTTTAAGTGATGATTTTGACCTTGTGCACATTACTTTATACCAAAACTCAAGAAAAAGATTCCTGCCTACGTAAATAATTAATTTTTGCCATTTTCAACTTTTAATAATATATACCTCATGTTTAGTTGTAGCTGTATGCTTCTTCATACAGTCTAGACTTTTTGAGTAGTATCAGAAAGAATTTCAACAATAAAAAAAATGTAAAAATAAATTATAAGTAAAATAATTCTATTCTATATATAATTTCCTGAAAATGGGAAATTTGACGTTGCATCTACTTTATTTGAAAGTGATGCCATAAGAAAATCTGAAAGTTTGTTAGTAAAGGGTCTTTTTATTCATCTAACTATTGATTCAAATGACATGCACAATAAGATCATCTGTGTTTAGTCTCAGAAAAAAGTCAGCATTTCTCAATAATAAGAGATCAAAGAGGAATGTTGCTATTTTGGGAAATAAAGCAAAATAGCTGCTTCTGCTATTCAGAAAAGGAAACTGTAATTTGGTAAATGTCAAGACAGAGAACTCCTCAGAATCAGAAGGCAGTAAATGAGCTTCAGAGTGGAAGGCTTAACTTAATATCTACACCACTAGGTACTGGTTGTTGGTATGGAATTACCATAAAAAGTATTTACTGTTTTTGCAAGTATTTTGTGCTAAAAGGAGAGTGCAAATGTTTCATAGTATACTTCAATTAGGCTAATCTTCACCATGGGACTGACTGCTACATGTGTGAAAGACACTTGTAATATCTGAGGGCTAGGTGCTACAATATGAAAATATATTAAGAGGACACCAAGTTTGAACAGTTGTTATCAAAGTGGCACTGCTAGCATTCGTAACAATGTCCTGCAGAAGCTCTGTTCACTTTTACTGACAAGCAGGCTGGCCAAATAAGTTGTCCCTCTGCTGGCATTTATGCCATGTGGCAATGGTGTGACCGACCTGTTAGCAGGCAGTGCGCCATCCCGACAGATGGGCGTGAATGCAGCTAGCCAAGGATCTTTTCATTCTATGTGCAGCAGATGTACACGCCTATTAAAAGTGTTGCTCCCTGCTGAGAGAATCAAAACAGCAGTTTGCCTCGAACTTCTTTTTTAGAGTTGGTAATATATGGCACCACTAACCCAGCTCTGAACTTGATTGCCATGAGAGTATCATGAGATACTGTGAGGAGAGGCCAAGGAGTTTCAAGGTAGTCTCCTATACTGTTGTTATTTAATTCTTCAGGAATTTAAATTTTTTTTGATAGACATTATACCAATAACACTTGACACAGAGAAAACCATAGAGCTAAGAGCATGCCCTCTATGGCTAAATTTATCCAATATACAAGCTGTACCCACAGAGATTCTAAAAGTTGCACTTACAGCACAGCACTGAGAAAAATATTTCCCTTCTGGGCAAAAATTAATTGTGGTCATTACTTTAATGATCAAAGCCCACAAAGGGCAACAAAAGTAGGCTCTACTTTTACAGTAGGCTCTGTATAAGTAATGGAACATTTAATTTCCACTATTAACCATATTTTTTTAACTAGAGTAATATATCAATTGAAAGGGAATGATTGAAAATGCACGCTGTTTTTCTCAAAATTATTTTTACTTAACCGTAGGGACAATATACACATTAGTGGCTTTTAGACAGTAGCTTTTTGACACATCTAAAGTTTTGCTGTCTGGAAAACAAAACAACAAAGATATACTGTTTCAGGTAATTTCAAATGTTCATATTCCAGCAAAGCCTGCATTTTGATGATTTGTATTTAAATGTATTTAAAAGGCTTTCATTAGTGTTATTATGAAGTTGCTTTGAAAGAATTTGCTGAGAAGTGGGATGAAATGAGACTATGTCTAAATTTGATACTATATACCAATAAGCCTCTGATTTTAAGCTGGGGGACATAGCAATACAGAAAGCAGGGCAGAGTGAAAATATCTTGCCATATCTAGCCTTTAATGTTGTCAGGATATATAATGCATTTTTGTCCTCTATTTAGAACTTGTCGAAAAAAGGAAACACTTCAATCCTTTCAAAGTGCTATATTACTCAGCCTGGAAACAATTAATCAACAGAAATTTGCTTCTATCAGTGTCTTAGCTTCAGATCTTCAATTACTGCTGAATCAAATATTTGTAACCTGGTTCAAACCTAGTCCACATTTGTGAGTCAGCACCCAAAACATATACTCTCCATTGTTGGGAAGTGCTTGCTCTCTAGGATACTGCCCTCCTCCTCCTGTAAGTACAAATAAGTTCTGCAAGAGCATTATCACCCTTTCTTGTCACCAGTTTACCCAATTCCAACCATTCTATAAAAAGTAAGGGTCTCAGTTTGATATAGTTGGTTACCTCCTTATTTCATGCACAAGAGGTATAGCTTCTACTGTTGATGATGGCTACTGTCCCCATCCATGAAATCAATGAGGATTTGGAACTTAATAATAAACTCACCTCTTCATTTTTCAGTGATCTCAAAGCCGACAATTCTACACAGTTTTTCCTCTTCCTACCTTAAGTTCTGTTTTTAGATCTTGCCTGGAGATGGTCTGACAGAAATCTTCCTCCAAGCAACTTAAAAACCCAATCTACACAGCAGAAAAATAGGAAATGTCTTTCTGCTGGATCCTGTTTTTGATCATTTCCAGAAATGATAGACTTTTACACTGCACAGAAACAGATGCATAGCTAATTTCAGCTAAAATCCATGCCATCTCTATTATTTCTTCACATTTAGGGGCTGGACAGGCAAAGAATTAAATGCTTTCCCACATGTCAATGATTTATGAAGCTCTAAATATAAATAATGGTTCATGATCCAGTTCTATGCATATATTATTCCCACACCATGTGTAATTTTCCTTGCTTGCTTGTGGAGGTTTTTTGTTTGTTTGCCTGTTTTTGTTTCTTTTGTTTCTTTTTCTTTTTTTAGTTAAATACTAAATAAAAGTAGAAATTTTAGGTTTTTTTTTATTTTAGGGGATTATAATAGGCAAATTTTCTTATATATATATAAAATACTGACATTACTGTTGTTGAAATGGTGGGGATCCAAACTATGATTTTTGTTGTGAAAAATAATCCATGCTCTGAAAAGTTTAATTACTAAATATTTGGGACATACGAAGATTTGGATGAAGCATATATTTTGTCAGTTTTACAGAGATGTAAATTAATTAAAAGTCTGGTTGTACAGTAAGTCCAGCAGACAAAAGAAAGGAGCCTTACTCCATCATACAGTTCTGAGGTGTTTCTTTCATTATCAGTCTGCTTTGCTAAGAGAGTAATCTAGCAGGTTGCATATATATATATATATATATATATATATATATATATAGGCTTGTGTCTACACCTTACCTTTAATTTTAGCCTTATGCACAGTTTCAGACAAACACATCAAGTATCTGAAAAGATAGTGATTTTCTATATGTTTGGGAGAATAAATGTCTAAATAGAAAAAGGTGCTTAGTAATGTTCTCATGAGGATATGAATGTAATGGGTAAATTAATCTGCTTAATCTGATATCAAAAAATCCACACAGGAGCACCACTGCACCACTGAGACACAAATCTCTTTGGAAAAGGGCTTTATAAAGTGCCACTGTTCTCAGAATAATAGTTTAACATTTTATGTTTTTAGTTAAACATTTATTATTCTTGCTTGAGATCAGGACTGCATGAAGACTGTCAAGGTGTGAAATCAATATGGAAAAACTAAATTGCACTGAAGACTGGAGGCACCCATGAAGAATGAGTTGCCTTACTTCAAAGTAGCTTAATCTTTTCACTTTCATATGTAGACAAACCTTGTATCTACCCTCATTAGACAGTTGTGGAAATGTCTGTCACTGCTCTGAGTTGACATATCTAAAGATATATTCAGAGAATGTGCTGATGTGATGAGAAAATGTTTTAAATGAGGATGGAAAAGAAGTGACTCCAACTTTAAAGTAACTAAAAGAAGAGCTACTTGAAACAAGCATTGAGTAATCCACATCTTAAAACTGACAATTTGGTGAAAAGCAAGATAGAAACTTAACACAATTACTTTAAAAAGTAGCAATAGGAAGGATTATGTATCTTCAGAATTCTATAAAATTAATGGGTAACATGAAATTTTTATGCTAGTGGTTAGAAAACTACTACTGCTTTCCAATAGTTGCGCTTTGAAAAATGAAAGGGTTTAATCAAACTATTCATTTCAGTGTGTTTATATTCAGAGTTTGTAGTGCCAAGAACTATAAGGTTTTTTTCTGCAGGATTTATAAACAGATGCCATTTTTGTTATTGCCCTTGTTGAACTTAAAAAATCTTTAATAGAAGTCAAACCAGCTAAACTATAACTTACATCCATTGGGAAAACTTGTTTCCAGAACAATAGATTTGTGATTAAATTTTATCACAGAAATTTTTTTCAGAAATTTTCTATGTTTCTTAAAATATTCTGAGTATTAGTTGGAAATTGTAAAAGAACATATTTTTGTTTTACATGTGGTTTTTCAATAGAAAATTTTCAAGTGTGAATTCTTTTTTCAAAACACAAATGCTTTTCCTTAGGAATGGGGGATGGAAAAAACACCCCAAATTTCTTTCTTAATGGAAGTGTTACTAATAGGACTAAAATAGCCAACATAATTGTCTGCTAATCTTCCGTTGTTCTTTTTTTTTTTTCACTTTCTGAAGATACTTTGAACTTGTTTGATAGATTTGCACACTTAGGATGTCACAGTTTTATACTTCTGTATAACCATGTTTTCTTGGGGTAAAACTGCAGTGTGAGGTGTGCACATATTAAGAACTAGTTTTAGCTCTTTATAGCCAAATGGAAAATATTGGTTCATAGCAATAACTGTCTGGTCCTCCAGAGAAAAACATCATTAAAATATTCCTTCTCAGATACATTGGATACATGTAAATTATCTGACAGTTGGCCAAGTAAATACACTTGAGGACAAAATTATGAGTGAAGAAAATGATAAATTAAAGGCTATAATTTAGTTTTGAAACTAATCTGAGGAGTATTTATTCTGGAAACTTTGTTTCATATGTTTATTTTATTGCTATTTATGTTCCCAATAATGATTCTGCTGGAATTTCTACCTCAAATATGACAGCAAAGACCTAATTGCTGAAGGTCACAGAATAGTCTTTTATTCTTGCACCAATTGAGAATATTTCAACAACACGCAGTTTGGGAAAAGAGGCCATGCAACAAACAAACTCCTCCTTTTCCAGTAGGGGAGATGGCAGTTTAGATGGCTATAGCCTTCCAAAAATCTCAGAAAGAAACTTCCAGTGGTAGGTATGCTTTTATGTGATCAAAGGAAAAAATGGTATTATTGATAGTGATGCTGAGGTTTTAGAGGGATCTCCAGGTCAAACCAAGGACTGCATTCACAATAGCAGACTGTATCCTTTTAATTTATTGCATATTTGAGATGGAATTGAACACAGCAGGCACACTTTGTTGAGCATGTCTGAACAACATCAAAGTTGTTCATTATGTAAATACGGGAGTGAACCTTTTAAATTTTAATGTATAACATTAGGTTTTCTCTCTGAACAAAATAACATTTCATTAAAAATTGCATTTTTAATCAGAATCTATATTTTTTGGTTACTATAACTTCAAGTTCACAAGTTTTGGGCAGCTCTTGATATAACTGTGCCTTTTTTGTAACTCTGAAGAAACTTACAAACTATCAGATGCAGTGTTTGATTTGCAAAGAGAATGCGGCTGAAGTAATGGTGCATTTGCAATTTCCAGCAGCTTCACAGGAAATATATGATATGCTTTCTGTCACAAGGAATAATTTATTATAGCTTATATGATAAAAAGCTTAGAAATCAAGCCAGTTATTGAGAGTTCTATGCTGTCTATTTATTTCCAATCAGACAAAGAGGAATTTAATACCAAGAGAAAAAAAAAAAGGCCATTCGCACAGCATTTTGGATGGAACATTTAAACTATAATGCATCCCTAGAATACTACTCCAGGGATGCATTATAGTCATATGATCACAGAGTGATTAAAAATCCATAACAGAGTATATCTTTTCCAGGTATACACATAAAAAGACCTCTTATCCTTACAATTTGACTTCCATCCACTCAAACAATTTTGTTCATTAGGTACTGGTGTGGAAGGTAATGCATCTAAAAGGATGAACCCTATTTTCTGGTACAGGACAGTTCATTATCCTAAAAGCTCTTTCATTATATCCCTTAAATTGAGAAGGCAAGGCACATCCTGCTTATGATTTAGCCTGAGAGCAATGTACATTCTCAAAATAAATGGTGAAAATGTCTCTAGGGGTGCACATATGCATGTGCACATGCATGTAGTGGTACTTCTGTTTGTCCTTTATTGAAGCAGTGAAGCACAAATAAATTGAGAGTCAACAAAGTTAAAGCAGAGAAAATATCATTGAAGTTCTGTTCCTCTCTGATTTTGTACTTTTGTGTAGCAGCTCACTAAAGAAATAGAGAAATTTAAATATTCAGTTTTCACTTTGAGATTTATGTGAAATACGAGGATTAGTTTCTAGACCCTGGAAGAAAGAGGCTGCTTGCTCACTCTGACAGTGAATGACATTCTGAACCAATATGCTTGAAATGTGATAGGTTTTAAGAAGACCAGGAGAAGAGCTGGCATGCTCAAGAGTTGATTTGATTTTATTTCTCCAGCTGATATAGTTAACCCTGTAGAAGAAACTTCCTACCTCTGTAAATTTTGTCTAATTCCTGTCTGTTGACCAATATCACTAAAATGATACTATTATTAAAGGTATTAAATCATATTATTACAGCATGACTTGAGAATGAAAGCACGTGCCAATAATACTCCTACACTTGATCTCAGCATAATTTTTGTAATTTGTTCATAGATGACTTGATAATTTTTGTGGGTGCCTTCCTGTTGTATTGTGTTTTTATATCTCTGTAACAGTTCTGTAATGGTTTGCCCCTTCTCCCCCCATTTTGTCCTCGTGGTTCCACCCTGAGCTTTCCCACCTTTCCCTCAGTGCTAATCTCCCTGAAAATGCTCAGTCATTCCCCTGTCCCCTCCCTGGCACCCTGTCCATCACTTGGTTCCCCATCCCACTCTCCCAGAATCTTCCACCTTGGGCATTAAGTGAGTGGACGAGGGCCAGGGGTCCCTCCCTCAAACTTCCCCCATTGGTTTGTGTGTCTGTCTGTCCTTCCGCCTTCCACTCCCCCAGATCCCCCAATTGGGTGGTGGATGTCCCTTCCCCACTGTTACCACCCCGGTATTTGAGCTGTTGTGAAAGCCTCGGGGGCACTTTCGGCTGTTGGATACAATGGCATTCGGAGCTCCTCAGAGCATGGATTAAGCCTGAGACTTTTTCCCCAGCCTTGAGATGACTCCCTCATTACCTCCTTGGACGCCGCCTCTCCTCCTTCCAAGGCAGACAGCGTAGCGCTCTGTCTTAGCCGCTCCCTGAATCTCCTCGAGACACAGGGGAGTGTCCCCTGCTGCTGACAGTGCCTCGGCCGGGCAGGCGAAGCCAGGGAGCTTCAGAGCAAGCATGGCAGCACCTTCCAGCAGTGTTAGCTTTCGCTCTCCCCGGCTGCATGCAGCTCTTGGGAGCCCGGCTGTGGCGTAGCTTCCACATGCTGCCGGGGTTTTCTGCCGCGGGTTCCTGGACACGGCTCTGTGTCTCAGGCGCGTGGGCTGGCCAGCCTCTGTTACCGTGCGCTAGGGATCCGGTAAAGAAGTAAGGAATTTGTCCATTTACTCTGTGCTTGGCAGGAATGGTTTATTGGTCACGTATGGCGCGGTTCGATGGAAAGACGCAACCGCTCCCAGCACTCGCATGGGAGAAAATGGCGCCTGGGTGCCGGCGGGGTAGGATTTTATGGAGGGGTGGGGCGAGAGGATCCACGGCCTGCCGGCCAATAGGGGTGGCTGCCGTGGCGGTGACGCCAGCAACCGCGACCAACCAGAGAACCCCGCAGGGGCGGGCACCGAGCCTTGGGCTGAGCGGGATCGTGTGGCTCGGGGTGGCAGGCACGGGGTTTCCCAGGGCCGGATGGGGGGGTGGTTACAGGAGCGGCACAGGGGTAAGGTCCAGCAGCAGGCAGCATGGGGCCAGAAACCGCGGGGGGGGAACAAAACGGGGGAAACGCGGGATTACAGAACTTGACTTATTTTAACATAAATTAAAAACCCTAATCTAAACCCGAACTCCAGGATGCAACACCTTCCGACTCAGAATTTTGTGGTTTTTCTTCTATTTGCACTCTATAATTGCAAACAAATGTTGCCTGTTAGCACACATTAGATAAGGCACCTGTATCCTGAGGAAAGGTATTGTCTGTTGTCCATTTGTTCCTTATTCCTAAAAAAGCATGAAAAAGTAATTGTATGAACAAACAAAAGAGACATAGATGCGTGTCATTGCAAGTAAAAAATAGTAGCATGACACAAGTTCACTTGTATGAGCTGGTGTAGGTCCATTAATGTAAGTGGAGTGGTCTTCATTAGACTGTGCTGATATTTAACTGAAGACACTGACAGGCTCTCATCATTGTGGAAAAATTTTGCATTACCTTTTTTGACCTCCTACTCACATTTCACCTTGGTTTAATATGCACAGCATGAAGTCTCTATATTATCTAAATAGATTTAGAAAACTTTCCTAATAAACTGAAAATTAGGTGAATTCTTGTTGATTCTTTTCTTTATGACAGGAGTGAGTGGTCTCACTAGTTCCACTGACAAATTTGTAAGAATGTGTGATGTAGCATAGGTTTCACCATGAGTGTGAAGTGTGAAACATCCTAAGCCTCTCAGACACCCTTTACATCTGCATAATCTGCAGCACTGATCAGTCAGTGCATCTATGGAGAAGTCTAGAACATAAAGAAATCTAGGAAAATGCCCACTGTTTTTTTCTAGTTTTATATTAAATTTCTTTGTGGAAATCTGCAATTATCTATGACTGGAAATGCATAATGCATACAATCTGGGTAATTACTTATAATTTTATATTGTATTGCCAAAGAGTGGAAGGGGGAAATGGACAAAACCAGGCTCTCCAGTGATGAGCGATGGGATGGTGTGCCAAAAATGGAGGAAATGAGCAGATTGAGGATCCCTCAATCTGCTTCACCAGGTGTTGGCTACAAAGTACCACACCTGAAATGTTTCTACACTAATGCCTGCAGCATGAGGAACAAACGAGAAGAACTGGAGCCTTTGGCCCACTCCAGAGATTTGACATCATTGGCATAAGTGAAAGCTGGTGGGATGAGTCCTGTGACTGGAATGCCCTGCCAGATGGTTGCAAGCTCTTTAGGAGGGATAGACAGGACAATAAGAGGTGTTGAGGGGTTGGCACTGTATGTAATAGAAGGGTTAAATCAAGTTAATTGAGCCCATTTTCTGACTCACTAGTCTGTCTTCAGGTACCTGCTTCATGAGTGGACCATGGCATATGCCTTGTTTAATCATATAGTTAAGTCTTTAAACTTAACTATGCTGGTTGCTGGTGAAAAGATTAAATGGCCAAAGCTGGGTATGTGGGATTTAAAATATACTGTAATTAGACTATATTAGGTATTTTGGATTTATGTAGCCTATGGCTGGTTTAACATTGATTTTGTCCTCATTGTCCTCTTAATTTCCTAGTATGCTGCACAGATATGTTAATTTACTACTCAAGCTGAATGTAAGGTCACAGTGTCTCACTTTTGTTTGTAGTTGATTGCTTATCATCTATTCAAGACTCCATTTCTATTTACCATGTGTATTTGATGATTGGGCCTCAGTAAGTCCCTACAAAAGAATACTGATCATGTTTTCTTTTCTCTCTAACAGCTGCTCAGTAATTTCACAAGATGTAATGTAAGTCTATTCATGAAGTAAAGTGAGACCCTCTCAGCTCATGTTGATTGTGCTCGTGGAGGTGCTCACCAGTCTGTTGAATACAGTCTGCAATTTTTTTTTTTTGAAGCAGGCAGAATGCACACTAAAGATCATATGAAGTAAAAGTTAAGCCTCTTTGTCTCTTACACAGAATACACGTGCTGATTCCAATGGGAGATATGTAGGTAAATCCTCTGTACTATTTGGGTATTTCAAGAGGTGATTTTGTGAAACATCCATTTATGTTCAAGCCCAGTGCACTGCTCCTCTCTGACCATTATTGTCAGCAGGGACTCAGTAAGATACTGAAACAGAGTCCAGATGCAGATCTCAGATGTAGTAGAGGAGGTTTTTTTTTCATAAAATATTCTTTAAAAGTATTTGAGTTCTTATGTTCAGTACTTATGTGAGAAAATAAAACTGATGATCTAGAATTTTAAAATATACTGTATTTTTATAACTTAAAAAATGACAAGTGAGAGAAAATGCCAGATGGACTATTTGGCTTAAAGTTCTAACAAAAATGGAAACAGAAGATGACAATAATCAGGCAAATATCATTTCATGAGTGAAAGTTCCCAGAGCATCCTGGTTTAAAATTATTGAAATAGTTACATGGCTGTCTTACAAGCATTTCAAATCAGTAAGAATTAACAATTTCTGCTATAAAATGTACAGAGTAATTCTCTAAAACTTTGTCCAATGAGGCTACCTCTATGTGTGTCATGCATAACTTCTTCAGTTGGCAATTGTCTGCTTTGCATAAAATACTTAGAAAATTTATTGGACTAGGGAGGCAGAATATGTAATTGTTCATGACTAGCATAATAACACAGTGATTTATGGTAGTTATCTAGGAGGAAGGATTCTCTTAAGGGAGCAGGGTGGGTGGTGGTGGTGGAATGAAGGCACAAATTCCTCTTTGCTGTATGTGACAATTATGATATTTGTAAAGAAGTAGAAGTGGCACCTGAGAGGTAATTTTTGGAAAAAGTAATTATCACAGATAGTGCAGGCTCACAGAAATTCAAGGAGATCCTTTTCCCATATATGAAATATTGTCAATAAAAATTCTGCTCAAAATTTCCATGCAAGGCCAAGGAAGATCTTCAGAAAATATACGGCAAACTTCCAAATGTCAAAATATGTTGTGTAATATTTCACTTAAGACTCAAATTTTGGGTAAAAAGATGTAGAAGACATAATATTCTAGAAATCCTACTCTAACTGTAACCTCTATATCTTCAATACGATTCTTCTTCATTTCCAATTTATGTAATGGAGAGTGATAAGAATGAGTTGATTTGTGTGCCACATTGATCTTAGAACCAAATTAATTCCTTTTATGATAAGGACCATTTGAGAGATAAACATTCTGTGTTGCTGGGTGAAATAGAAAGTAAGTATGGGAATTCTTTCTCCTTAATATGTGTTCTCTATATTTTTAAATTAAGGTAGGCACATTTATATATATCCTTTCTAATTACTCCTATAACGTCTAAATTTATGTTTAAATTAGACACTTGCAGTGTACATCAAATACATTCTTGACCATTTATCTACTATTTTCATACATCTCTAATCCATGGTATGCATTTGTTTGCTACAGTGTGATTGTAGGAGTCTCTTCTCTGCCAAGATGCTAAAATAAATGTTTGAAAATGTTATGATTCATGTTGCCAAGGTTTACTTCCAAGATCATGCTTGCAGCTTCCCAGTGGGAATACCTTTTCTTAAAAAAAAAAAGAAGAAAATGAATATCGAAGTCACTTTTATGTCACATCCAGTGAATAACATAAAAAAATTTTAAAAATTATCTATTTAGTCAATAACAATAGGGAAAGAAAGGGGTAGGCTGTTGCAAGTAGGGAACAGAGATTTATACATATGTTCTTTAAATTAGAATGGGAACATTGCTGCATTATCTTCATATGCTTAGCATTTGAAAACTGTTACATTCATGTTTTTTACATGTGGAAAAATGTCTGAAGTTAAAAACTTTTCACGTGTGTAGGCTAAACTTTCAGAATAAATCCCCTAGGTGAGCAGTTGTGCAGTTAGTTAAAACTATTGCTATGTATATTACAAATTAAATTTAGAAAGCTGCAAATGTCTTCCAGCTCAGTCTGTCTCAGAACATATTATTTTAAGGACAGATCTAATATGGACTTAAATGTTAGATTACCCTAAGCCAAAATTTCAAAATGGATTCCTCCTTGCAGAGTGAAGAATTCTAAGTTTTCTACAGATATAGTGGTACAGCAAGAAATATAGTCTCTGGTGATGTGGATGATCAGGGAAGCAGACATTTAGTATGCAGCGCCTGACTTAGAGTCCAGTAGCTGTGGATATAAGTGCAGAGAGCTGATTTCCATGTTCCTAGGCCTGTTTATACATTTTACATGAAATTTTTTTCATTTAAATATTGAAGTAACTGGAAGGAAACAGAATTCACCTCTCTCATTTCTGATCAGCTTTACAGAGCTCTTTAAGTAGAAAGTTATACCTGTTCTTGCAGGCTTGTGAAATTGTTGAGCTTTGCTGCAGACTAAAAAAGTTTGAACCATTTCAAATGGAAAGAAAAAGACCATAATTCTCCCTAAACCAGGATACCTTGATGGGTCTTGATGGCATTCTTGTGGAAGAGGTGGGTTTGCATGTTTCCAGTAACGACATGAGAAAAAAAGGCATCTCTGCTACTACAAAAGGGGGAGAGCCCTGTATTCAGATTAATAATTACTGTGTTGAGACAATACCATGTATTGATCTTGCCTATTGGAGATTAATAACATGAAAATTCCTTCCATTTGCTCTTAATAGAAGGAATCACAATTACCCAGAGAAATTGCAGAGAGTCAGTGCTTCCAGCATAAGAGAAGCAATCCACAAAACTTTCCTTAGAGCTCTTTTCTTCCCTACCAGTCCTGGACTCATTCCTTCTTGCTCTCAATTTCCACTCACTCTTCTTCTTTAGTAAGACCCTAAGACCCCACAATTTACTTGAAACAGCAACCTGATGCTTGTTTCTGCCTCAAGTTTCAAGCATTTCAGTCACAAGCTGAAGGAGCTAGAAAGTTTATGAAATTGAGTTCAGCAGGGGTTTTGGACCAGCATCACTGGATTTAGGGCCTGGAAACCTACCTGCGACCATTTTCACACCTATTTGCTATTTTGGCACTTAAAATATTTCCCTTTGATAATATATATAAAAGATAGCTAGCTCTAAAACAAATGCAGCAGAAATTCCCTATGCTCTCTTAATAATAAGTTATTAGGACAGACATTATTATATGAGTGGAGATTAACTCTTGGACCTACTTTATGAGATTCAGCCTTCAATCTCTAAATTTCTTTTTTCTATTATAGCCTCTGACATTACAAGATAGGTAAAATTTTATATATAAAACCACTGAATTATCAGTGTTCATTACTATGAAAGGGAATGAAAAGATTTATTGGTCTCTCTGTTAAAGAATAGCATGAACAGAAGATGACTGAAAGTATGCTGAAATAATTTTTAATTAATTTTGAATCCTGACATTACAGCATATTTTTTCTGAAATTTAAAACACTTCTGGAATAAATTGCTATCAGATCCTTCTCCCTTTGCTCTTTAGATTTCTATGTGCTATCTTTTACCTGGCAGATGTGTGTGTATACACTCAAAAGTGAGGAATAGGAGAAATGAGTTGAAGGAGGTGGATTTAAAGCTGCAATCAATTAATCTGTTGCTAGGGAACTGTCAGCTGCCCACTCACAAAATAGCAGTCAGCTGGCTGCAGTTAGGAGCATATAAAATGGAAGTACAAAACACTACAGCTCTCTCTGTTATTATTGATTTTTAAAAGAAATATTTTATTAATGCTGTTTTTATGAAGGAAAAAGGAAGGAAAGTTTGATAGCAAAGGTCAAAATGTCATACATATTTCGCTCTTAGTTGAGCTGCGTAATTAACTGACTTCAGGAGTTTGGGTTTGTGTTTGGCTATATTTATCACTCTTAACTAATATGGAGTGGAGTGGTGCAGTATGTGGAAATATATAACAGAAGAGCATATTTGACCACACCAGGTTAGCCTAATGTGGTCTGATTGGGGAATACTTTGAAAATCCTAGGCATTTAATGGAATGCCTGTTAATTAAAGCTTGATGAGTTTCAAAGAGTGAGCTGTGGCTGATAAAGATAAGAGATGACCCTGCCTGATACACATAGAAGCAGAAGATTTCATTTCACTCACTTAGAGCTCATTCAAGTGTGTGAGGTATTTCAGACTTGAAACAGAATTCCCCATCTAAAGTTCAAATGTGATTTTTGACTCTGGCAAAGCATCTCTCACACGTGTTTCAGGCTTGTTTTGCTTGTTCTGGAAGAAAGGGCCTTGTTTTGAAAAGACTTTCATAGAATTTTTGAAACTATTAGAGAAATGTTAGCATAGAACTTTCTTTAAACATACTTTTTTTGTAATCTTTGGTGTTCATGGTTTTCAATATTAATGTTAAAGACTAAAGCGAAGCACCATTAAAAATTTTCTTATAACTGTCTTGGTGCTTTCATGGTCATGTGAGGCAGAATACACTGATAGCCCCTGAACAATGTTCTTACATGGCTTCTATTGGCAGAAGATAAAAAGCTAGATCAAATTTTGAAATTTTCTACTAGTCTTACCACTTATATTCTTGCTTCCATTTCTACTTATGTTGACGTATGGGAGAGGCAAAAAGTAGCAAAAGATAAGATGGAGGACTTGGCTTTGGTCATTCAATCATCCAACTACCTGTGGTCTCCTATATATCAACTGTAGGAAGCCCTGGTATTTAGAGCTATATGTCTGCAATGTTAATGCTTAATTCACATTTATAAATTAGAAATCATAAATATTGTCATGTGTGTTTGGCAGGAGTGAACCACCAGCCTGTGAGCTCTGTGTACGCCTTATACACTACATCTCTTGATGATTACCTGTGTAATCTGTGTACCTGAGTACCTGTGACATACAACACAAAATGGCTATATATAGTTGTTTTCCAGTGTGTATAAATAAGAACTTTCAGAATGAAAAGCAAAAAGAAATAATTTTGGGACATACCAGAAATGTTTATGCTTCTTAATTTTCTAAACAGAAAGAATTGTCTCTGTTATAGGAATGAAGATTGCATAATTTTGTTTTTTTTTCATTATTTACTTGCTCTTTTTGGTGGTAGAACTCCATGTTGTGGAAGGAGTTGAAAAATATCTTCTCTAACTGATCACAGAGCTGAGACAAGCATTTCAGGATCAGTAATGGCTGATCATGACCCCCCATAACTGTGTCTCTATCTCTGTTCATGTCTTACTCTGTTCTTGTCAAGATAGCACTGCTGAAATCAGGTTCCTAAGTGCACTAACACAATGTGGCACTGCTGCTGCAGTGAAGATACAAGGCAAGTGCACTCATCTTGTGGCTTCAGGTCTCTTGCTTTGCTGGTGTGGTGCTCTGCATGTGTTTTCTGGGTGGAGGCAGGCACAAACCAGGATAAAGAGTGCAGGAATCGTGTTGTGGCTGCTCAACTCCAGTACGTTGCAATGTGTAGCACTGAAGGAAGAAGGAAACAAATTTGTCACTGTGCCAGTGCAGGCTGGACTCTGCATTTCTGAACTGCAACTGCATTTCTGAAACACTTTATTTTACTTAAGGCTTTGGATTTTAAATATTAATCAGTTTGTGCTCTATGTAACTGTGTGTTCTGCCCCAAGTCACTGGGAACCAGCTGAGATGAAGTACAGTGACTGGATACACTCACTATTGCAGAATACAGAACAAGCAAGTATAAAGTTTTAACCTGGAAGTTATTGCTTATACAGTTTGTGGACCTTTGAAACAGTTTCAGTATTGTAAATTTAATATGTTAGCTCAAGTCCGCAGAACAGGTAAATTTTTGAAATTTCAGGGTTAAATATTAATTTAATGTATTCATAATGTATTTAATATGCAGATTTATAAAGTCAGGATAATGTGCAATTTAACTTTTAAAATTCATCTTAGAATAAGGGTTGCTGGAATGATGACCTCTGTATGTTGTTTTTTTTTTTTTTTTTGGTACCATCTATCTGTTGTTTGTACCTCTTGCAGCTAGGTTTTCATGAAATGTCATAGGGATATGCAAATGACTAGTAATAACATTTTATTGATTTCTCATATTCAGGTACTTTTTTTTCCATGCTTCAACTCCATGTAATAAAAAATTATTGTTGGCAAAAAAATGCATATTAATCACAAGCTAATCTTTTATTTTATATTCTGATGAAGAATTTTGAATAGAAATTTGGATGTTGGATCCACATATTCATTGAAGCAAATGTCTTTTAAAGGTGTGACTAAGAGGAAGCCCACAAATATGAAGGGTATTTTTTCTTTCAGTGCATAGAGTATTGGAGTCAGATGAGAGCTCAATTATGTTATGTTACAGATTGTCTTGGAAGGACTTTAGTTACTAAATATTAGAATGCTTGTATGTGAATCAGCCTCCTGCTGCTGACTTAACATGTTCCTGGTACTGGGTTTATATGAACATTGTTACCAACAGGTCAGGGGAGGTGATTCTTCTCCTCAGGGTTAGTGGGATTGCAGATGAAATGCTGTGTTCAGCAATAGGCACAAATTGAAATACAGAAAATCCTGTTTTAATCTAAGAAACAACTTTTTAATTCTGAAGGTAGTCAAAGACCTGAACAGTTTGATGAAAGAGGAGGTGGAGTCTGTCAACATCTCTAGAAATATTTGAAAACTGACTGGCTGTGTTCCTGAGCAGCCAGCTGTAATTGATCCTGTTTTGAGCAGGGAACTAAGACTAGATGATCTCCAGAGGTCACTTCCAACCTCAATGGTCCTTTGGAAATAATTAAGACCACGATTAACTTCCTGATCATATCAAGAATATTTTATTTTGATTGGATACCACGGGATATTTTCCTATTCAGTTGAACTGAGTTTTCATTGTCTCTATTAAATACAATTAATGCTGGGAGGCATTATGAAGAATTAGAATTTTCCACAATTTTGGCTTTCTTTTCCAACACTGCACAGGTTATAAAGCAAGTACTCCCCAGATACATGAATAGCTGCAAACACCAATTTCATTGCTATAGGAAAATAACTTGTGTGGCAAGGAGGCTAATATTAATGTTGACAGGCATATTGGTGGAACCCGTATCTGCAGTGAGGCTTGTGTAGTTGTTTTCCTACTTCTATCCCTTTTTTTTCCCTATGATTATTTTACTAGGATAATGTCCAAAATCTGACCCTTCTTTGCACATCAGTGTTCCTCAGTGGAATCAATTACTTTCACAACTATCAAATATTGGAGAAAGTTTATTATTAAGTGACAGTTGCTGCATCCAGTTTGATGAAATAGGAACTTCAAAGGTGCTCAGGAAGCAGCTGTATCACAGTATTTTAGAAAGACTGGAACTTATATAATTCCCCAAGCTGCTACAAAATAACTTCTGAACAAAATAAATAAGAGTATTATTGAAAATCTGGGGATCTGTGAACTTGGAAGGCTACAGGGATTTCATGGTACCTAAATATGAATGCTGAATCACTTCTGTATCTATTAAAAATCACTGACTTGGGAACTTACACAACATGATGGCAAGTAATTATCAATCACCTTCTATATCCAATATAATGTACTGCATTTATTATTTTATGGCATTACAGAGTAACTGACACTTTTAGCTCTATCAGCAAATTCTCAGTTGGCTGCAACATAAAAATATCAAGGTATCTGCAAATGAAATTTTTATATTATATTAAATCTACAGTTCTGACAGAGAAAGTTAAATATTAGGTTTTTTTTTTTTTTAAGTATAGGAGTAAGCACTGAACAAGTTTGTTTGAAGAACAGTTCAACTGATGATAGCTTCTTTTTATAGATCCGAATGCTTTCCATCCTCACTGCTGTAATGCTAATATTTGTGGTCAAGAGGTGTAATAAGACAGTTAATATTGAGCTATGTACATGCTAAATGACCAGCAATTGGGCTCAACCTGCTTGACCAGGCAGCTGATTTTGTGTGTAATATCAGAATTCTGTCAGTCTTTTTCCATGTAAAAGCATTCATTTCATTCCTCTTCCTTCCTATTCATAGAATTTTCAAGAAAACTTTTCAGAACATAATTGGTTTTGAGAATATATTTCACCTTTAAATTGATCAATGGGATAAAAATTGAATAAGATGAAGTTTTGAGCTGGAGATGGAAAGAGACACTATAATCTCAAAGTGATTTTTTTTTTTTTTTTTTGGAAACAGAATAAAATAAACATTTTCTGACAGTGTATCCATAGTTGTCTTCTGTGTAGCAATGTTGTTGACATTTTAGTGTTGAGGTATGTACAGTTTTAAAACTACAAAATAGCACTATTAGACTGAAATTCTTGAACTGCAAAATACTAAATTCCATTTTCTCTAAAGTATTATAGCATATTTTTCGTGACTAGCAAAAGCCTCATATGTCTGAAGGAAACAGCCAAACCCAAACCAGTAGTGACAATTCTTTGGCCCCTGTATTTGAAAGAGAACTCAAATTAAACTTCTGAGTGAAAGGAAAAAATAATTTACAATATTGTTGACTCCTTAAGATTTCATCTGAGAAAAGGTTACTGAAAACTCCAGTTCTGATAGTGGGCAGCTGATAAATAAATTTGTTTGTGTGTTTGGTATTTGAGTAATTTATCTGGATTACTGTGTTGACTGATGAAATGTTAAAAAATATCTGAGTGCCCAAAACTTCTGAAAAGTCTCCTGAAATGATGAACAATAAAATACTAGCTTAAAGTTGTGTTGTTTACTAGTACCTATCAATTTAATACTTAAACCATTAAAATTAAAAAAAGGCAAGGAAAGTCAAACAAGACAAGTAGATGCATTTTTTTCTCACTTGTTAAGAAAATGTGGTGCTGAAAGGACATGTGATAATTGTAAACATTTCCAGTGTGCATTGTTAGAAAAAATGTGGCAAAAAACTTTGAAGAAGGTACATTATTTGTGTTATAATGTGCCTCCAGGGTGTCCCAAATAATGTTTTTGATCTTTAATGTCTGTGTAGTGTCCATGAAGAGCCCACACAGGCATATAGGAAACCAAAATAAATTGAGTATTTTTGAATATGATGAAATAAAAAAAAATATCTTAAAACTGTTTCTAATCCTTAAATGAACTGAGATGAAAAACTGGGGCACACAGCTTAGCAGTGGCAGGGGTGGTGGCTGAACTGGGACTTTAAATAAGGTTTGTCTTCAATATGCAATTGCAATTAAATAATGCAATTGTTCTTACTGAGAATTGTTCACATGATTTTTTTTTTTCCCTCTGGCTGTAGTCAGTCTTTCTTCACAATCTGGAAGAGTTTTGTTTAGAAATCACCTCAATCTTCATTTAAGTCTGTAAGCTACTGTTCTCAAATATACTATTTAACAAAGGGTGCGTTTTTAGTGGCAGCTGTTAAAATTAGTTTTGATAATACATTTGCATTAAAATAATTGCTAGGACTTCAGTTGTGAATTGTTCTGACTGTCTCTGTGTAAATATACTTCAGAATTTGGAGTTTTCTGTAAATATAGAAAAATAAATGAACAGTTCATCTTACCTATTATTTAAGGAAAAGTGTCATGGTTTAGGGTTTTTAAAAGAAAAATGACAAGGTTGAATACTAGTATATTCAATAGATTAAATAAACATTTAACTAATTTAAGATCAAGCAAAAGAAGTTAAATAGCAAATATTGCTAATTTTTTTACATTGAATACATCTGTTACTATAAGTTCTACTGTGAAACTACAGTAGAGCAGAAGAATGTGTGTCTTATCACAACTAAAAATGAGTTTAAATATAGAAAAGAAAGAAAACCTAGTGAATACGTAAAGGTTACATTAGTATTACATGATATTTTGTCTTGCTAAAAATGGCATGATTATATGTTGAAGAAAAGAAATTTTAAATTTATTAATTGAAATATATATACTGTTGTAAATTTTTGTTCTCTTTAGTGTTTTCTGTGAAGAGCAACAAAAATGTAAGACAGGACAATTTAGTATAATCTTAATGTATTTGCATCTTGCATCATCATTATGTTGCCCTGTCAGTACCAAGAATTTTATTATGCTGACCCATTTATTATTGCTGATGCCTACATCTTGTACCTTTATGAGTTCATCTGTATGAGAAAACTCATCTGTGTATTCCAGGACAAATGTGCTCGTATGCTTCACGCTTGATAAGAGAAGTGTCAGACCTGACAAACTTTGACACAGCTGATTATTATCTTGAGCTTTCAGATCATCTAGACTACTGCTTGTTGTCATCTTTGCTGATGAGGGCACCAAGCATGACCAACCCCTCCAGGATCTGATCCTCTCTCACAGTTGTGGTTAGTGGTATTCCCCAGTTCAGGGCTACCACAAGCACCCTCCCAACTCTTCATGTTCTCTCTCCCCCTTCCCCTCCCCTTCCTGCTGTGGTGGCACAGAGGTGAGAATTGGAGGCAGAAACCATGAAGAACACAAGTCGAGATAAGAACAAATTACTGGAAGCATTAATGAGATAAGAGAACAAATAGAATAACAGAAGTGTACAAGAGAGAGTGATTCATGTGCAAAAGTGCTCAGCACATTCTGGGATCCCAGGAAAAGAACAACATGGGATGGCTCCCCTACTTTACCACGTTTATTCAACCAGAAGGAACACTTGAAAGGGAGAGAGAGAGATTCCCTTTCTGCCAACACAGGAGATGACTAGAGGTGGTATTGGATAATATTAGGGTCCCAGCTACTGTAAAAAATTAACCTTGTCTTGGCTGGAATCAGTACAGACAAAAAGGCTAAATCATAGTTTCCCATGCAAGGCTTCTTATGAAATACGTGCATGTGCCAAGGTCCATTTCATTTCCTTGCTTCAGGGAGGCTATGCTACTGCTTCTGCCTTTGAGGAATAGGAATTACAGCTGTCAGTCCTGACTGAGTTGAAAAATTATTCTTGCTAAGGAATAAAATTTTCATCTTTCCTAGAATCTGAAAGGCTTTTTGAGCACTTGAACTGTTTCTGTATTAGTAGCAGGTACTGCATAATGAATTATTAAGACTTGATGTTGGATGAATTCATCCACATACACAACTTTAACAAATTTTCAGTCTTAGAAGCTACAGTAATGATGGAATCTAGCAGTTACAGAGCTTCCACTTTGAAAATGATAGCAAAGATGCCTGTGTTTTTTTTACAAATGTATGATCACACTGTTATGCTTCTTTTAATGACAGCAGAAAATTAACCAGCCTACTTCAACAAACTGCAGTCCCTCTTTGGCTGGTGGACACAAAAAGGCAGAAGAAGCCTATTATGTGTCATCTACTCTATTTTTAATGGAAAATGTTTCTACACCACCTAGAAGAAAAGAACTTCAACCACATTGGGTGTTTTTTAGTAAGGGATTATTTGTAAACTATTATTCCACTCCTCCCCTTCCCCCAAGTAACTATTGAGTGGGAATTAAATATTCTTGGAATGTAATGTGGCAGGAATGTAATATGGCAAGGCTAGCTGAACTCTAGAAACATCACAGACAGGTGACATGGCAACTCTTGAATGATGGTGTGTATTTTATTAAGATTTATCTGTGGAGGAATTATAATGGATGTTGTGCCCAATTATACATGGGTGTGATGCACTGATGCTTCTCATTTCCTGAACACAAATGGATGAAATATGATATTTGAGCTTTATGTTTCCTAATAGGATACAAAGGCATGTTAATTTCTTATATCTGTTGCAGCATTTGCTTGTAAGCTAGTGCTCAAGAGTATGCTAAGACTGGTGCAGTTATAAGAATTTCTCATACTGGAAACTGATGGCTTATTCTAAAGCATTGATTACCAAGGCTGTTCTAGGCTATGAACCCAAAGAGAAGGGGAGGAATAAAGGTAGTTAAATCATAACTGGAGGCATTTAAAAAGTGCTGGAGAAAGAGAGTCATCTTTATAATCTGCCTGTCAAATGAGAAGGAATGCAGTTTCCAGTATAAAGCCTAGGGATAAAGAAATAGAAATATAAATGACAAAAAATTTTGACTGGTAGCACTTGAGGTTAAAGGGTGTTTGGTACATGTCCTTGATTATTTACATTTGTTTATTACAGTATTTTAAATTAGGATAAGAGAAGAAACACTGACCAGCAAAATCCCCAAGAAATTTAGGGGCTGCAGCAGAGATGTATTTCCCATTATAATGTAGAAATGTTTCTGACTCTATTAAAGTACATTAAAAAGTGCCCTTCTGAAAAGTTTTAACATGAAGTTTGTAGACATGCTTACAAAAAGGCATAATTATACCATCACTAACAAATTCATTACAATTAAGTATGTGTCTTTTCAACAAAAATATAATACAAACCTCTTATGTAACTTAATACATGAGTGACTTGAAGAGCTGAGATACGCCAGTCCTTGTAACACAGAAATGATTCCCACTGGGTGCAGGCGGCTGCATAAAATGCATTTCACACAGGGGAGGTTTGCATACAGACCTTAAATGACCAAAACACCCACGTGGATTCCTTCTTCAGTTAAAGCAGGTGTTCACATCTCATCTACTATGGCCCTTATAGCTGTCCACAGAAGAGGGATATTATACACACTTATGTTTCACTTTTTACATAAGTAATCCCCCAAAAGAGTACCACTGAATCATACTAAGCAGACCTTTCCACATGCTCATCTGCTCTGGCTAGCCAAAGGTTTTATAGATTGGGGTTAGTGCTGCAGGGCCGTGGAGGGAGGGATTATTTTGGTTTGGCCAGAGTTCTATTATGAAAGTCTAACTAATATAAATAGAAATAGGCAAAGCATAACACAAGTACCTCTGACAGTGCAACTGACTGCTAGGATTCATTGTACTAATTAGACAGAAATATGTAAACTTGGAAGATAAAACAGGCATATACATTTCTACACACAGGGAATTTACAAAATATTATAATGAAATATTAAGGCTCAATTTTAATTTAGTTTCTACTGTGAGTAAGGCAAGACACATAATGATTTTTTTCTGATTCATACTTTTCATGGTTTTTGAAGTGCTTGAACTCTTTTATTTTGGGAATTCTTAGGATTTTTTTTAGGGAAGCAGCTAGTTTATTGTTTACAGCTTCTCTCTAGATGTATGCTGAAGTTCATACACTAACAAGTCACATATACTTTTAGATTGTCCAATAAACTAAATTAATTCTGTGCATGGAACATTATAAACTGGTTTTAAGTGAAATTTCAATGGAAAAGGAAGATGATGAATTAAACTGCTGTGACTTACACAGGTTTGTTTTTTCAATACCATTAGAGAGTCTCTCTCAAAAAAAAAAAAAAATAGCTGAGGTCCCTTATCCCTTGCATTCTCTGAGAAGCAGGGGATTTGGCCATGCAATTTCATTATTCTGAGGGTTGAGTGACTAAATCCAATTCAACTCTAAGAAATTAACTCTGCTACATTGATTTATCATCATCTCTGTCTATTAGTCAATTCTAAACCCCTAGACCTTGTGACAAATAAAGTATTCCAGTAAGTGCAGCATTTTAAATTCCATTAAATTGCATTTTGCTTTTTAAACTTAATTATCATGAAATCAATTGTAAAAATTCTTCCAAGAAGTATGAAGAAAATCATAGTTCTAACTTACAGCAAATGCTAGACTTTTATGCTGTTTTATGATTTATGGTATTTTGCTTCATCTACTTAAATCAGGGTGAAAGATTTCTAAGGTCAGTTAAAATACTCTAAGAATAGCATATATTGAAATGAAGAGATTTAGAAAAGTTTCCATTATAATTTAAACAGTTAGCTTTGTAAAACATATGAGGCTTTCCAATGCTTGAAAAATACAAACTATGGGAGAAATAGCAAGGTGCAAGAGAAGCCTGTACAATCTTACTCGGCTGCCTGTGATTGAAGATTGAATTGCAGAAAGGCGGTCTGGAAACTGAGGAACTAAGATCTTATTTCTAGCTGAATTTTTTGGGTGTATTTTCTTATGCAAGATTCTACAAAGCACATGGTATGTACTTATTGACTTAACCCTTATTGAAGTCTACCACAGAAAAACTGAACTCCATGGGAACTTCTGCTGGTTTATTCATGATGAAGCAACTAGGACACGTCATATTACAACCTGTGCTTAAATGAATCACAGTTTTGTGAATTTCTAGAGTATATTAGAAAAAGAAAGTACTGCATTGGAATGTGTTACAGTGGAAAGGAATCCCCACTGTAACCACCTGATGTAATATATTTAAATGTTTCATTAGATGGTTGATACATTAGCAAAAAGAAAAAAGATTGCATTTTGCCTATTAAAAATCATACATACTCAGAGAAATTGCAGGAGATTCAAACTAGAGACAAAGAGATGTTTCTTCTCTCAACATAAAATGCACCTTTGTTGTATTTATGACTATCATTGGTAAATGTACTTTTTTGTGTCAGGGAGTAACTAGATCTTTACTAAGAGCACCTCCTGTATGTTCCTGTAGAGGAAGTTAACATAACTGAAACTTCAACGAACTAAACCCAGCATCATTTGAAATTACATAGCTTGACATTGACTGGGGTGGTGTTTTTCTAGGGCTTGACAGCTCAGGTATATCTACATTGCCAGAGAATAAACTATTTATTACTGCCAGCCTAAAAACTCTGTTAGATTTATTTTCCTTCTGATGACTCTTGTCCAAGGCATTTTAAGGTCAATATTCTTTCTGCACTGTGGCCCTTATAAAACTAAGTTCTTTTGTTAAATTTCTATTTGGGGAAGTTCAGAACTGAAGAAAGTGTGTGTGTGTGTATGTCTCTAGGCTTTGTCATAATTCTTAGCTTCACAAAACTTAAGAACTTCAAAATCTGTATCAAATGCTCCTTTTGCACTTTTATAACCCTTTGCATCACAAATGATTATCTGAAAAGGGCCAGTCATTAAACAAAATTATTTCTTTTTTGTGAAGCCTTCTTCCTTCTTTTTTAAATTTTGTGGAATTTTTGCTAAATTAAAGGCAAGGGAAAAGTTCTGTGACCACAGTTAAGAAAGGTGTGATTTTGGAAGTTTCTTTGCCCTGTATTTTCAAGTCTGCTGTATGAATTAAATGCCTTCATCGTTCCAATTCTGCACTTGTTATAAGCTTCCAACACAATGATTTTGTAAAAAAGGGTCCTAGTTACACCCTTCTTACTATACTATCTCCAAAAGAAAGCTCTTCCTCTTGGCCTTTTTGTTGTCTGTGTGCTTTGGTTACTCCTTGAATGGATTTCTAAGCATTTGATTGAGTGAAATAGACACTGCATGCCTGTTGAATAAAGTCAGAGAAAGACCTCTGCAAATTTCCCAGCTTCCATGAAAGCTAACTAAATTTTTTTCTCTTTTGTTGATTTTCTTCTCTTTGAGCGGTTCCTTTTAAGACTTCGTTGTGACTATGTTCTTTAGTTTAAATCCTTTGAATTCTCCAGAAATGCTATCACAGCTTTTGAGAATAAATTAGTTTTGTGGGACACTTTTTTAAGAGGGAACTTTATTAATGGACAAACACTTCTTCTAATTTGACCTATATATGAGTGTCAAAAATTGAGCATTATTTAGGTATATATGTTCATTTAAGCCCTTTCATACACTCCCATTTTCTTTGCAAGCAGTTGCTTAGAGATTGCTTGATTCCACAGAATGGAAATGTATAACTGTACAATATTTTGAATATGAACCATCAGGTTTATTGAAACATTTGTATCTAATGTCAATGAACATGTCGTTCAGGAAAGACCAATGAAAAATAATTAATAGAACCCCATAACATAAATTTTATTTTTATACTGACCCTGAAATAATCCCTCTTTATCGCAGTACTTCATATATATTTTCTTTACCATATATAATTTTCTTTACCATTCTCTAGGGCACTGGAAAATTCACTGTTTTTCAGTATTTAAAAAAAATTATTCGAATGCCTTAATTTATTAGGTTTTTAAAACATCTGAGTATGTGATTAAGGATTTATCTTGAAGTCACCAGTAAGAAGCTACTTATTTTAGTCTTGGTGTTATTAATTGATTTTAATGGAAATTAGGTGTCAAAAGTTCTTTGAAGATCTGGAAGTAAATGACTTGTTTCTGATTCTGCAAAGACTAGAGTGAAGTAATCTGTCTGTATACACGAGTTCGGTAATTAAATGTTTCTAGGGATCCAGTCTGTAGTAATTAAAGATTTGACTAAAAAATTTTGGAGCATTTGGTCAAGAATTCATGCAGGATGTTGGCAGTAAAACTAAGAAAAGAATTCTTGATACAGTTCATCCTTTCATCATCCAGAATAACCAAAAATTCTTCCACTTCTCTCACAGGGTATTAATTCTTTAGTATAATACTTATAATACTCTATAATACTTATAGTCCAGGTATTGGCTATTTGGACTGTGATGAACAAAACATTCAAAGAAAAATTATTCTCTATGTTTAGAAGAACACTCCATTTTTCATGGAAATTTACAGAATACTAATACAGACTAAAATTTACAAGTTTAGTTAAAAATGAATGTGCATAAGCTACTATGTAAAGAAGAATCAGAACCAATAGTGTTTTCAACAATGTATATCTTTCAGTCTGGTAAAATGAATACTTAGGTTATTTCATCCCTTTATAAAATTGAATTGGGAGTAAGCTGCACCTGATAGCTCATCAGTGATCTTCATCTTCCTCTTGCTTCACAAGATTTGTTGCCTTGCTAAATTACTTTTAACAAAAATAGTTTTCATTAATTCCTTGCGTAGAATAAGATAGTTAATGAAATTTGTTCTAGATTTTTTTAAATTGGCATTTTGTCTAGCCAGGGTTTCTCTCTTAAAGGAGTATAGGTTCAGAAAATACTTGTCAAGTCACTGAACTGGGTCAGCTGTTAATGAAGAATCTTTTCATAAACTTGTTGAGCTCCCCTGACTCTGAGATCACTTTAGAAAAAATTAAACATTTGCTTCCACAGAAGCAAAATCCCACAGAATCTCACTGGTCTCATGTATAGCTATCAACTTCTGATTTTCTCAAGGTTCCTTTATACATTTTCTCACAGACACCTTATACAAAGTTTGTTGAAAACATAATTTGGTTTAAATAACATGTTTTCAACCAGTTACTCTTTGCAATAAGAATGAAAAGGAATTTGTTTGACTTCAACAGTGAGCATTGATCTGAAAAAGAAAAAAAAAAAAGGAAAAAGTGACAAATCCATTTAAGTTAAACATTCTGGAGACATACTTTTATGAAAACAGGGCCACAGTGATGAATACTTCTTGATACTAAGTCCAGAATTTTAAATCTTTGAAAACTCAAAATCAGGAGATCAGAGAGAGCCTTTGGAGTTTGATGCTGGTTCTGTGCTGCCCTGATTGAAAGGACCCTGGAAATGCCAATGGAGTCACCTGTCCAGGGGAGGATGCTGGCCAGAGCAGCTGTTACTAACACTTCTGACAGACACCTGTGCTAAGCAGAGGCCTCTTGCAGAGAGCACAGGAGATAAGATAAACAGTCTTGTGGGTTGTAAAGGAAATGAAGGAAATAAGTGGCCATTAAAAGTGAAATGTTGAACCCATTCTGAAACTTTAACTTAGACTCTCAAACCAACAAATTTTTACCTATTGTGCCTTTGTGGGGTTTTTTTTTTTGGTTTTTTTTTGTTTTTTTTTTTTTTTTTTTTTTTTTTTTTTGCATTCATCTCAATATACCCAATATACCTTTGTTTTTGATGGTATTTCTGCTTCTCTTAAGTCTCTCCAAGGGAATATAGCCATATACTAACGTATTCCACAGTAAAATGCACTACCATCTTAAATTATGAGATCATTAAAAACCACTCTGCACTCCTGAACCTTATCTGCTCAGCAGCTTTTTGCCTTCTGAAATAACAGTGGTTTGTGGATAGTGGTACTTTTTACTCCCAGTGATAAAGAAAGCAAGTATTTGTGCTGAAAATGTGCATGGTGACCAAAGGTGAAAAACACCATCTGTGACCTAAACTGCATCTGTTATTGGCCACTGAGAGGAGGATGGTTTTGATTTACTAGCCAGACAGCTTTCTCAATTTTCTTGTCAAGAAATATCTTTAAACTGCAATACAGTTTTGACAGCTTGGATAACAGCATTTAGCTATACTCCAGCAGCTTTTAGATTTTATATGCTATATGCCCAGACCTGTCAGAGGGACCTGTGTCAGACACAACACTTCTAAAAATTTTTTAATCTTTTCCTTGCACTTACTGAATGTGAATTCTCTTAGTCACTTGGTTTGAATTTTAGAATTTATACCCCACAGATGTGGACTTATTAATATTAATAGAGACTGAACCACTAGGTCTTCATTATTATTTAAAAAAAGTTGAAAAGGAGTATTCCTCATGAAATAAATATATTGCCAACATGTATGTATTGACAGACATTGAAAGATAAGCAGCTTATTTTCTGTAGTTGTGGAGGTTTATTTCCTGTGGGTTTCTTCTGTGTGTGTGTTTTGTTTTTTTTTTTTTTTAAATAAGTTTAGTGTTTTTTAATAACAACACCTATTAGCTAATAGATCTTAAAATAGTGAGTTAAGAAATAAACAATAGTACCTGTTTATCTTAACAAACATCAGGTCTTCATGTGATTTTACTTGTAACACCCAGATTGCAGATGATTAATTATGTTTTTTAATCTAATGGGATACATTTTAATAGAATACCCAATGTTTTTTAAATGCTAGGAGCTGTAAAATAAACTTCTGTTTACATTCTTGTCCTATTTTCTCATATGCTTGTAGAGAGAACAATTTCATTAGCCCAGGCCCTGTTTCTATTTCTTGTTTAATATTGTTTTTCATGCCTTTTGGGAAGTTAGGCTTGTTGGCAGAAAGATAGGTAAAGCAACAGCAATGACTTATCACTGTCTTTCTGCTTCTTTTTTTTCTACTGCTGTCTATGAGTGTCATGATAGGTGTTGACTGAATTTGCAACATTGCTATAAAGCACATTTTCCATTGATGGAAACACCTTTTTTTTGCCCAAATGTCTGGTAAACTTGTGTTGCTGTACAAAGTAAAGATATGTGCACAGTAATTTATCATACAGGAAATATATAAGGGAATAAATATTTTTTTAAAATATCACATCATGAGCCACTCCTGTACAGGTCTGCTTAATACTTTATTTTCTATAGGCTTTTGATTCTATAGGCTTTTGATTAAGGCCAGAATTTATCATACCTATCACAAGCAGACCAAAATTGAGGCTTGTCATCTAAAGTCTCTTCCATAATCAACTCTGAAGAATAGTTTGTTCTTCCCATCTTTAGGTAAATGTTCGGGCCCTGGTGAGAAAAATTATCTTCCAAAGGCATTGTAGTGTTTCAATGTCATCTCTATTTTCATTAATCTAACCAATTATTATGCTAATGAAATTTATTGTTCAAGGAAACTTGTATGTTTTACCTCAACTATGAACTTACATGCCGCTCTTACATGCCTTTCAGACTTTGAAAAGTCCAAAGATGAAAATAGTATCTCTTTGAAGGTTTTTTCATGGCATTGCTTGCTACAATAAAAGCTAAAGTTTTCCTTTAAAAAGGTTTGGAAAAAATGTTTTTTCCTCGCGGTGGTTACCTGCTACGACCTCAAGCAGTCGAAAAGCCCCAGCTAGCGCTGCCTTTGAGAGGCCATAGCCGCCACGTGAGCGGGCACTCCAGGGTTGTGGAGTGCCCTGGCGTGGGTAACACAGCTTCGGTAGCTTCACGCTGAGAGGAAGTGAAGGGACAAGAGAAGGACACTTTGCTTGCTGGTCCAAAGAACTTTTATTCCCCCATGCGTGGTTGGAGGGATGCTCTCTGGACTGCCTGCAGTGCAAAATATCGACTGGACAAAGAACTTGCAACAGATTAAGTAGGGGGTGGGCGGACAGGGGTGGAAACCTGCCTCGCCCTATAGGGACAGACAACAGGGGAGTGACATGGATCACAACAACCTATGGGAACATAACAGAGGTGGGTACAGCATTCTGGGACAAATAGAAGTGCAAAGGTGGGGTGATTGATGCAGAACTTTCATGAAGAAGCAGGGAGTGGTTACAAGACTGACACCCCAGCAAGGAGTGACAACCCCTGACTGACAGAACCATGTAAGGAGGAAACTGTGTGAGGTGAGAAGATTGACAGATCTGAGTGACAAGAGCTCCCGTGGTAAACAACTTGGAGCAAATCCCTGTGAGGGAAAATAGGGGTACAAGGAACCAACCTAACTAACCTTAATAAAATCCCTGACTAAACCAACCCAACCTACATTTCCTCAGTGTCTAGGAATGAGCTTAACTTATTATTACTTACTGTGTGATAAGGTATGCCTTTGATTAATTTGATAGTCCCCAAACCCCTTGCTGGGAGAGGTAGTGATGCTGGTTGTTGTTCATGACTTTGTCAGTCTCATCATTGATTATCTCTTGCTGTATCTAAAGACACCTAGTCTGTGCAGCTGTTTTTCTTACAGAAGCTTGCATTCTGACTCTCTCTGCTTGGGACTAGACTCACACATAATGGTTAAAATAGGAATGAGTTATGGTTTAGCAACATGACCATGTTTCATTTTTTTGCAAACTTTGGTATTTTTTTATTTTAATATATGATCAATTTTCTGATCACTGCTGTGTGTGGAACTGTTGCTTTAGTAGTCTTCTCAATTACTACTCTGAAATAAGATATCTAAGTGATGGCATCTCTTTTTCTATAGAATTCAGATTGTTTTATAATAATTTTAAATTTACCTGCATTGAATTTCATCTACTATTTAGGCCCCCTCTGCAGTTCTTTATATTTGACCTTTGTCTTTTTTGTCTTGAATGACTTCAACAACATTTGTTTTTACTTTATAGTTCATCCCTTGTTTAGAGAACTCATTAAAGGGCTGAACAACCAATTACCAATTTGCACCTTTCTTATTCTGTGTGGGTCACAGTAGGCGACTTTCTTTCTGCTGTACTTCTAAACAGCTTTTAGTTTATGCTTTCTTAAGTCAAAAAATTTCTGACTATTTTCAGCATTTAAAAATCTATCTCAGATGCCTTTGTTAGAAATAGTGATATGAAAGTTAGCATCTGCGCTAGACTGTATGATGCCTAGACAAGTCTATTTTGGAGGAAGTTTAGTAAGTTTAGTATACCCTTATGACTTACGCACTCGACCCTCATGCTCCTTGCACATGCCTTGTGGTCTGATGGTGATTTTTGGTCTGGGGTTTCTTTCCACCCGATTGGGTTCTTTCCCTATGTCTGTGCAGGTAGGCTATTCTTATCTTGAGGTGCTGCAGCTTCTGCTGGCTGCTGTAGTCTCCTGGAATCTCTCTCTTCTGTCTGCATTTCTGATGCCCCTGCTTTCTGGCAGAGCATGGAAAACTAAAAAAGCCCTAGATTTAGGATAACCATTGCCTAGCAACAATCAAAACATCAGTGTGTTATCAGTGTTCTTGTGCTAAAGACAAAACACAGCATTGTACCAGCTGCTAGGAAAATTACTCAGAAAATTAACTCCATTCCAGACAAAAACATCTCTAGATGTAAGTTCAGAGCTATCGGCCTAAGGCTTTACCTAAACCAGCTACTCATGCTGAGCCTGTAAAGCTGGGCAAACAACATCCTAACAATATGGTATTGTAACTACATGTAACTCATTCCACTGAAAAAGTACCTGTTTATGTTAAAAAAATCTGTCTCAACACCTATTAAAACTTTCCCCAGGGGATTCTGCTGTCACTTCTTGTAGGCTCTCCTCAGACCTCTTTTCAGACTCTTTCTCACTTTATAATGTTGCTACTCTTTCTCACTTTATAATATTCCCCTACTTAAGTTCCAGCTGGCTTTCTAAAAAATAAATTATTTTAAGGTGTTTTGCCAAGATCTGATTTAACCATTTATCCCCTTTAGATGGACAGATATGTTAAGCCAAGTGAATGCAAGAAACACTCTTCTTGTCTAATAAATCAGCCAGAAAGTAACTGTTAGAGATTCCTCAGATCATCATGCCTACAAACAGTAATATTTTTCCATCTTAACAGGGATTTTCCAGTAGTTTGTAACAATCTGTTTTTAGACTTGAAATTTCACCTGCTTGCACCTATCATATTTGCTGGAAAGGTGATGAAGGCCTCCTACAAGCTTAATTGTAGCTCTTAAAAAAACCCCAAAAAACAAAACAAAGCAAAAATCCAAACCAAACCAAACCAAAAAACCAAACCAAAAAAACACAGAATAATTTAATTTTTTCCCCTTTTTTCTTTCACCTTCCTTCAACAAGAAGGAAATTATTTTCTTTGCTACTTAACTTTATAATCTTGTCAGAAGACACAGATATATTTATGAATGAAAGGGCATTCTAAAACCATGGGACAATCCATAGTGGATGAGAAAAAGCCTTGGATCCTTAAAATGATAAAACCTTTACTTGGATCCTTAAAATGATAAAATGATAGCCAGGGATCAAATCCCAACTATGGAAATATTTGTGTCTGAGACCTGCTATGTGAAACTGGAGCGCTGTTCTGAACTCTCCACAAATTAAAGCTCTCACAGCCACAACTCTCCACTGGGCATTTTTTACAAATGTAATTGAAGATGCCCAAGGTGATTCTTTAATCAGCCCCTTTTCTGGCACATTAAAATTCACCATGATTCGCACAGCTACCTGAGTCACTGGGGGAAATCTGCCTGGTTTCAGCACAATCTGGTGTCTCACTTGATCACATCTGTAAAAATACTCCGCATCCTTGGAGAGCATGTTAGCATAGTTTGAGAGCATATATTACCTTTTCGCTTTGCCTTTAGGGCTGTTCCTGTTAAGTCAAGTGAGTGTGCGATTCACAGTTTCTAACCTCTCTTCTCCTCAGAGGCTCTGAGACAACATGGAGGCAGTTTCCAGCATAGCTAATCTAACTTTTCCACCAGATTCTTTTCCTACCAAGTGCCTTTAATTGATCTTACCTACTCAGTCTTTGGTCCTCACTGAAACAGGATTCTGATAAACATAAATTGCTTCTGGGATATTTATACTATCATACATCCCTTTACTCTTAGAAGTTCCAATTGCATGATGACATATGCCATTATGGTGTTTGAAGCTACCATAGGAAATAACTCATGCAGAGATCATAGTCTTCTAGAATTTCCTTGAAGATATATATTCAGCAGAAAATTCTAGTAGAATAAGAAGCCTCTTTCTGTGCAATACTAGTATTTTATTGATGTCCCCAAATTAGTGCATTCCTAGAGGTAGTGGTTACTGTAACTTAATTTCATATGTAGGAGGATCACACTGTGATAGTTGGATTTTTAATATTTTCAAAGTACTGTGTTTCACATTCTGCACTAAAATTCTCACTTTCCTTTTTAGTACTTGTCTTGGTAGTATGAAACACTACTTTCATGACTCCAGCAGCTTTTTAGCTGTCAGTGTCAGCTTATAACAAGCCTTTCCGTAACTTTTCATATCTGTCATTCATGCCATCACCAGTGGTGTCCACGTGGTACTATTCACTTCTAATTTGTCTTTGATGTTTTGCTTGGGTTACTCTTCTAGCAGTCCTTCCCCAGCTTTGTTTGCAGCTATCATTTGGTATTGGGCGTGGCAGGAGGGACCTCATCTTACGTATGTAACACTGGCAGTTTATTTGCACCACAGGCAAGTGGAATTTTATTTATTCATTTAAGCTATCTTACTAAGCTCACCTTTTAGAAATATTTTATTTGGAGGAGAACTGTAACCTTGAGATTGTAAATGAAGCTTTAAGGCTAATACTTTTAAAGTAACTCTGATTTCGTCTTTCTCATCAGCTAAGATTATTGTGTCCTATAGGCTTATGCAGTATGTTATCCTGCTTTCCCACCTGGTAATAAGATTTCCTTGTTAAACCACTTCCAGAGGAATATATGTTGCAGAATTCACTCATCACCTGTCACTAGTCAGAGGTCTGATCTTGCATGATGTAGGTTCATAATTTACAGACAGTATCCCTGGTAACCAAAAATGCATAAATTGCTATTCCCACTAACCTGTGTACCAATCTGCATTTTGTGCAAGCGAAGTCTCGCTTGCATTTCTTCATATAGAGTGGAAAGTATTTTTGCTCTCTTGAAACTTCTGTGTGATGGTGATGAAAGATAGTTGGGTCTTGGCACATGTGTCCCCCCCACCCCCTCCCCACTGGCTCCTCCTTTGCAATTGTCTCTGGTGGGCAATTTGTCACAAAATGAGAACACCAGGTGGGAATTGCAGGAGAAGCCATCTAGATGCTCACATAATTGAATCATTCCAGAGATGGGGGACCTGTGATGGTTGACTTTGTTACCCATCAGCCTTCAGTTGGGTATAAAGTGCTGGTGGACGCTGGGCCAGCTGGGTCAACTAGTCTCTGCTTGGGTTGTCAAGCAGCTTCTGAGTGTGTCACCGAACCCTCTCTCCCAGCAGGGACTCATGCAGGGTATGTGCAGCCTGAAGATGGGGAATACTCACTTCTAGACAGGTGAGTGAAAGCACTGAAGTCTGGTCACATACGCAGATAAAATCCTAAAGTAGCTACGTAGGGGCTTTCTTGCTTTGTAATTGTACATCCTGCAAGGCCCAAGACTATAAACGTATGTGTTTCCAGCTGAACCTGCTTATAACCCTTCAGACATGCATTATATACTTCACTGGTAATATTTAGATTCTGTATTAGTGATAAATCTAAACATAATCATCCACATAATCAGTGTCGCATTTCTCATGCCTGACTGAGTCTTTTCTGTCATCTGCTCTGCTATGCTTTATCACTGTATTTATAACAGTCAAATTATGGACTGGAGCCCAACACAAATTGGCAACCTGGCCTTCCTTTCCCTCCTGTAAGATACACAGGTGCTCATATACCCTTTCCAGAAACAAATATATCATCAAAGTGAGAATTTGACTTAGACATATTATCAATATTTTCTAGCATTTACAGTGTAGTTAGAACTAATGTCACTGATTCTTACAGTATGTTTGAGGCACTGACTGTCTTAGACAAGTTTTACATGTAAACATAGGAGACTAAACCACTAGAATGCAGGAAAACTTCAGTATTGAGCAAACATTTTTTTAAAAGTAAATCGTATATTTTGGTGATGAGGCTATTATTTTTGACGCTGTCAAATTTGATTCAATAATAGCAAAAAGTCTTAAATCCATAGTGTGTCTCTTTGTCTATTCTGCTCTACATTACCTGTGGCATCCCAGGTTTGGGTTCAGATTAGGGGTTCTGATATGTTTTAGTTAGATCTGTGTACCCCCGTGCACCCGCCGTGTTCCCCCGCTGCGGTGGTCCGCTCCGGGTCACTGACCATTGGAGCATCACCGTGCCAGTTCTGTAAACACCCCCCGTGCCCACTCCAGAGAGTTCGGTGTTGGTTACCCCACTCCCGCAACCCCATTCACCCCAGAGCCTGGTGTCCGCCCCCGTCACGTCCCCATTGGTTACCCCGGTCCATGTAACTCCCCCGTAGCCTGCCCCCATTGCGTGAGGGGGGCTTCTGCCTCCCTCGGTCCGTCCCCTATAAAACCTCATGCTTTCCTTTGTTCGGGGCCATTTTCGTCCACGCGTCGCTGGGAGCGAGCCGTGGTTCTTCGCTGCAGCTCCCCGCGGCCATTAAAGCTTTCCAGCTAACCACGCAGATGGAGTGGACAATTCCTTGGCCTCTTTGTCTCGCCCCTTGCGCCGACGGCAGAATGCGGTCAGCCCCGCCCCTGGCGCGTGGAAAGCAGGAGCACCCGGGACTTACGGTAGCCCCAGTCCTGCTGAGAAGCAGCACCATTCCAGGCTCTCCAGAAATGCACGAGACCGGGAAAAACAATGCAAATGCCGCAATTACCCAGTGTTCAAAGATTTCTGCAACAATCAGAATAACATTTATGGTGTGCAATAAGTATCAGGTCCATGGAAAACCTTAAATAATTTTCTGACTCTGAGTTTCTGAAATGCTGTAATGTTTAATCTCAGTAACTGACATATTTGTCACTTGGAGACTTTACTCATAAAGACTTAGAACTAATTAAAACTTTCTAATAGTACATGAAAACAATTAATCAATCATGGGAATCTAATGTTATTTACATATCTTCAAAAATGTTTTACTTATTTTTCAAAAATAAAATATAAAATTAATTATACAAAAAAATCCATTATTTTTATTGTGACTTAAATGCTAATTAGAGCCTTTCACAACTCTCTTAATAAAAATATGGCAGTAGATTCGAAGACCTACAGATAAATCTATAATCAACATCATATAGTTTTAAGTTCTTAAAAAAAAAGTAAATTTTAATCAGATATATTATTTAGAAGAAAATAGATACTGATTAATTATCAAAATTATGATCTTTCTAGTAGTGTCAAGGTTAAAGCTATGCCACAGTATAGTGCAAATTCCTCCAAAGTCTGATTTACTGGATACTCTTGTTACTTATATTAAAATGTACACAGTAGACCAATAAAAACAATCTGATTTATCTATCTTGTTATAGTTTAGATGGCTTCTGAAGCACTAGCTATAAAATAACTGGGAAATCAAAGTTTTAGTGACCTCTGAGTATTCTTCATTAAGTAGGTTGATCTAAATTAGGTTATTTTAAATTTAGATAGTACATTCAGAGCACATTTTATGTACCAAACAGCATCTATTTGCGAATAGCCTCCCTTTCCTGTTGCGACTTACAAAGGAAAAGTCTCCAAGTATAAGTACTGAGTGTTTGGGTAATAAAAATCTTCAGAGAGTCTACCCACCTGCAAACCCTAAGTTTGAAAATATTCCAAGTTTTCCACAACTACATGTTGTCCCATGTCTCTTATTTTGATGATTTCTCAGTTATTGGTTTATATAGTGAAAACCTGCACCTGCAGAGTTGAAAAGATCACCTCATGTAGTCAAGTCATCTAAAAAGATTACTCTGGGAAGAAGACAACAATTTTGTTTTTTTCTGTTTAGAGGAAAATGAATCTACATGTTTGCTTTACCTCAGACATCTTTTGTATATTTAGAAATAATGCTCATGAATCAGAACTGTAAACTTGTATCAAAGTCATTAATAGCAAATTTAGCTATTTAAGTTCCTTAAGTGTTTATTTTCAAATTATATGACAACTTCTATGAATGCTTTGGTTGCAAATACTTGAAATCACCACTGACACTTACAAGTCACGAGCCAGTCCAGGCTCCACCATTGCAAGGCTCCCTACATGCCTGCTTCAGCAGATGTGCTTCTTCCTCTTTCCACGTCTTACATCTTGGCTCTGCACTTTGAGATTGCCATAAAGAGCTTGTTATCTCCTGTTTATCCCACCCACCAATGTAATCTGGACTCCCTGAAAGTAATGTTGCTCTCTACCACAGTGTGGGGTTCAGGAGAGCCATGAGACCTCAGGCTGAACAGACAAATTCTGACATGGATGTGGGTTGAAGTCTTCGACCTTTGAGTCACTCCAGACAGGGACAGAGACTTGTGGTGCCATCTTTGTATTCCCAGCTCTATCAGTAAAATGCAGCCCTGAGCAAAGCCTCTGTGACACCACATACTTCTCCACTGTCAAGGGAGAGCTGCCTGCAAAAGCTGCTGGTAGTGCTCTGATTGCCAGCACTTCTTTGGAGCTGGCTGATTGATATAAGTAATATCAATCTCTACTTGATAATCCTTTATGCTTGCTTCAATATAATTGCTTCAATATTGCTTAAAAAAATAGTGCACTATACTGTACTAGTAGTTATAGCTACCTATACTGTGTACTGAATAATTCTGATTAAGATCTTTCAGTCCAACCTTTTTCATAACAAATTGTTTGTAGGAAGCTGAATGCTGTTCCCCCCGGAAACTTCTTGCTTGTGGTTCCAGCTGCACTTCACACCTTGTGCATGCCTGACACCCACTCCTCCCTTTGCTCTGTGCTCCAAACAGAATGCCATACCTGGGCCTGAGATGCTCAGTTCCTAATAGCCAGTATTCAGCATGTGCTACTTTGCTTAAAAGAACCTGTTTTGAATAGGTAGCTTTGGTTTTTTTTTTTTTTTAATTTTTAAAATTGTCCTTAAATAACATAGTAAATAATGCACACAACTAAAAACCATGTGATATTAAAGAGTCCAAGAATATCCCAAAAAATGTGGCTAAGGATGTGAACTGTTGGATTTACAGATGTTAGGTTGGCAGGATGCAGGCAGGCCTCTGGGAAGAGCCCCATTCTGCTGCATGCCTCTGTTGCAATGTAACTGTTCTAACTTTGACAACCTAGGATATAAAAAAAAGTTGTAACCATATCTCAGCTCATATCTTAAATAATTTACTTTTTGAATACCCTTTCACCTTTTCCTTTCTTTTTGCTGTTTTTTTTTTTGTTTGTTTGTTTTCCTGGTGACCTCCATCTGAAAGGATTTATGAATTAAACCAGTAGAGTGGAGCCATCTCTTTCAAAAGGTAGTCAGCTTCCCCATTTCCTCAAAAGGTGCAAAAAGGACAAAATAGTATGTTTTTTTTTTTTTTCTGTTTTATACAGCTGAAAACAAGTGAGAGTAACTGACAATAATTCCATTAGAGAAAGTTAATCTGCACTTTATTCTTATTGAATGCAATGAAAGGAAAAACAGTCTGAAGAAAGGAGCATCACACAGAAGAAAGCTTGTATTTCAACCTCACTAAAATAAGGAAATATGGAAATCATATGTAACAGACCTTTCAATGTGCAATTGCCTGATGAAAGTACTACTCTTCAGCCTAATTTAAAAGGAAATTTTTATTATCAAGAGTATCAAAAGCAAATGTTGTTATACAACATTTTTTATCTGATTATTTAATAAAATCTTTCTCTTATCCCCTGTTCAAAAGAAGCTTGCAATTTCATCAATATTTCAATAATTAAATTTGTGTTAAGAAAACCATACTGATTAACTTGGGCTACACCAAAGTATCCATCTTATTCCAGTTTTCCAGCTCTAGCAGAAGTCACTATGGAGCCTGTGAATGCAGGACAAGAACAGACTGAAATTTCACCTCCAGCTTCTAGTAATCCAGGACCTTTTATACCATATATAATATTTGCATAGTTCTTGATAGACCTATTTGATAGGTGGTTATTTGGCAGATATTTTACAGAAAATTCTTGCATGAATTTTTTTTCATCCTTTGTGAGGATTTCTACTGCTTAGAGCAGGTAAAATGTCCCATAGCAATGAGGTCCATGTGATAGTTACAGCTTATACAAGGAAGTATCACATTCTTTTTTAATTCTTCTGCTTTTGGACTAAATCTTATATCTTTTGTGTTCCAAGAAACAATGAGTTCCTGGTTATCTTCTTTGTTTGATACATATATTTGAGATAAATGCATATCAAAGTTTATGTGTCTATATATATTCTTCTATCCAAAACCACTGTAATATTGCTATCTGGATGAAGAATGAAAAATACCAACCAAAAAAACCCCACTGAATTTCTGCAAGGAGACAAATTTTATCATTACTATGATGTTAAATTAGCTACCAATTTACTTGTAAAATCTCATCAAATTCAATTTCATCTATGAAAAATAAATGCTGTAATTTGGAAAGGATTGCTGTTTTTCTCACTCACATCTGTGTGAAATTGGATCTATTGAGTCTGTGCTTTAACTGCAAAACTGGTGCTTAACTGCATGGGATATGTCCATAATTCTACTTGATTGATAAAAGTCATAAATTTATAATGTCTCTACTTGAGGTAAATAATTTAAAATTCAATATATTAATGAAAAATATGGAATTAAAATGATATGATCAATGCATCATCCCTACATTTTACTTCCCCTGTGCAGATGTGAGATGGAGAAAAAATGCAGCTCTACTGGAGTCATTAGGTAATATTGCTTTTCTCCTCTCCTTGAAATAGGAAGTGTTACTAGTTGGTGGTTTTTTAAACCCTCCTAAAGGTGACTATAGGGGAAATCCTCTGGCAGGCTAGGACTTCTCAGCTGTAATGGGTCTGGTTGTGCTCATTTCTGGTATACTGTTTCACACTGTCCTGTCATTTAAGACCAGCCTTCTTCTAGACCTTTTATGCTTTGGAAATTACCTGTGAAAGGAAAGATGAATTTTCCAACTGTCTGCATCTACATAAAGAGGTGATGAATGGAGGCAGCAGAGATGCAGCTGAGGTTTACCTATTTTACCTGAAGAAGACTAGGTCAAATGCAAAGACTGCTTGCAAAAATAAAAATACATAGAACAAAACAAAAGAAATTACTGAAAGTCAAACCATAAATATACATTATCAAGAAAAATTATTGTTGTGTGTGCAAAAGCCAAGATATGCTTCTATCTTACAAGTTTTGCCTTGATTACAGTGAACATGAAAACTACTAAGCATATAAATGTAAATACCAAAGCTCTTAATTTCCATAACATTTTAAAAATTACATACTTTCTTAGCAAATTAAACAAGTCACAATCCAATAGGGTGACATAAGCTGGTTTCTAAATATAATCATCCTGAAAGAAATGGACTCTGGGAATTGAATAATGTTTTCAATCAATGTGCCATTGAACAGTTTTCATAAAAAGCAGTAAAAACAAAGCACTAAACTAATTAAAATACAGAATGGAGATAAACATTTACTTGGGGCATTTATAATTACTTTTAATGTGCATAGGTTTCCTATGCTGGAATCAAATATTCACAGCACAATAAAAAGATCCATTTTGAATCTTATAATAAACACGTAATTTAAATATTAAATACAAAACAGTTTCTGAAACAGGCCTTTCTCCTGTTTACTTTTTTTTTTTTCTTTTGGTCAGTGATAAGAACTATCTCCATTTTGTTTTTATGGGTTTATAACTTCTAATAATTACAAGGTGACATGGTTACAGTATGCTGTTCAATGTCATTTTTCTGTGTAAATCCCCAAAGGCAGAGCTGAATGCATGTGTGTATATGTGTCTCTGTGAGTTATATTTGTAAATCTTTCCTTCAAGTCTGGCTAAAAATTTATAAACATGGTAATCTTGTGAGAATGAAAATAAAGATTTTACAGGGTTATATATTCTCTGCTGGGTCATTTCACACTGCTGGAGTTTGTCTCTTCCATTAATTTAATTCACCTTTTTAAAACACCTACAATAGGAAAAAGGGCCATTATTGAAACTGTTATATTTCACAGAATGCTGCTAGTAGAGATTTATTTGTGGAAACTTGTTTTAAACTACAGTTTCACTTTTTTTTTTTTTTTTTTTTTTTTTTTTTTTTTCCCCTTTTGGTTTCCTCTACAGATAATCTGTGAAGTCATATAGGAGATGCCAGATGTTTAGAAATATTAATATTGCAAAGACATGCAACACTCCTGCTGTGGCACAAAGGCACACAGAGAAAAAACAGTGAACAGCGCAGCTAAAAGCTTTAGGCTCATTTAATTTTAATAAGCTCAGAATATGTAGATGTTATAAAAGAAGAAACAGACAGGTGTTTTATTGGTTAATTTTTCACGTTTATAGATGTTTTAGATTTCTGAGCTTTAATGCATTGAATTAGGCCACTGACATGAGTCTTACTAAAGCCAGTGGAATGACTTATGGTAAGAAAGGAATATTCCCATCAGTCAATACGGGTCACCATGTAGGTCTCTATCTGTACTTATGTTGCAGGAATCACAACTTCATATTTGTAGTGTCATATTGGTACTCAAAATGGCTAGTCCTTGAGATACCACTCATCAATGCTACAAGACTTTCCATCTTCAGGAGAGAATCAGTGATCAGAAGGACTCAAATATTAGCTGTTCAGAGTCTATAATGTGACATATTCATTGGAGAATACTAATGTTGTTATATACAGGGGTTGCCCATATTATATAAAACTATTCTAACTTTCTGGACCCTTTCTGAGATTTTTTTTTCTCTGAAAATAGACACTGAAGCAAAACACCTTTTTCATGCCTATTTTTTTCCTGCACTGCATGTCAGCTTTTCCTAGGTTTTCCTGAAGCGACTTTTCTCTCTTCTACTCTTCCACTTTCTGAACATGCTGAGGTTAGTAATTTTAGAACTGCTAATAGAATTGGTCTGAACTTGAGAATTCTATTTCTCAAAAGCATTGAGATGTCAAAATCTGGATTCCTTCTAAATCAAAACCAAGCGGCAAAAAATCCTACAAGCAAGGCAGGATAAGAAACATTGTGTAACTATCAGCGAAACAAGTATTTCTGCTCTGAAATTATGTTTCCTGAAATTGTGATTGCCTGAGTCTGCTATTCTTTTTTTTTTTGTTTTAAAGACTTTTTTTTTTTTAAAGACTTTTAAACTTCCAGGTTACTCTGTTGGAACTGCTGAGAGTTCTGGTTCAAGATACAGAGCACAGAGTTTAGGCTTCTGCCTCTGTGGCAGGGAACTTAAAGCACCTGAAACCTGCCATGTAGCTGGGCTTATTTGATGTTGTTGGATCCAACTATTTAACAAGGGAGAGAGCTCAATTTTAACCAGCCTGCATTCTGAAAAAGAAACCCCAAGAAAATACCAAAAACCAAACAAACCAAACAAACCCCCAAATCTCCACAATCTTTCATTTAAAAATAATTTAACTGTCAGGACATAGCCTTGAAAAAGAAGTTCTCTTATAACAAATATAATGAGATTAATATATTCTTTTAATACTAATTAATATTTTCTGTAGGAAAAAATCAGGAATCCAGCACCTTTTCCATCAAAGTCTGCATACAGGTATTTACTGAAGATGCCACCATTTCTTTGTGTTAGATAATTAGTGCTCTCCAGGCTTCAAAATAACCTTACTTTTGGGCACACAAAGGAATGTCAATATTAGTGGCATAAAAAATTTTCAGTGACAACTGTCCCAAAAGTAATATGTTGAATTTCAGTCTTTTGCTTTGCAGAAGTTGAAATAGAGTAAAAAGGAATCTGGGTAAAGCTAATTACCCTGAAGCTGTATAGTCAGGAACTCTTGAAGATTATTGTGATACATAAAGACTAGGAAGGAATGATTAATTTATCTAGCATTGGGGATGGATTGAGACATGAGAATATTAATAAAGGATCAATCTCTACTAAATAAGCTTTTTAATGATTACTTTAAATATTTATTATGTGAATTAAAATGACTAAAATGACTAACTAAAATAATCCTTTCCAAAGCAGATGTGAATAATGACAGATGCCATTGCTGTACAATAGAAATTACTCAGATCACTGCTGCTCTGATGTCATGGTATTGAAACATCAAAACCATTTATAGGGAAGAACAAAGCTTCCATATGGATCATACACCAGACAAATGGCCAAATGTTTCTTCCACTAATAACAGTTCTTGTTTGAATCAATATAAGGAAAATGAAAAGTCTTTTTTCCCCTGCTTAAAATATGTGATCTTTGCAAGGATGTTATAAACAAACACACAGTCTCTTAATCTTCCCAGGCTCATTATCTACCAATCCCTGAAAACTTACTGAAGTTTTACAAATGACTTCTTAGATTTCTGCATGTTTTTGATTTCCATGATACCCTGTAGCTTTAAGATTCATAGACTAAACATATGATTTTTTTCGGTTTAATTTCATATGTGTTACCTGAGTGTTTAAAGGGGCATTCCTTAGTTCTTATTTAAAAAAAAAAAATAGACCATTCTGTCTTCCCCACAGGCTGACCCTTTTTGTTAAGTAGCACAGAACTTAACAAGACTAGTGATGATAAAATTGAAGCAGTAGACTGAGAGCACTAGCTAAGACTAACTTCTCAGGATGGTGCTGCTAACTTCTCAGGCACTTTAAGGGCTTTGTGTCTGATCTCTTGAAACTGGGATATCCCAAAGTGAAAGGCTGTGTTGGATAATGTGAACCTTTGAATTTTCCAGCAAGCACCAAACACTTAACACAAGCAGAACACAAATATTCTCAAATATGGAATAAACACCCAAAAGAGCCTAAAATTGTCAAATGAAACCAATTTTTAATAAGAACAAGAGTGCTGAACTAAAATTCATGTCCTCTCAATTTTTAACAAGTTCAAAGGAAGGAAAATCTCATTGACAGTTCAAATTTAGTTTGCTCTATCAACCCCCCTCCCCCGACCCCCCAAATACTAAAGAAGTAGAACCAAAAAATCTTTGTGGTTGGTAATAAATAGTCAGTGATAAAGTACATCAATTGGGCAAGATGTTTCCGTGTACATGTAATCATCAGGCAGATATGTGCAAAAATAATCAAAATCCTGAATTTATGGCCAGTACATCTGCCCCTCCAAACTCCTATAGTCTTGACACAGGAAAATTTCAAAGAGCTTATGCCATTTTCCCAGAAAAAATTCAGGGAAATGATGAAATTTGACATATTGGGTGTAATTTGAGTATTGATTGCTAGAGGAAATCTCTCTTCTCTTATATTCTCCTCATATTTTCAGGTCCTTCTAAGAAAATAATTCCCCAATAAAGAAGAACTTTGCAGAAGGAAATATATTTTTCTTTTAACTTTTCCCCTTTACTCCAAAATATAGTGCATAGTGTCCCCTTTCTGTATAGGTGGTTTCCTCTGCAAGGGAGTTTTATATGATATTTCAGACAGAAATTATGATTTTCCTTTTTCTGCTTGGGAAAACAAAGAAATAAATACATACTTGAGGGTCATGGAAAGTCTTCCATTCATTAATACAGGTGAATTACTGTATCTGGATAGACCATAAGAGTACTACAATTGCAATTTTAATCTTGTTATAATTCATCATCTAAACATGTTATCATAATGGCAAATTCTGATGAACTCCTAGCCATATTCTCTTCCAAAAGAAAGACTAAATAAAGGCAAAAAGCAAGAGGCTTTGGAGGTTTTATTTGCTGTTTCTCTTAGAGATAATTTTAGGAATATCCTACAGCAAACATGAAATGTACTATGCAGTTGAGTTTAAAATGTGTTATTTCTGCATTTTATCAGGAAAAAAAAGGGTATTTTAAGTGATTTCCTATTAGAACGTACTCTAAACTTGTTGTCTTGGACACTACAAGTACTTAAGAGTAAATAGAGGGACAAGATTTACCTCAATTATGAAAAGGCTAAGCTTTGCCCAAACACAAACCATTAATATATTCCCGCTCAAAATTTGCCTATGAAAAAAAAAAAAGCTATAGAAAATAATTTTATTTCTCTTACTTGTCATGTCAGTTACAACTATTTTCCACATAATATTTTTTCTGTCAATTCTAAGCCATTTTGAGATACTAAAACTTGGCTGTCCCATTGCAAGGAATCATGCCTCAAATACAATGAAAAGAATTGTGCAGAAAAGCATGTCTCTAAGAACAATCATAAAGTAAACAGATGCTGTCCTACTTCATTCTTTCTGTAAACAAGACTTTTGTTGAGATATTAACTTATCTTTTTCTGTGGAAAAGTATCTGGAAATGGGACTATGGCTGGAAATGTGTATAAATTAAGTTTTAGATCAGGTAAAAATGCTGGGTTTATTATGTGTTTGGAAAATTTTTATTCCTATTATAGACTCAGTTAATGGATTTCAACTGATAATTTCTCAGGAAACAGTTTTTCCTCTTTTAGATTCCACTGCCAGGCACAAAGTTTCCCAATTACACTGTCTCTTATTTTTGTATTTTTTCCTTGTTGTGCTTTGAGAAACCTGAAAACAGTTTTTAATTTTTCCTAAAACAAAATAACAGGCAAAGGGTCTCATAGTTAAGCAGGTACCCTGGAGACAGACCAGCAAGCTGTTGTAATAGCTCAGAGTTCTTTACTCCCTTGCACACTCGGGAGAAAAAGAAAGCCCGAGGCTCTCTAATAGCACTGAAAAGTTTAGCCAAAGTACAAGTTCATGTTTAAAATCCTTTTTAACGTAGCAAAGAGCTGTGACATTAGAGTTTTAAGTCTGTGCATCTGTAAACCATGAAAATCCCGCTAGATGGTGCTCAAGAATACACAGTCCCTTGGACTGGCAAACCCCGTGGACTAAATGACACAAGTGATTGCATTGGTCACGATGCTAAATGGTTTATAGCTTTTAGAAGTTTAGTCTCCATGGTAAAAATCTAGAAATTACTCTACAGTTCCTGGAATCCTGGTAGGGGAGGAGAATTAGGTATTTCAGAACTGCTTTTCAAAGTATTTGCAATATTCAGAGAGTTTCCCATTGTTAACTGTGCACATAGGAGTAATCTTGATGACAGGGATCCCTTAAAATTCAAGAAAAGGTTGATCTTATGGTCTTGGCCAGAAAAGATTCTTTTCACTCTTCCTTATAAAGACTTGGCGCTGTTAAGGCACATCTGCAAGATCTGTCGTTTTGTGAAACGATGGGCAAGATACATGGGATTTTCTAGTACGAAGATTAGGAGAAGCCCAGAAGAAGTCTGACATGGTCTTTGTTTTCAGACCTTGTCAGTCTTTTAAACTGAGACAACAGCCACTGTTATATTCCTGTGAAGCACAGAGTCCCTCTAAGCTGGGAGACATCTTTGGATAATTTTAGGCAATGGGAAGTGAGTGGGAATTAAATTTCAATATAGTGTGTCACCTAGTCAATATGTTGTTAATATATTTGCCAATCATCAAGTTTAAGAAGAAAACAGCAGGGCCACCTTCATATTATTAATGAACTCCACTGATTAGGTTTCCTCTGAGAACAGCAATTACCAGGTTAAACAGACAGGGCCATAAGCAGAGGAAACTCCAAACTGTAAATTCATAGGTAAGAATTTGACTTGACCAAAAAGTGACCTATTTTTACTCATGTACTGTTAGGAAAATGAAGAGTGGTAAGATTGGTGGTAAGAGTAAGAGTGGTAAGATAATCCAAGGTGCTGATCACCTGATCCTTAAATGAGATTTTCTGGCTACATGTAATAATTTACCATAATAAAAATAACTAATGGAAAACATAGCTGTTATTTTTATTATTATCTGTAAAGAGTGATGGGAGGTATTATTCGTCGTGTAGAAAGCAATTATTGACTGCATGTAGGAAAGCATTCGTTGCTCCTCAGAGCAAAACGATGTCAATTTTCCACAAAAAAACCCAAAATAAGTTTCCCATGAACAAAGAATAGCCTATGAAATAAAGGAAAAACAAAAGAGACTGAACATGTCTTTGTTTCCTTGTGGAGAATGTCTCTGACTTAAGAAAAAGGAAAATAATGGAAAGCTTCTTTGATTGATTTTGCAACTAATAGAATAGCACAAAAGCATGTTAATTGCTTTAAAATAGAAATGGAGAACTTAATTCAAAATTGGTATAAACATGTTCAGCTTCCATTAAATTAGCACTAAGTGAAAACAATGACTCTTCAGAGTGCCCCCCAACAGAAGTCTGTACATGGAAAAGCATAAACCATGAATTATATGGTGCTTATATTTCTATATTAAGAGCAAGTGTTACATTGCACTCTGTATTTCTTTATTACTCTGTACTATGGATTTCTCAGAATGGTGATACTAAATATACTATTGCACTAAACCTAAATTAGACTTTAGTAGATCCAGAATAATTCAGGACTGTTAGGCCAGGGAAGATGACTGAATGAAATGTCCACTTGAATGAGATTTGGTCTTGCTTTCTTCCCACATGCGTTACAAGTAGTCATGCTAATTTCTTCAAAAGTGCTGGTAATGCTTGCCTTAGCAAATTATTGTGAAACCTCCTTGTAATTGAAAATGCAAAGTATATAAAAATATTCATAACATGAAGATATTAAGTTTGCTTTAAAGTTGCAGTGGAGCATTCCCAGCAGGAGTGAGGAAATGCCTTTTCTCCTGTTGTCAAAAATTTCAAGTACATTCTCAGTAAAAGGCAACCTTTTTCATAATCATAGCACAAATCAATATTGTTGTTCTATAGAACATGCCAAAATAAATAGTAGTAACACCAGCTTCCTATCAGTAGTGCAATTTCTTCAGCGCTATTTCCAAGCTTCAGTGTTCTTCAGTATAGGAAGGTGAATAAGATGTCAATGGGATAGATTTAGATCATTTGAGGTCTCTGTTGTTTATAATATTTGCCAATTCTTGATTAAGCAGATCGACCTGCCCATGCTTTCAAGGTCAGTGCAATTAGATAAGGATGTGAGCAAAGGTGAAGGAGCTGTTCTTGGAGATAATGTATAAGCAGTTGAAAAATGTTTCACCTGAATTTTAGAAGTACAGATCTCTGGAGTAGTGGATGAAACAGGGTATTTACTGAATCTAAGCAAGATGGATTAGTTCAAAGAAAATGGAAAGACACAGAAAACAATTGACTCAGTTATAGAGTAGTAAAGTCAACAAGCTACTGCTGTAGTATAGCCATATACTGTAGTCTCTTCAGCTTTTATAAATTAGAAAGGCCATGGCTGGGCCAGTATTTCACTCTGAGTTTAGAAATCTGAATAACAACTAGTTGCAGCTGGAAGTAGATTTGGTAACACGTTAAATATCACCTTCAGTGAGTCAGTGTGAAGTCATACCATTAAAAAGGAGTGTAATTTGTGGTGGGGTACATACAGCCTCATCTCTCTCTGTCATGGGAAGTTACTAAATTAATATCTGGATAAATTTCATCTCTGGCTCATTGTTTTACTCCATTGTTCTGCATTTTGCCTACACAGATTCCTGCTGAGTGCTATAAAGCAGTTACTGTATTTTATCCTGAAAGGATAACTACTTTAGCTGTGACTTGAGAATTCTTCATTTGGATACTCACTTCACTAGGGAATGCTGGAATGATGATGCTTAACTTTAAGCTTTCAGAGTTAAAGAGTTGCAACTAAGCAGCAATTGTGAGGGCAGTAATAATAACAGTAACAGCGTGGAGTATTGAGCATTTTTTTCCACATGATAATGTAGTCCCTATAAATTATAGGCTATGTGATTCAACCCTTTAGCATTATGATTGGGCATTCTGTAATCACTGGAAACTACTTAAATAGTAAAGTATGTAAAAAGAAAGGTGATTGCCATAAAATACTGTGTTAATTTCACATAAAAGGATGTTTAAACAGACTAAATGCTGGTATGTGTGAAATCAGTTTATGAATCCAAGTGACTATGGAAGGAGAAATATAAGAAATCAGGAAGAAGCAAGGGAAGTGCTGGCATAAGCTGGAATCATATGGGGCTGTAATACATGCTTTACACTTTATTACAATTTTCCAATTAGCTGACTGCTGGAAAACACCCTGGTTTAGTGTGGAAGCAGCACAGTTTGCTGCTGCTGCTGGGTGTTAGAATGCAGAGACAATTACGCCATATTGAGAGTGTTATGGACAAACAGAGCAGAACCACCCATGTAACCTTTTAATAATTAAAATTTTCTGCTTTTCTAAAATGCTTTCCAAGTGTTGCAGCAGGTTCAGGACCCTGTTCGTGTCTTGTGTGCTGAAAAAGTGTTAATGTTTTACATACTGTATATGGAAAATCTTAATTAAAAAAATACTGTGAAAATGACATTGGTATCTTTCCTTCTCAGTCCCCACATGGGTCTTTAAGGCATCTCTTTATGAATGGCTTAAGGATAATAAATATATTTTGTAATCAAAGAAAAACAAGTCCTTTTTAGCCACTGTTTATATCTCCAGAATTTACAAAGACTGAATCTTTGTGAGTAACCCAAATAGTTTCAGTCTTTTTCTTTCACATTGTGGTTTTTGATTCTCTGCTGTTTTCTGTATCTTATTTCTAGTATAACTCTGAGACATAGCCCAAGGACAGCAAAAAACCTCAGGTTGTTTAGATCACTGTGTTTCTATAAAACCTTATGCTGATTTACACCCAATAAACATCTGACTCTAGAATGACTAATAACTGCTGTTGTCTGGAGACAGGAATCAAAACAGAGCAGAGGTTTTTGTTTACATAATAAAATACTAGAGGAGAGAAAATACCAATCTGATGCTCTGAAATTTCTTCTTTATGTGACAACAGGAATAGAAAATCTTGATTCAGCTGATCCACTGGATATCTAAAGTGGTATATAAGGTAGTTAGACACTCATCCCTCTTCTGTCCAGTTATCATTCTTGAGTATTACCTAACATAGGAAGTATGTACCTGTGTTTTGCTGGAAATGTCCGACTGATATCCATGCTGATAATGCTAATAGTGCAGAGTCAGTTATGCACTATACATAAAAAGATGCCTGCTCATGTTAAAATGTATGTCTTATTACAATGACATAAGCCATCAAAATCTTGGAAGCTATGATTTCAGTTTATGAGGCAGCATAATTTTATATTAAATACTACTGCAAAAAAATGTATATTAAGTTAGATGAAAATGTCAAAATTGGTAAGGAAGATAGACGAAGTCATGCATAGCATAAGCATTAATTTTTTAGAGTATTTTGTACTCCATTATTTTATTCACTTATGAAAGCCATCATGCTGTCATTTACAACACTCTCTTTGACAGCTTTTAGGGTGAGGTTTTATTCAATGTAAATTGGATAAATTTTGAATTGAATTGAATTTAGAAATAATTTTAGAATTGTGAACATAGTATAACATATCAAGACCATCACAAAGTCTGATTCTAACTCAGTAAAAGCCATCATGTAAGAAAATTCTTAGCATCTAGGTAATTTTTTCCATCTTTATTCATAAAAACCTATACCTTGTAAGGTTCTAAAAATACCTTGCTTGAAACTTCATTGTGATAAAAAGCAATATTCATATATGTGTAAGGGAATGATAAAATTAAAATTCCAATACTTTCATATATGATAAGTATGTAATTCCATGTCTGTAGTAGTACTAAATATATTTGCAAGCTTAAAATATTAGATTTATGTAAAATCAGATCTGTAATTCTAGGTTTGTATTTTTTAAAAAAGAAGAATATCCTGAAAATTCCAGACATTATTTGAAAGTGATTTAAAAGAAAAATTTGTTTAAAAGAAAAATAAATTTGTTTTAACCCCAAAGGCAAATATATTAAATCACACATAAACTACATATTCACTTCATCATTAAAATATATTCTAACTAGCAACATATAAAAATTATATATGTAATACTTTAAAGATATTTAAAGTCCTGTTCAGTTGTAAGCTTGACCTGACAAATATATACAGGAACAAATATATACGTGATTGAACATTTCCTTTCTTCATCAATTGAGGTTTATTGGCTCTTAATCTCATTTTTGTAATCTATCAATCACAGTGTTACCACCCTCACCAAAAAGAAATACTTTAGAGGCAAATATTTGAAAATAACAGTGCTAATATTAGAAGAAATCCAAATTTCTTTGATTTAACTTGTTGTTTGTGTTTCCTTTGGTTTACTTGCATAATGGTGCAAGAGCAATATTGAGTTTCTATCTGCATTACCAGATGGTTACCAGAAAATCCCGCTCATGTATTTCTTCTCTTGCATTGGTCTCTTACTGGCATCTGTAACACTTCTTGTCAAACTGTGCTATAAGCTGTCTAAGCAGACATTGAATAAAAGAGAAAAGCCACGGAACTTCCGATCGGATGGCAAAAAAAAAGCTTTTGTCCCTAACTCAAACCTGAGGACACCAAGCTGAGTGATGTGGTTGATAAACCTGAGGGATGGGATTACAACAAGAGGGACCTGGACAAGCTCCAGGAGTGTGCCCACAGGAATCTCCTGAGGTTAACAAGACCGAGTGCTGGTGCTGCACCTGGGTCAGGGCAACCCCCAGTACCAGCACAGGCTGGGGATGAACAGACCCAGAGCAGCCCTGCCCAGAAGGACTTGGGGGTGCTGCTGGCTGAGAGGCTCACATGACCCAGCCATGGGCACTCCCAGCCCAGAGGGCCAAACGTGTCCTGGGCTGCATCCAAAGCAGTGTGGGCAGCAGGGCCAGGGAGGGGAGTCTGCCCCTCTGCTCTGCTCTGGTGAGAGCCCACCTGCAGTGCTGCATCAGCTCTGGGCTGCCAGCACAGGAAGGACACGAAGCTGCTGGAGTGACTCCAGAGGAGGGCCACAAGATAATCAAAGGGATGGAGCACCTCTCTTATGAGGAAAGGCTAAGAGAGTCAGTGTTCAGCTTAAGAAGAGAAGGCTTTGGGGTGATCTCATTGCATCCCTCCAGTACCTAAAGGAGGCCTTGTAGGAAGGACTGGGACAAACTTTTTAGCAAGATCTATTGCGATAGGACAAGGGGTAACAATTTTAAACAAAAAGAGGGTATTTTTTTGTTAAATATTACATATTAGATAAAAGAAAGAAGTTTTTTTTCAATGAAGGTGGTGAGACACAGGCATAGACTGCCCAGAGAGTTGGTAGATGTCCCATCCAGGAAACATTCAAGGTCAGATTTGACTGGGTTCTGAGCAACCTGATCCTATTGAAGATGCTGCAGCAGGGCTGGACTACGTGGTCTTTAAAGGTCTCTTCCAAGCCAAACTACTATCTGATTCTATGATTGTACTCTGTTCTGTGTTGCTGGTGGATTCCATTAGTCAGGACAGCCTCAGGAGAAGGACATGAGACATCCTTTACATGAGTCTTCCTTGTCACACAGGAGTCACTTAATTCTTCCTAAAGAAGATTGAGATGTGTTGGGATTTTCTTGAGGACAATATGTGCGAGCATATCTTTTCCACAAAACTTACTCCTTTAACAGAAATTAGGCTTACATCTCCATATTTTCAATAATAATAGTAACTTTATGGACCCTGCAAATCACACTATGGAAGCACTATTGTTTCAGTAAAATGTCAGTTTAGGTATAGTAGAAACACACAATTCTTTTCTTACAACACCCAGAAATTTAATTGAAAATTCTGTTTCAATAAATCACAGAGCTATATAACTTTTTTCTTCAGAAGTCTTCTCTTTCCAATTTAGCATGCATAATGCTTGTAAGTTGTATTCAGTGAAAATGAAAAGCTTTATGTCTCTGAGACTCATTTCTATGTAAATGAACTAACAAGCATGTGCACAGCAAAGCAGAGGCTATAAAAAGTAAAATGGAGTTTAGTTTACCAATATTTTGCAAGTGTTTTAACAGCTTGCACAATTAAGTTTGGAACTATGGTGAATTGGATTTGTGTGTGTATTTTTATCTGTTTGATTGACAAAATTTTTCCTTTGTTTAACTCTAATTACCTTTTTGAATTGCTTTCAAATTGGAGATTTGCATGTACTAGGCAAATCATGTATCACTGCCATCCTGTATTGCATGAGGATGTATCCATATGTCCAGTTGCTTGACTGTCAGGAGCTGGGGAACAGACAGAAAATATATGACACTATCAAAATCCAAACTACTGTCCAAGAAATCTAAGTCTGGAAGAAATCACAATACTCAGCTCCCTTCATTTTGAGGGAAAATTCTTAGATATGAAGAGATATAACTTCTGTCAGGCTGAGGATGAGACTGAAACAACTTTACATGCTTCTGTGAGTGTAATCTTCTAGATCAGGAGCTAATATCAAAAGCAGATATGAGAATCTTCTTTAAATAAATATTTTCATGCCCTTATGGTAAACACACTGAGAATATGAGAATTGCATCACAGTGCTCAAGGATTTGGGCTATGTAGCAGCTTAAGATGGATTCCTTATGACCAAATGTAGATGCCTATGTATGACAGAATTATTCAGACTCTTCATTATTGAACAGAAGAACATCTCACCCTATGTATACACTTCTGAAGCGAACTGGAAAACTCTTTTATAAAATTTATATTTTGCTCTTGAAACAGCGAGTGACTAGCTTGGATGGAACATCTGTACAGCAGACATGTGAAGTCCAGTGAGGTTAATCCACACTTATTTCTACATCTCACAGAGGGTTAGGTATAAGAAATACTCAGCTGTTTACACTGGCACAATATTAAGCTTGTGCCAAAAGTGGAATTTATAGAGAGAATATAACTTTAAAGTCAAGTAATATTAGGCATTTCTGTGCTCACATGGGTAAGCAGGTGTTTGCTTGCCACATAAGCAAGCAGCAGTTTTTCATTGCAGCCCTTTTAAACCATTCCATGCTTTGCTGTTGGCACTTTTCTGGATACAATTCTGAATCTCCTGTGAAGTTTTTGATTATGTTTTTATCATCTGATCATTAACATGAAGAAAGAGCACTTATGGTAAGTATCACTATTACAGTATTAGTATAACAGAAAAGTTGAACAGATTAAGAATTAGCTGATAGATATAAAAATTGTATCTTTCCAAATGCAACCTAAATGTGTTCCTATATAAAACCCAATGATAACTTCTTTGACTGACTTAAGGATTGAATCAATGGCAAGTATGGAAATGAAAAAAACATGGCATACAAAATTCAATGAAAAAAGTGGTGGGCTAAAATAATTAGAAAAAATGTTTAATGAAAAAATCTAAAATTATATACCTAACCATAAGAAATATAAGCCACATCTACTGCAGCCTGAAATAGTGTCTCAGAAAGTGTTCAAATTCATAATGGGTAGATAATTCAACAAGAGCTCTCAAAATAAGGCCATAACACAAAGCAGTAATATAATATTGAATTTGTAAATAGAGACGAATGAGCAGGGATAGGAACATTTATCCCTGTAGTTGGGCAAGGTTGTATTAAAATGCTTTATATAGTACTAGTGTTTGCATTTCAAAGTGGACACCAGTAGAAATACAGAGAATTAAAAAAATATATTTCACAGCAAGAAGTAAAAAGAGAAAAATCTGTTTATTAGTTTATTGAAGAGTTTTGAGAGTTGGCATGGTTACACTGTATAAGTGTGGAGGGAGAAGAATGAATACCAAAGGACCATGTGGTCTAACAAGGAGAAACCATAAACATTTTCAATAGATCATGCCAGACATATTGAAACTAAAAATGAGTAGAGAAGAGTTAATTAACTCCTGGAACAAACTAGTAAAGAGAATGCTGAATTCAGTGTCTCTTGAGGGTTTCACTTCAAGATTCTCCATCTTTGTAGAAGATAGGTGTTGGTGAAGTGCAAGGTAGAGTGGAGAAATTTAGAGATCTCTGCTATGTATATTGTCAGGTTAGATGATGGAAAAGGTTCCTTCTGATTTTAACCTTATGGAATCTATGAATCTAGTTAAACATACCTAAAGAAAGGGATAAGAATGTGCTCCTGAGAGAAACACATCTAAATTTTACCCTGACAAGATTCCCTTCACATGTGTTGAGTCACAACAGGCCTAATCTATCACAAAAGCTGAGATAATAAACCTTTAGAGTTGTGTGAGGGACTGGAGATGCTTGTAATTGGAAAATGACATCTTTTAAAACTCACAGGCCTTTTGAAGGGAATTCAATGGCTTGCACATCTGGCTTTGAGCCACAAAGGGAAAAGATCTCTAGCCAAAAAAGTTGCTCCTGATACTGAATGCCGCAGTCCCATCTTTTGGAGACAGGAAGAGAGCATATAAGGCCTAGGGAAGAATTTGCTATTCAGAATGCCCATCACCTAAAACTTGTCTAGTCAGTTTTTACAACTACCAGCTGGAGCCCTTTTAGCTATGGTAATTTCATGTTGTGGTATAAAATGGAAGGGAAAGAGATCAGAGGTAGCTAGATGTCAGTAGGGCAAATTGAAGATAGCAAACGGAATTTTGTATTGCATTGTACAATTTTGTATTGTACAATTTGTTGTATTGATAGCAAATGGAAAGTCTGGGAAGGGTGCAGTGATCAAGGAGACTTTGTGTTTTGCAGAAGGCTTATTCATTTTCAAAGCTTGAAATGAAACAAAATGCTTGATAGGGATACTTGCCATGATGAAACTTGGCAAGCATGATTCAAAGGTGAAACTACAGAGTTTTGACTGCTTCTTTCCACCTACAGGATCAAAGTCCTTGCTCCAGTGTGTGTGGTACAAGTACTGCATTGCTCTTGGGAGGAACTGACTCTTCAGGAATCTGCGTCCCCCTTGGAAAAAAAAAAAAAAAAAAAAAAGAAAACATCTCAGTTTGTAGATGGTGGGGCTTAGTTCAGGAAGGAAGAGATAATGGTATTTTTCAGATTTATATGCTGTGTGACTTTTTAATTTGTCCTGAAATAAGGCTGCAGTTCTTGCTATAGCATATATATTAGTGATTCAGTGACCATTATGTTTGTACATGGAAGAAAACAGCATAATATCTTTAACTGAAAAATTGGTCCCAGTTCCAGGGACAGTGTCTTTGAGGAACTGTTAGCAGCATAGAATTCTTTAGTTTATTCATGTATGTCCAATTACATATGTATAATAAATACATGCAAATAAGCACATAGAGCATTTTAGTATTTTCTTAAAAATAATTCCAAAATAGAAATATTAATAATTTTAATTATACAGGGCACTATAATAAATATGAAAATAAATAATAATACATATATATAATATATATATATAATATATAATATATAGGATATATATAATATATATAATATATATAACATATTATATATAATAAGAATAAAAAATAAATATAATAAATAATGGAAAAATGTGTAAAAGATGTGTGAACAACATCTGCTGGGTACACAACTATGCAAACAGAAAATATCAAAGCCCATTTAAATTCTGTTTCTTATTTGAAAAAGTGGTTGGCATATTTTTTGTTGAATCTCTCACTAAATGATGTTTAAAAATTTAGCACGAATAAATATTTTACTAGAGCTTCTGAGAAATTTCTGAGAAATATTAGTGGCTAAATTGATGAAAAAAATCCACAATGGACTTATTAAATACATCTAAAACTACATATTGTTACAGGGAAGGTAAATACCAATTTTAATTGCTCTTTATGGTGTTTTCAAACATAGATTAAAGGCGAACAAACATATTTCATGCTGATAAAGCTTCAAAGCAATTTATAGTTCATCTTAAAATGGAAAATCTTTAGCTTTTTTAGTTAATCTTTTGTGCTTCCATTTTAGAATCATACCTGACTAAAAAGTCAGTTTTGAAAAGTAATTGTATAATAGGGTTTTGATACTAAGCAATTAAATGAACAGAGTCCCAGTAAAATTTACTGTTGCTCAATAAACTTTGGATTTTGTTCTGACTTCTGAGAACCATTGTGTAGAAGATACATTCAAGATATGAGTAAGTACTTTAAATGTGACTACAGTATTGTCAGTAGTCTTTATTTTATCTTAAAATTGTTTACCAGAATAGCTGTGACCATATTTCCTAATTTCTATGCTTAATCTGCAACAACTTTAAGTACACCCAAGGGGTACAGCTAAAGTATATTTGTGTACTTGCACAAATGCTGAACAGTGTCCATTCTGCTGCTAGTCACACAAAGGACATGTACATTTTGATTTGCCACTTTGTATGGCAAAACCTACTCAATTTAAATATTGACTGGATTCTGTTGTTATTATGGTAAGTCATCATAAAATATAAATTTCCTTTTCTTTGGTACTAGTTTAGTTTTAATTTAGTTTCGGTGATTAGTTTTTAGCTGGATCAGCTGCCTAAAAAAGCTCACTTGCTAGTCTCAAAAATGTGAATATTAACAGAGTGGAGAGAGAAAGCAAGGAGGCTGAGAGTAATGAAGGATAATTGTATCACAGAGTGTTGGATATAGGTGACATTAAGCTGAGATGGAATTACATGCTTTATTTCCTGTACTTAATAGAACTAATCTCTGATTCCATGTCAACACCCAGCATGTGAGGACAGCTTGCCTTTTGCATAGTGTAGATTATACATGACAATGACTTTTAGATTAGGTGTTCTGTCATACAATTCTTTTTCCTCATGTTAGAAAAACAAATATTTACAACAGTAGAAGCAGTTTTTCAGCCCCCTATGTCTTTTAGCTGAGAAAAAAGGGGATAGGAAGTTACTTCTTTCTTTTCCTTTCCTTTTCATGAGAGTCCACATTTTTGAGTAAAACAGAATTGGCTTCCGTGAAATACTTCAAGTCTTGGAAAATTGAATACTTCACATCTCATAAATTACTTCTCTGATCTGAAATAATTGTATAACTATTTATTCCAAAATAATGAATGCAGTAGATTCTTGAATATAGGGCCAAGTATAGATGATAATAATTCTAAGATCTTGATATAGCCAGATAATAAGTAATTAAGAAAGTTCCTCTGCTCTCTCTGCTTCTTCATGATTAAAGAAATGATCTGTACATTGATAGAACATTATTCTAATAATTTTTACTTTGGTCAGCCAAATTAGGTAATGGGATTTTAAAATTTCTACTTTCTATCAGAGAGAATGAGTGGTATGTTATCAGTACAACATCACATCATTTTGTAAAACTAATAGTATGAGCAAATTCAGTAGAATAAAGCATGCAAGACCTTGCTATTTTGTTTCATAGGATCATACAGTACCAAAATATAATGTATAATTAGATCAGAGCTTTTCAAGCAGCAAAAAGCACATTTGTCCATTGACCTGAGACTAATTCAGTTGGTTAGGGCTGGGTGCTAATAACACCAGGGTTGTGCAGTCCATCCCAGTACTTACCTTGCACTTAGGAATTGGACTTGATGGTCCTTGAGGGTCCTTTGCAACACAGGATATTTTTTGATTCTGTAATTTATTCTGCAATTTCAGGATAAGTTAAACTTCCTCAGAAGTAACTCACTTTTATGGTCTTATTTTACAATACTGTATATATATATATTAACATCAAAATAGAGACAATAGTACTGGCAACATTTAGCTTTCATGGAAGGAATGCATAAAAGTCCTTTTGTTTATTTTGCTTGACCTTACAACAGAAGACCATCTGGATAACTACTGTGCACAGTGCCAAAAATGCTGTTAACCCCTAAAATAAATAAATAAATGTAATTTAAATGAAAATCTGCCAAGGGTGTGTAATCATAGGTCTCAGAGTCAAATCTACAAATACAGGTCAAATATTGATTTCAAAAGCTTATCTTGCATAATTGTCTTGTGCTAGGAGGGAGAACACCGCCACTGCTTGATGTTCCTCACTCACTTTATGCTCAGTGCACTTAATGCTCAGTTTTATCTAACTTTTGCCTGACTGAGGAGGTGGGGTGGATTTTTTCTGTCACTGGTATATTATGGGCAGATTATATAAACAGTAATTCAATCTCTGGTCTCATTTTCCTCATCAAGACAGTTCAATTCTCATGATTTCAGTTGGAATTGCAAGTCCTTGAAACCATTGAAAACCAGGCCATAATCCATCTGAACCTTGTCTGCTTCTCTGAAAGAATAAAACAAGTTAAAGTCAATGGGGCTGGTTCAGAGACAAGCTGGAGCTTTACAAAATTCCAGTATTATAGCTGAAGGACTAGATGGACTTGATGATCTCAAAGGTCCTTTCTAATCTAGGTGATTCTGTGAAGTGCTGTAAAACTGTATTAAAGTGCATTTGTCTTGATGTCTTTTGCAATTTTATTTGTATTATCTAGTTTTTCCTGTTCATTCTTTTCTGGGAATGGAAATAGCAATTGCTGTCCTCTTTGAACACTGTTTTTTCCTGCATTTTTTTGCAATTGAGTTGGAAAATGCAGTTTTTCAGTAAAAAACCTAGTTGTTCCCTCATATTTAATAGAGTAATCTATAAAAAGTAAAGATGTATGGAACGAATTTGTCTTTATTTTGCTTTTGCTATCTAATAATCATAGAATACCTGCTTGGAAGGAACCTCAAGGATCCTTTGTTCCAGCCTTTCTCCCTAAAAAGATGGTGTAGACAAGATGGTCCAGCACCCTCTCTGGCTGAATCTTAAAAGTGCCCAATTTCAGGGAACTCATCATGCCCTTGGGAGATTATTAAATGGGTGATTGTTGTCTTTGTGCAAATTTTCCCTCTTGTGACCAGCCACAATCTCTCCAGGAGTAACTCATGGCTCCCTCTCAGGCCATCAAGTGGATGCCTCAGTGCCCCTTAACAGAGACACTTTTTGCCCTATCTGTACAAGCTTCTCCTTGCACACCTTGCTTGTGGGTGTCTACAGCTGCTGAAACTTCATATCTGTTTTTGGTTGCAATTCTGGAGGGTGTGGACAGAAGCAGAGTCCTACTTCTGTGGGTAGCACATTTCTCTATACCTTCTAATCTAAAGAAAAAAAAAACAAGATTAAGAAAAACCCTCCTAAGGCATTAGATATCAGTTGTCATGAAAACTGTTGTCCCTACTTCAGTGGCAGGGAGCCCACAGATTCCTTAGTGACAATACAGCGAAGCTTTTGAAACTTATTTGATTTCACTGAATGGCACCTCTGAATTTTCTTAAAATCTGTTTCCTTTATGAAGTCTTAAATCGGTCCAAACCAAGACCAAATGAGGTAGCCAATGTATCTAGTCACCTTAAGACTGGGGGGCAGATCAGAACATTCAAACTTTAGCAACATATTTGATCTTAGTGGTTTTATTGCTTGTATTGCTTGTTGATAAAAGAATAAAGGCTTTAGACTGCAATCAACTAGGCGTTAATCTCCCTTACTCAACTGTTACAATGTGTTCAATATTGATTAAAGAAATTTTTATTTCATATTCAAATTTTTTTTTCATGTGAAATCTGTTTTGAAAATGAGCAGAGAAACCAAGCTGCTAGAAACAAGCCTGAATTTTCCAGCAAATCCATGAGTAAAGGAAGATTTTATGAAAATCTTACTCCCTGAAAAGCAAATTTTATTGCTTCACAAGCTTGAAGTTATTCCTGATATTCCTCCTCTTCAGATTGTTAATTCTGACTATACATTTTATCATTTGGATACTTGTAATGCATAACTGGAGGGTGGTGGTAAAAAATGCCAACAGTTTTAATCAAGGTAGGATTATAATTTTCTGCAACACCTGTTCCAACCAGATGCCTCTGACTGTTGAATGTGATTCTCTGAGTTCTCACAAATTGCACAATGAAATATTTTTGAAATGAATGGCCAATCCATTGTAGTTTGCCAGAGTAAGTGCTGAATAACAAAACTGTAAAAATTTTTAAATATACGCTCAGGCTACTGCAGAAAAAATAAGAGGAAAAACTTGATAATGAAAAATAAAGCACTCATTTTGGAAGTCTGAAAATTTTGTTTGCTCTAAGACACTACAGCAGCTATTCTCACCCCCGAGGACTCTCTAGAGAAAGGATTAGATTTATAACTGAGTCCTACTACTGCCTGATTTTTTATTTTGAGTGATTTTTAATTATTTCTTCCTTAAACTTTCTTCCTAGAGGTATGAGTCCCATTGTTTTTGTATCTCCATAAATAAGGACTCTGTATCTGGAGAGTAGAAACAGCATAGCTGGCTAAAAGTATGGATGAAAAGCAGCTAATAGAGAGAGCAGAGTGTAGGGTAGATTCTTCTAAAATCTTAGATTTGTGTGAGAAAATAATCTCATTCTTTTTTTGTGCACCCTGTGTAGTTCCAGATAGAATACTGCCTTTTAATTTTTTTTTCCTCTCATGGATCCCCAGGTTTCAGTTTTCCTTTGAGAGACACAATAAAATACCATAGTAGATTTGCCATGGCATTCTGAAGTAATTATGAAGTGCTGCAGGAGGATAGCTGCAGAGATTGGTTATTTGCTTCAGATACTGGAAAGTTCAGGCACTTCAATCTAGTGATCTGAAGTCCCAACAAAAGCTCCAGTGTTATTTCTTGATATAGAAAGGATCTAGGAGAATCTTCTTGATCTTGCTGAGAAAAATTTTGCCTGACTTGCCTGAACGTTCTCTGTAAAAGCCTGAAAGGGCCAAGAAATTTTAAAGGCTGAGTGTGATCCTTTCTGAATGTTGCAATACATGTTTTTTCATCAGACAGCTTCTGAACTACATCCTGGAGAATAATTCCTCTTATAAGGGTCTGAGTTTGCTAAATGTAAGACTTATTTAACTTTTAAAGCTTCCACTGTCTCAATCTGTGTATGCAGTTTGCTTACTGCACAGATTATTCTAAACAACACTCAGCTCTTCTCCAAGCAAGGGATGGAGCCCTGCAAAATCAGTTGCATGGGTATTTTAAAATAAATTAAATTTTACTGTTTCAATTGTTGTTTAAGTTTATTCAAACTGTAGCAAAATTTACCCATAAAGTTGTGCAAGAAATGAGGCAAACTGTAGTACATCTATATGTGGTATGTGTAATACAGCAAATCCTATGTAAACACAGTTTATGCAGACTAACTTTTATATCCAATTAAAAGTTCCTTTATAACCTTTCAGTCCCTATTATAATAATAAATGTGCTAAATCCATACAAACCATATTCTTTTTTGAACTTTTGCATTCTAATTGCTTGAGTTGAACTAGCAACACAACCAGACAACGGAAAACAGCTCTGAAGGATTCAATTCTTCTGACAAAAATAAAAAACCCTACCTTAGACCAAATCTTGAAAATTATTTAGAAAAGAGAACTGCAAGCATCAAGAGTGGTGAAAAACACTGTGTGTTTCAAACTTTATTTATAATGAGTTATAGATTTCCAGGGACTGCTGTTCTAATTTAATTTGATATTTTTATTTTGAAACATTTGGAATTAGTGTGGTTAAAAAACATAAATGTCATTCTGGACACAACAAAAAGTGAAATAGGAATTATCAGATGACAGCATAGAGATTAGTAGTATTTTAGAAATATTCTAGCCTCTGGTACTTGCTATGCAGAGATGACACTGTGGAGCCTGAACAAAAGCAGGGATTTTAAAAGAGAAAGCTAGACTTAATCTTATGTAAATCCGATGGAGGTAGCACAGGGTGCTAAGTCAAGTGACTGCAGCAAATTAATACTGTGGACACCTTTCAATAGATCTTGATGACAAATGTTTTCAGTTACCAATACACTTGTAATTTGCCTGGTAGTACTTTTGCCAAATGTAAAGATGTCTGAAATTAGTGGGATAATAATACCATCCTCTGAGACGTGTAATGGAAGAAAGATCTCGGGCACCGTATTGAAATTCTGAGCAGCAGCAAGGCACTTCTCACACAGGAGTCGCTTGGTTGTAAAGAGAAATTGCAGCAGGGAGGAATGAAATGAAGGCAAACAGACAGCTAGTACCTGATGCTCTGAGCAAATACAGGGTATAAGCAGGAGCTTGGCTCTGCAGTGGTACAGCAGGCAGGGAAAGCATCGCTGAGCTTTCTGTAGGAAGCTGCAGTGCAGCACTTTGTTACTCTTGTCACAATCTACTCAGGTGAAGTGAGCCGAGGGGAGCAGGTGCAGCAGGGTGATGGGCCAAGCAAGGAGGCTGTGCCTTGAATACATCATGAGGCATTGAGCAGCTGCCTTTGAGAAGCAGCCTTTTCAACAGAAACTTTGAACGCATTTCTTTCAGAGGCTGCACTGCACAGCTGCCCTTACTCCCATTTTCTGCAGCACAATCAAGAACACATCTTACTGTTGACAGTAGAAATGCCTAAAAACTCTAAAAATTACTCTCATATATATATATATATATACAGTCACTGTAAGCCCTGTAAATGTATATAGTGTAGATTGTATCTATCCCTATCATAAAAAGTGTTTTTTTTTTTTTTCCCTCGGTTTTTAAAATTTACCAGAGGAATATTTGGGTGATCAATAATGTCCTAGTTTCCCATAGTTTATGCAAGTTTCTTACTCTACAAAATTAATAAGCCATAAAACCAGATTGTGAATCTCTTTTCACTGAGAATCAATTTTTTTATTAAGGGTCTGTCTCTGTTCAAGGAAATCCTGCTGGGTATCCTTAAGCCCCACTGACTTCAAACTCAGCACATACTCAAATGTTTTCTTGAACAGGAGCCAACACTGGCTCTAACATGACATCTAATTACTTACTAGTATGAAAAAATAGTTCACAATCCATCTGAAGTTTTCAGTGGTGATTATTTGACTTTTTGCACTTCTTACAGCAAGGCTTAGAGAGCTTGCAAGATCAAGCCCCTTTAGCTATACCATTCTTCTCAGGTCTCTGCTCCTCACAGAGATCAAGGAAGCCAGCTTTAAAGAGACTTTGAAAGGTACAGCTGCAGTGACATATCTCCTGATATGAAGATATGTTTTCCTACCTAATCTCTTATTACTGTGAAAATTGAAAACACAATACATATTTTCTCCAGCCTAGGAATATATGATTTTATTGGTTTAACACCAATGGAAGTGAAATGTTTCACGTGAAGGCAGTAATTTACATGATTTAATAGTTTTGACGTAATGGTTAATTATGCATTTTGGTTTGTAGCTCTGCCTTTTATAAATGAGAGACAGATCCTTTTTTTTTTTTTTAATAGATGCAACTTATTCTGTATATTTTACAAAGTAATTTTGGGGAGCAGAATTTTCTCTATATTTTCTGTTCTTGTCTTATTTTGTAAATTAATATGAGGTTAACAAAGATGCTCACAAATTCCCATTTCTAATTATACAGTTACTAGAATCATTAACTTCCTGTGAGACTCATGAGCTAACAATGCAGTGAATTTTCTTCCATTAAATATTTGTGTTGGTGTTTCTGTAGTTTGAGTAAATTCTATTTGGCATCTGCTCAAAACAGACTTACTCCAAAGTATAAATTATATCGGGCTTTGTTTTGTTTTAAGGACTGTTTTCTTTTTTTCCTGTTGCTGTTAAGCCTGTCTGATTTGTAGAAGATTAATGAAATTTAATAGCTTAGTTTTAATATTCTGCCTTCTTTTATCATTGTTATAGCCTGTGAATGTCTATTCAGTGAAGGATTATGGTATGTTTTCTTTTTCTTTGACCAGAAACAGTTAAATATGTCTTTTATGGCACTATTAGGAATTTGAAAGATCAAGGTGATGTGTGCAATGAGCCAGGTGAAAATTCAGTTTACCTCCAAAGCAGTGTTCACTCCTTAGGCTAAGATTTCTACTTGATAGTATGTAAAACTGGTTTTTGAAACATATTAGTCCAAAACCTTTAAAATAGCTGTGCAACTCTTTGACTGAAAGACTAACAGAGCTAGGATTTCCATTAATCCTCTTCGTATGAATGACAGGTTTTGCACACATTGAAGTGACACAGAAACAGATCACAAAGTATCAATGGCTAGTGACACCTTCTCTTTATGCCTGGTTTATCTGTTGGCAAGCACAGCCAGGGAGGTGTTTCACAGAAGGGCTAATGTGACTGAAAATATGTCTTTTTCCAATACGACTGGTTTGCCAATTAAAATACTTTATCCCTACATATTTTGATACTTTTTTATACTTTCATTGTCACAGATACAAAGCCTTTGTGTGTTTAGGTATGAGTTAATTCCCTTTGATTTCTGTAAGGAAATGATCAAATTAGAGCAGAAAGTACTTTTGAAAATTCCTCATTATTTTGTAACTTGACTTCTTGTGGAAGCTATGCAAAGACAAACTCACTTTTTCTATGGATGAGTCCTTTCTGTTTGAACTTAATGAAGGATTTTCTACATTTTTTAGCAGAGTGATTATAGAGTCAAAGGTAATGACGTTCTTATTAATTTTTGGTAATATGTGGCCAAGCAGATTAGACAGACCATGTCAGTTTCTTTTCTGAAGAAAAGTTTTCAGACACCCTAACAAAAAGAAGCAGAGATACCATGAAAAAAGCTTCAATCAGACCTAGCCCCTTGAATAGGAAATTCACTCAAAGTCAAGTTACTAATACATGTAAAATGTTGTTTCATTTGTTCTCGAGTTGATGAACAGTTTGATTTGCTTTTTCAAGGGGATATATTAGACAAGGGTGATTTTTATAAATATTTTCTCTGTAGAACTACAGCAGAATTCATAGCAACACTCAGGACCTACTGAAAGAGCAGAAGAAAAAATGATCTTCATAAAAAAACAAATAAGTACAAATGACGGTATATTTGCAAATATGTCCTTACTGCTTATGAATTCAGAACATATCCAAATTCTGACTATTTGTTGATTTTATACAATTTTGCATAGGTTCAAAATGGCATTACACTGACTAATTATCTTTAATCAGTACTCTAGCTTTAGTTCTGTCATTTGCCATGTAAATATCATTAATCTTGTCATCAACCTAACACTTTTTTCTTCAGCTACGGAAGGTCACAACTTCAGTTGAATTTGATTCTAATCTTGATTTGGAAGTCTAATATTTAATATGTATAGAATAGATGTTAGACAAAAAAGATCTCTAATATTTTCTTTTTCTATACACCATTTTGACATTTTAATTTAGGAATTCTAAAACTAATGCTTTTCCTAAATTTCTTTAAAGAAATCTTTCTAAAAAGATGTTTGACTTGATGGTTCATCTCTGTGCAAACTACTGTAACAACTATGTTTTCACTTGAATATACAGTGAAGAAGAAAGTAATCCTCCTTTTATCTTTCAGTTGCCAACCGTAACGACTCAGCATTTCCCACCACCTGGGAAATGGCAAAACAAAATTCTCTCTTCAGTCTGCTTGAAGATGCTTTATTACCAGATGCCCAAGCAACTACTGGGTGAAATCTCACAAATTTTATAAGAAAATGATGGCAGGAAAAAGATCTATGTTAGTGCTATTGAGTACAATACATTTCAGCAGTCATTCTGGTAGGTCACTTTCCTATCACAGTTGCTTGATTTTACAGAAAAAATAGTTACGGTATTTGAAGAAAGGAAAGACCTAATGAAGTTGTTGCTACAGCTTTGCCAAAGTACTAACTAGATTAAATTACATTGCCATATATAGTATTAAACTGACATTAGATTTAATCTTAGCTAAAAGGCTAAGGAGAATAGGGTGCTTGAAGTGAAACTCCAAATAAAGAAATATATTATTCTCATTTTAATAAAATTACCTTTATTCCTTCTGTTTTTATATAGAAATATGTAACTATGCAGCAGTGAGCACAACTGCAGCTAATATTTGTGTGACCTTCTATATTATGGTAATTTATTTAAATGTTCTTTGTTAATTAAAATATTTCACATAAAAGGCAGCTAACTTACTTTTACCAATTAATTATATCTTTGAAATTTTGGAGCGATCAATTATCATAATCAACAAACATTACAGAAATAAAATAACAAATGAGTTTGAAATGCCAAGTGGTCTGTTTTTGGCTTGTTTTTTACTTCTAATTTAAAGGAATACCTATTTTTAAAATGAAAACAAATTTATGTGTTGTTCAGTTCTACATAAAATAATAATAGAATCTTCAATAACAAGGAAAGTATTTTCAAAAATCTTACTCATTTCAAACTTCATAAAATGTGTGCAATACTGTCATGGTTAGGAATGGTACTCTCCAGTTTAGCACTCCCACTAAAAAGACCACCTGTCATTCCCATCTCTGCCTCCAACAGGAGACGCAAAAAGCATGGATCAGGGGTTGAGATAAGAATGATTTACTTGAAATAGCAATGACACAAGAAAAAGAAGAGTAACAGCAACAATATTAATAACAAGAGCTATAAAACAAAGAAAAAATTAACACATAAAATAAAATCCCAGACTGTTCCACCTGGAAGGAACAGCCTTCCCCGTGGAAGTCAGAGTCCCTTCCCTCCCAGACCTGCAATGATATAAGGTGCCATAGAATAACACCTGGACCCTGGCCATGCCCATTCACCCACGCCCCCCCCCCCCGCCCCGGCTACTGAAAAAAATTAACCCTGTCCAGGCTGAAATCAGACAGGTACATATCTAATGATTAGGTGAATGTTCCACCTTTACAGCTGTCAAAGAACTCTCTGAGATTACTATTAGGTAACTCAAATGCAAATGAAGCTTCTTGAATGAAGCTTCTTGATTGTTTGCCTCAAACAAGGAAAAAAACCCAGAAATATTTGTTTATTCAATATGTTCTTCAAGAGTGATCAACTGTTGCAAGCTAAAGATGACAATATATGATCAAAATATGAAAAAGATCAGAAAATATTGTGTTGCCTTAAGATATTCAGTGTTTTCCAATAGTTAGACAATTTGTTGGATAGTTTTAAGTATATTATTTGCATAAGAACATCCCAAATACTTCAAAACCAAGTTTTGAAGGAATTTAAGAGTCTCAAATTTTTATTGGCAATGAATTTCAATAGCAAAAACTTTTTTTTGAGTTATTCAGCAAGCACATAAAATCCAGTAGCTATTTTTTTCATTGTCCATGCTGTCACTGTCATGGGCCACATTCCAGAATGAGAGAAGAGGGAAATAATAGTCCAATGAGGAACATTTACAACATACCTGGTTAGAAGTCGCAAATGGGTGCAAAAATCCCTAACCATGAGGTGCCCAGCCATGTGTTCTAGATAGTACGAGGTAGGAAAATAGACTATAATTTCCTAGGAAAAACTGTGACAGTTCCTTCCTTCCTTCCTTCCTTCCTTCCTTCCTTCCTTCCTTCCTTCCTTCCTTCCTTCCTTCCTTCCTTCCTTCCTTCCTTCCTTCCTTCCTTCCTTCCTTCCCTTCCTTCCTTCCTTCCTTCCTTCCTTCCTTCCTTCCTTCCTTCCTTCCTTCCTTCCTTCCTTCCTTCCTTCCTTCCTTCCTTCCTTCCTTCCTTCCTTCCTTCCTTCCTTCCTTCCTTCCTTCCTTCCTTCCTTCCTTCCTTCCTTCCTTCCTTCCTTCCTTCCTTCCTTCCTTCCTTCCTTCCTTCCTTCCTTCCTTCCTTCCTTCCTTCCTTCCTTCCTTCCTTCCTTCCTTCCTTCCTTCCTTCCTTCCTTCCTTCCTTCCTTCCTTCCTTCCTTCCTTCCTTCCTTCCTTCCTTCCTTCCTTCCTTCCTTCCTTCCTTCCTTCCTTCCTTCCTTCCTTCCTTCCTTCCTTCCTTCCCTTCCTTCCTTCCTTCCTTCCTTCCTTCCTCCTTCCTTCCTTCCTTCCTTCCTTCCTTCCTTCCTTCCTTCCTTCCTTCCTTCCTTCCTTCCTTCCTTCCTTCCTTCCTTCCTTCCTTCCTTCCTTCCTTCCTTCCTTCCTTCCTTCCTTCCTTCCTTCCTTCCTTCCTTCCTTCCTTCCTTCCTTCCTTCCTTCCTTCCTTCCTTCCTTCCTTCCTTCCTTCCTTCCTTCCTTCCTTCCTTCCTTCCTTCCTTCCTTCCTTCCTTCCTTCCTTCCTTCCTTCCTTCCTTCCTTCCTTCCTTCCTTCCTTCCTTCCTTCCTTCCTTCCTTCCTTCCTTCCTTCCTTCCTTCCTTCCTTCCTTCCTTCCTTCCTTCCTTCCTTCCTTCCTTCCTTCCTTCCTTCCTTCCTTCCTTCCTTCCTTCCTTCCTTCCTTCCTTCCTTCCTTCCTTCCTTCCTTCCTTCCTTCCTTCCTTCCTTCCTTCCTTCCTTCCTTCCTTCCTTCCTTCCTTCCTTCCTTCCTTCCTTCCTTCCTTCCTTCCTTCCTCCCTCCCTCCCTCCCTCCCTCCCTCCCTCCCTCCCTCCCTCCCTCCCTCCCTCCCTATATATATATATATATATATATATATATATAAAATTAAATTTATTCAGTATTTTAAGTGTGTTTTTGTGGATATTTTTCTTTTTGAAAAGTTGTAATGTTATATTTTTGACTGGGAATAGAACAGCCATCCAGGTCCCACTCTGTATGAAGCATATGACCTTTTGTGTTTATAGTTATATGATGACAAGGAAGCAGAGTTGACATTATCATGACTGATGAAATTAAATGCATTTTTCAAACACCTCCAAAATTTGAAAAACTTTTTTAAATTGCAAGAATTTTAGAATCAAAAGGAGGTATGCAAAGAGGGCACAGTGAGTATGACATTGTAGCTACTTTTATGATCAAGAGGTTCTAGGTAGTAGCCATTGTAGGCTAATCCTTACATTAATTAAGAAAGAAGTAAAATCTTGTCAAATAAGCAAAACCACCAAAGAAAGCTGCTTTACACTCAGCTTTGTTCTTGAAATTAAATATTGTGGCTCAGGATCCCTTTTTTTTAAACAGATTTCTGTGGGTGATCAATGAGGGCTGAATGCTTTGATCATGTCCTCTTCACTGCGCCCACTCTTCATGTCAGAGATGAAGGGCAGGGAATTCTTAGGTTTTGGCAGTTCTGTGTCACCCCAAGTTGCTCCTATTCAGGGAAATGCCCTGACTGGATGCTTAAGCTGACTTCTACCCTCATTTACATCAACACAAAAAATACCAGTGATTCTGGTGCCAGAGTATTTTTTCTCCTTCAAAAGAAAAATCAAACAGCATGACTGAACTTGGAAGACTGAGCAAGCAGCTCCATCTGAATAAAGAAGGACAAAAAGGGAAGAGAAAGTAGTTGATGCAAAAGCATGTTTTTGTATTTCTGCTTTGCACTTTGACTCCAGTGAATTCAGATATCCCTCTGAGCCTGACCTGGGAAGAATAGCCTCTATGCCATGCGTCCTATAAAAGGCTCGGCAAAGCCTTCCATTGCTCTGAAAATGTAGCATTTTAAATAAAGTAACTGCTTTTCAATTGAAAGGAGGGCCAAGGCATCCAGACACTTCTCTGGTTCTTACATATTCTTTCTGGGCAGTTATTTATATATATATATATATATATATATATATATTTAGTAGCTTACACATATTTAATGGTTTTTTTTTTTAATGTAAGGATATGTGATTTTATATGTTCATTGTTATTTTAATTTCTTGTTTTATTTATATACATAATTTTATGTATCCTTTTATGTATTTACATTTATATTTATTTCTTTCTTTACATAAAAACAATAAAAATAACACTTAATTGGATTGTAGTCAGAAGTTACAATGTTCAAATAGTAATGAAAAGGTTATTTCTTGTGCCCTGCTCCTGCAGACATTAAACCTTATCTTTTCAAGATGAAAACACTTAGAATCTTTCCAGATAATCCAAAAAAGTTTAACTGAGTGAAAGAGAAAAATATCTGAAAGAAAAGGCATATTAAAAAAGCTGATTTTTGCTGGTTTGATTTTATTTTTATCTTTAGATAAAAATACTTGCATGATACATATTTTTGTTCTTTTTTTTTTTCCTGCTGACTGAAAGTGACAGAAAACTTTTCATGTAATTAGAAAATATTTATTTTTCAAACTGAATTAGTGTACATTACCATTTTTTACTTTCCGGAGATTATTGCTGGTTTGAGGATACCTGGTATATTTGGAAGACCAATGTAAAACGTAGCCCCTGCACAGCCATTCATCTGTCCTCTCTAAGGTGACCAACATGGTGACTGGACCATTGTGTTGCAGAAGGGCTGAGTTCCTCATCTACCTGCTTCCCTCTTCTCAATGTGCCATTTCACAACTGTTCAAAAGGAGTAGAGGACATGCCAGCTTCAGGGCCAGTTTACTCAGTCTGACCTTCAATACCCAACATATATTAGAAAGTCTAGACTTTCACCAGTGCTGCTGCTGTTATCACGCAGAACTCATGCTGTCAGCTCTTTAGCTCTTGTCTTTTCTGAAGCTGCTCCTCTTTCTCCTTTAAAAGGTTTCTTCTGTAAATGAGGGGAAAAAGACAAATTGCCCTTGGAATGGTGCAAACAATAAAGTCTGGCTCCCCTGAAGACTTTTTCAGGATGCCAAGTCTATGTTTGAAAATAATGCATTGTAAGAGTTGTTTCATGCTAAAGATGAGAGCATCCCAAAAAGAAATTTGTGGTTGTAATAGCTCAACTTTGTTGCAGCTATTGGGAATAAGTTTGGAAATAAAGAACCAGTCAAGATTTTCTCAACTCCTTCAGCAAAACTGCTAAATGCAGGCTACATTTCAGCCAAAGGAAAACAAAAACAAATTAAAGAAGGACAGAGAAGGGAACAGAGTAGTTACTAAAGAACTACTAATAAGAGTATGTGATGGCTTCTACCTTAGAATTGTTGACCCATCTTTGTGGATGCCTGCCACTCTCCACATGGTGTTCCTCATTCTAGCTGCACCTGGGATAGGCAGTACTGTTGCTCAGCCTCATAGGTGTATACACCTTCTTTTATGGACTGGGCTATTTTTTTTTTTCCCTGTCTAGCTTTACAAACTGAGGGGATCTGTATAATTAGGTCAAGTACCTTAACTAAACTTTTGCAATCCTTTGCACACTCTAGAAGTGAATGTAACAACATCTACTCAGGTATAGATTATATTTTTTTCATCTCCTCAGTTCTTTTGACACTCTTCTCGTCAAATGCTATGTGTTTATTCTAATCAAATCTATAAATTTTACATTTAGTCATAACACTTGTATTTTACTCTAAGGCTAAATCTAAATTAAGAGGTTTCAATAATGAAGAACATCTCTGAACGTGAATGAACTATTGACCAGGCTGGCCAGTAGCAGCGGTGCGTTGTTTCTCCCAGCTCCGGGCAGCTCCGGGCTTGCTGCTTCTCTCGCGCGTGCCGCTGCTGCTTCACACCGTTCGGGGCTTGCTGGGTTCTGTCGCCCACGCGAGGGTCCGAGGCAAAGAGGGAAGGAATGACCAAAGCACCCACGAGGGAGGCGGGAAGGTTTTAATGGTCACGGAGAGCTGCAGCGGGGAGACTGCAACCCCCGTTTCCAGCGTGGGGGAAATGGCACCGGGACCAGGGAGACGCGGGGTTTTATCAGGGGCAGGGCAAAGGGAGCAGGAGCGCCCCCTGGCCAATGGGGCAAGTGCTGTGGCAGTGACATCAACTACATTGATCAACGGGAGCGCGGCAGGGGCAGACACGGGGCCCCGGAGCGAACGGGGTTGTGGAATCAGGGTGACAGACACAGAAATCCCAGGACTGGACAGGGGAGTGGTCACAGGAGTGGTGGGGGAGGCTCCAATAACAGGCAGCCTGGAGTGAGCCACTGCGGGGGGGGGGGGAACACGGGAGATTCACGGGGGTACACAGGACTCGGCTAGCTAACATAAATTAGAGCCACTAATCTAAACCCAAACCTGAGATGAAACAGACAGTCATGAGCACAGAGGAAAAAAGAATGAGAAGAAAACCTCTTAGTATAAAGTAATATCACAATATTATTATCTCTTCAACCTACTTAAAAACTAATAAAGTAATTAAAAATCAATTGAATTGTGATTAATAGTCAGAATTTTCCTACTGGTGTGCAGTAGAAGATGAATTTGAACCTGCAGGATTAACAATCACAATTTCAAATGTAGCATGAACAAGGATACACACCAATACAACAGCATCTTTGTGTTTATGAGCCATATCCCTGTGACTTTCCCATGTGGAAAAAGCTACACAGGTGCTAAAATAGTTTGTAGAAGCAGTCAAGAGCCTGTACAGACCTGTAGCAACCACAGGATTGTAACAGCCATCCACAGTGTGAGGTCCAAAATAGATACCAAATGCCAAGCTTAATAATTGTTATTTTTCTTGAAACAGTGTTTTTGGATGTTATGTTACTGGTGACTAGTTGTAAAATTTTTATGGACAAGAGAAAGTTGTCTTCTCATGTTTTCAAACTATTTTGATTGTTGACTAATAACAATATAAATTTGATGGATTAAAGTGCCACTAATAAAATAATAAAAGAAATGCTTTGTTTGTTGCTTATTTATGAGGAATTGTATATTTATCTTTGCTTATGAAAAGATATAATTGTGTGCGCACATTGTTTACCTTCCAGGCATTTGGAAAGCAAGTGAATAGAGAGAGGATGTTAGAGAAATGCTATGCTGCTTTATGACAGCCTTTATGAGGACAGGCAGATGTGATGGACAGATGGGTGGACTAACAGAACTAAATGCGTTATTAGCTGCTCAGACATTTGTTGAATGTCAGCCAAAACTACTGAATCATAGTAATTGACCATTGTTAAACATATCCCATGGGGAGAACAACTACATGCATTACAAAAATGCATAACATTCTGGTTAAGGTACAGAAACAGGAAAATGAATGTACCAACTCATATAAACCACATCATAAAGAGTTGAAAAAGTTTGTTTGCTTTTAAAATGCCTGTGTGAATTTCAATTAATCATCTGCCTACTTAATATAATACTGTTTTAAAAGTATTTATATACTGAGTTCCTCCTTCTACAAATCAAGAAAAATATTAAAAATATCTGGAATTTTTATTATGTCCTTCAATCAAATAGTTAAAAAATTTTGAAATAAGGCTCATAATTTATTAAGGCTCTAACATTTATTTTTATTCCTCACTGAAATGCAGCCACCACAAATGGAATGCTGTATATGTCTAACAGTATTCAGCATAGGCTGTTCCTTGTAAAGCGTTAAATCATACTGATTTGTTCTCTGGTATATGCTGATGGATGAATTAAATTACTAACTATATTTACAGAATAAATGAAAATGTGTTTTTGTCCTGACCTCCTTAAAATTAAACTACACCTCACTAATATGCAGAGACTAATTGGAACAGGACTGTAGCACCTCTGAAGGAGGTCATAGTGTGAATCACACCACAGCAGTGAGTAATACTTGGGAAGAAAAAAATGATCTCCCTTCTAACATGACAAGAATGATTTGCAGATAATAATAGAGGGAGTAAAGGCCAGTCTTTTCAGTTACCCTTGGCTTCACCTAGGACAAAATAAAAAATCACTTCAGTTGCTGTGAGATACTTGCCTATTTCCCAATCATTATTGCTTAGTTATAACTTAGTGATAAAAATCTGTCATTCCTGACTTTATTGACATTAAAGTTGATTTATTTGCATGCCTGGTGAATAAGAACTGCATTATGCTGGCTTTCAGATTACTTGCGTACTCAAGGTAGTAAGTGCATCACTGACTTAATTGTCTTTTGCTGGTTCACTTGCTCTCTAATCTCAATTTGAAAATAATATTGGGTCAAATTCAACCTTGGCATAAGTCCACTGACTTCAGTGGTAGTTCTCTAGAGAAGAATTTGATCCAGAAGAATCTGAATTGTCTATATTATAAAGCTTTTATTTCCTGCTATTGTATAATGTGTTTGTCAGAAAACAAGAATTTTTCCTTCTGAAAATGATGTCATTTATTCAGTTGGTCGAGTATGGACTCATCTTCCTCTAGTTTAGGGTCCTTATATTAAAAATTTTAGCATTTCCACCTAATTTTCCTGTGGTGAATATTTACTGTTGGGGAAGATGAAATAGCAAGGCCCTATAAATATGAGGGCCTGGCAAAAGAACCAGAGAATACAGATATCGAGATGAAAACAAGGTTTGAAATACCAAACCTTCATTACTGAGCATCCCGAAAACAATAATGCAATCCCCCCTTTTCTGATAGATCCTAAGGTCAAATGGAATGTCCTGTCTCACCCCCCAATGTGTGGTTCATCCCTCACCTGTAACCCTCCCCTGAAGTATCCGATGTCTGTAACCCCATTGGCCCAAGTCCTGTCCCAGCCCACCTTGAAGCCCCCTGATAAGGTGTGGCCGAGGGACCGGACGCTCTCTCTCTTGGACCTTCCTGCTGGGACACCCACCTGGCACCATCTCTCTCTCCCCCCGCTCTCCCTGGGCCTGCCACGAGTTGCGGCTAGCAACTCTAAGCAAGGCCCTTCATCCTTTACAATAAACCCTATGCTCTAAAGACCGGGCCTCAGAGATCCTTCGTTACCACCCACCCAAACCGTCCTGGAATCCAGCAATCCCCGCAATTTACGGTAGAAGAAAAAGAAACTAAACACCAATAGAGAAAATACAGTTTCACTGTAAAACAAATTATGAACAAGCAAGATTTAATTCTTCACATAACCAAAGATTTCTAATGAGCTATTCCAGGAAAAAAAAGTTTGGTTTTTTTTTTTTTTTTCCTTTGTACTGTTTTTCCAACAGTTTCCTTTTGCTTTCTGGAGAGTTCTTTAAAAATATATTTTGGTTCATAGTAATCTATTCAGCTATTTACTACACCCATGTTCAACATATCTGAGCAAGACAAAAACTGGGAAAAATTACTTGCATTTCAAGATTTGGTACGGTATCCCAGTTTTGAACTTTCAACCAGCCCTTCTGAGATGCAACTATTCAAACTACTCATCTTCACTTGGACTTTAGTGTTAACACAGATGACATTGACCACAAGTACTTGAAATAGCAGAACTCTCATGAGTAACTGAAAGAACATCCAGAAAACAAAACTTATGAATTATCTATATTAAGAATATCCAGAAGCCCTTCAGGCAAACATGCAAATAGAAATTCCAGCTGAATGATAGCAGCTTTTTGAAAATAACTTGAGATTTCAGATCCAAAAATATCTACTACACTGTGTTCAGTGATGGAAATGGTAACATTTTTGACCTTAAAATTCATACTTTCTTGAGTATGTGTAAAGAGTAAATGTGAAATTGCACATAGAGGTATGTTTAAAATGGAACACTGTTGACTTGCATGTGTGGAGTGTTTGTTTAAAGATTTTCAGTATTAATAAAAAAATTTTGTCCAATGATAAAGAATAAAAATACCTCTGCATTGCAGGGACATCTACTTCATTCTATTTGACAAACAAATTCTCATTGAATTTCACTGGAGTTTTTTCTTTTTATAAAACAAATTTCTGTCTCTTTAGTGTGTATAATAAGGTGCAGCTTACTGAGATAGTGAAAAATGTTTCATTAAATACTCCTGCAATAATTCATCAATAAACATATGAAGTGTCTTCTCTCCTGAAACATCTTCTTCTCTTTCTCAAATTTTCTTGTCAAATACAGTTAATCACCTAACCCCCAGGAGTTTAATCTTTTCTTGCTGAGTTTCAATAAACTATTATCTGATTATTTTAAGAGTGCTCCCTGTGTGCCTAGACTCTACTACACTAAAAGAGTCTATGGTTGTTGACTCTAAGATATTTCTGGTTTCTTGCTTTGGTTGGTTTATGGTGCCAAAATAACAGACCAAATTAATCGTAAGATACAGCTGGAGGAAAACTCAGAATGTAATTTAATTTTCTTACACCTGCAGAGAAGAACAGTGGGATATTTTTGACTGATGCTCGTACAACACCCAGTGATGGAGATTCCACCGTCTCCACAGCAACATGTTCCATGAGTTCATTATCCTCTTAGAAAGATTTTCTAGTGCTCTATGGCCTAATCATGATAATCAGTGCAATGTAACAATAGGCCATTTAGATATATGTATGTTAGTGTGTGAATAAACAAATAATTTCTTGGTATGAATTTTAAATTTGTTGTCTTTTTTGCTTTGTTGGGTGAAATTTGTCCAAGTGATATGAATTATTATGAGTTGTTCAAGTTGTCCATTATTTACAATAATTTTACAACAAAATTTTTGTATCATTTACATCACAAAACTATGGCTCTAACTGTTAAGTCTTCCCCCATATCTTATCTTCATGTCCTTTTGTATCATCTCTAGAGCTTTTCTAATGGCAAGCCAGCAATCCACAAAAATACAGTAACAAATTTTGAATCTTCTCTTGTTGTTCAATGGAAATCAACATTTTATTTGCTTTTTTATTTTTTTTCCTAGGTACATTGAAGAATTAAATACATTGCACCTAAAATATTCCTTAAATAAATTGCCCATCATAAAACTATTTTTTTCTCAGTGATTGATGTTGATTTAGGAGGTGGCAATATGGATTAATTAATGTAAAGTAGCCAAATCCAATATTCACCTTTGCTTATGCTTTAGGAATTTTCTTTATCGTTATGACAGCTAATTCTCTGTCTTGTTTATGCATGAGATTCTTTGTTGATTTTTTAATTCTTGACCTACATAATTTTCAGAAAGAGATTTCAGTCCCTCTTTCTATTTATCCTTTTCTTGAGGATATTAATAAGTGTGTAATAAAAGTGTCAAGTACCACTACTGTTAGAAAGAATACAGGGGCATCTCTTTATTAACCTTCTTCCATGTTGAAAATGAACACTTATATCTAGTCTTTGTTTTCCTATCTCTGAGCCATTTTCTAATATGAAACAGAACTTTTATAATTTATTCTGTGGCTCCTGTTTCTTTAATAATCTCCTGTGAAGTATTTTTTCAGAGACATCTTAAAAGTTCAATTAAATTATTTTTATTAATGAGCATTTTTTTTTCTATTAACTCTTTGCTGTGTTTTCTATACCAATACAAAGCAGTTGGATGTATTCCAGAGGAAGTGAGAAAGCTGGTGCTTTCTTAATTATTTCCAGTTTAAATAGTCCTAGTTTAGTCACGTGGGAAGGTCCAGACTCTGGTGTCCTTCATTACTTTGAGAAAGATGGGTATTGGAATAATTTTTATTGTACAAGTTAACCAGCCCATTTTCTTAAATATCAGAGGACATTTTGCCCATTTCAGGTGTTAATATAATGGAAGGTGTACTATTGCCTAGGACTATTTGATCTCAGTATCCAAACTGTTGCCATGTTTTGTCATGACAAACTTTTGTCATCCAAACTTTTCAAATTAAGTGTGATACTGAAAATATTGTTAATAAATATCTTAATCAATGCAATAAATTTTACTTATTACGGGAAAGAGTGCCTTTAAAATTGTTTTAGTTTGCTTGTAGAATTTAAATATGTGGTTGTTTTTACTCTTTCAGGATCATTACAGTACTCACAAGCTATTGTCTAGAATTTCCTCTAACTCAGTGGTCTATCACATTAGTTATTAGTCAGTATGCATTCAAAAATATTTACTTTGCTGTGAACAGGAAATATTCTGCACTGTTTTGCTTCAAAAGTTCTTGAAGTTCCTTAAATGGATAATAAATAGCTTGCTAAGTACTCTGATTTCAAGAGACAGTGAGCAGAGTCAGTCTGCATCTACATAAGATGAAATTATAGCTACTTAGTAGAGGCAGGAATTCATGCCTCACTTCCATGAAACACAAAATGTGTCTAAGGCAGCAGCTCAGCAGTTGGAAGGTGGCTTTACAAGGCCTCTTCAGAACACAGCACAATTTTCCTCAAGGCACCCTTTTCTGAATCTATCCAATAAAAAAGCATTTTACACCAATATAATCAGTTCTTTTAATGTTAATTTAGGAAATAGGGTGCACTTTAAGAAGGATTTTTGCTCTGTAATCCAAGTGTATAAAAGACTATATAACTTGAAATATTTTGTACATATTTATACCCATTTTCTTTTGTTCTATAGTATTAGTGCAAACACACAATACAAACCTTATATTTCTTTATTCTAATAAAAAAAAAGAAAAAGACCCCTCTCTTTTGAAAAAAAACCTTCTGTAATAAAACAAGCATCTTAAAAAATAAACATAGTCCAATATACACATAGACCATGTTGTTGCCTTGAAAAAAGTCAGAAGAATATGAGACAAATCTAAAATTTGGCATAATTATTTTCAACATTTTCTTAGGGTAAAAAAAAGGAAGAAAAAAGAAGGAGAAAAAAGATATTTTTCTATGTTGAGAAATTATGTCAAAGATCAGAATGTTCTCAGTATATTTTCTTTTTAAAAAGTACTACAAAAAGTAAAAGTTATTGTGCTGATATATTGCTACCACATTTGTACTGACAATGACTGGGCACAGATATATTTCCCTATGGTTATTCTCATGGAAAAAAAAAAAAACTCAATGAAAAAGAAAGAAATTTCTCATCCAATGGGAAAGAAGGACCTGCTTCTTGTATGGTGGTGTGTTATGTGCCCTACGTTTGTCCCTCAACTTGCAAATACATTACAAAGACTCCCACTTATTGGTGTTGGAAGACAACAGGAGAACAGGAAAGTAAGGGTGCTACTCTAATGACAGCTGTATTCCCCCTTCTGCTCCAGAGCAAGACATTAGGCAGAGCTCAGGGACTTTTCACCAATCTGCCTTGCCAAGTGTGTGAAGCAGATGATTACACTGCTTTGTTTGCTACTTTGTAGAGGCTGGATTGCATGTAATCACTGATAGCCTCTGGTTCTTTATTAATGGGTTAGACTTTACCTTTTATACTTTTCTGTTACTATTTGTTCATTTGTTTTTCTGGTATTTCAATTAAATAACATTCTTTGTGTAAAGGCCTTGTTTTTGTTTTGCCAGTTTCTAATATCTTTCAACTGAATTCCACACAGCAGCAATGTGAGAGGATAATAGAAGTGGTTATAGCCCCTCATTGATATTGTAGTATTATTTAAACAGATTTGTATAATCTTTTCATTTCCACCGTAATTTTCTTTTATCTGCTAGCGATGTACTCTGTTGAGAAAAAGTATTTGTGCAATTCTAATTATTTAAGAAAGAAAGAAGCTCCAAGTAAAAGGTGTTTCCAAGTTTTGTAGGTCTTTCCCTGCAAAAAACCATCACTTTAATCAAACAAACCTGATCATGTAAAATGTTTTGATCCCTACTGTCTACAAAATACAAGGTTGAGAGAGGAGGCTTGTTCAACTCTAGCTTTAAAAAGTGGGTTGAATTCACTGCAGCTTCACAGATGATACTGAATGCCATATAATTAGGCCCCAGTCTATAGCATGAGAAAATTCTTCTGAAATCTGATACATACAACATTGTGTGTTTTTAAGGACTTTTATTTCTGTAGTTCATCACTGAACTCTAGGAGTACCTAATAAATATTTAAAAAAAAAAAATTTATTACTTCGGTTGGTAGCACTCTGTCATTCATTCTATTTTACCACACATATCTATAAACAGACTTACCATTTGGTCCCAATACCTAATTTCAAGAACAGCATCAAGCTTAACAGTTTCTTCAAGAGACACTGTTAAATCAATTTTGCATTGTAAACAAGAAAATGTCTTTCTTATTTTGTCTCTAATAGGTAGTGCATCTATTTAAGCTAACAGAACCTGAAAATGCAATTTCCTCCTTCCTCCTCATGCAGGTCTTCTCTTACCTCAGGCAATGAAAATTGAATGTCAGTCCCATTTTAGTTAAAGTCAGTTTCACTTTTAAACTTGCCATAGTACAATCTCTTGGTTGTAAGTATTGTAACACAATTAAAAAATGTTATTTTGAATTGTAATACTCTCTTGGCTCTAGGATTTATGAAAGGAAAACCAAATCCCGTTCTATATAGTGAGAATGATTAGGAAAAAAACAGAAAGCTAGTGGAAAGGGGAGGTAAGTTTTCCCTTGGTTTATTCTTTCAACTTAAAACTCCTCTGTATAGAAAATATCCCCACTGCTAAGAAACTTATTGGACTCTCTATTTGTGCTATTTTCTGTAAATACATTGTGCATAGCAGAAGAAGAAAAACTAGAATGTTTTTTAAATTTAGTTAAGAAACAACAGAAGAGTCCCCTGTATGTTGAGACTTTCTAAGATGACTTTTCTATGACTAAGTCAAGCAACATCTATAAAGGACATAACAAAATTACATTTAACTAGCCATTACATGTCTAGTTTTCTAATAAAAATGTTGGTCAACATTTTCTTAACAAACTGGAAAAAGAATTGGTTGCTTATGGGAATAGAAAAAAGAAACTGTGACTCAAAATCCTTTATCCCACCATGGGTGATATCCATGGTGATTAATTATGATCAATTAAGAATTTTTGATGTACTTATTATTTTTACAGAGACACAATGCATGCTTTCATTTATAATTTGATACTGGCAATTTCATAACTCATTCATCCACCAGACATTGCAATTCTGCTTTCAGACCTGAAAAGTTCCATACAAATATGAATTATTTATATGAATACAATGGCTTGAGGCAGATTGAGGTTTCATATGGACACATGGTGAAAACGACCAGGTACAGAAAGAATTTCGATATACACAATGTTTCAGACAGATTCTAATTTAAAATTCTGCAGGGAAGATACTGGCAGAATTAATAAATTTCTAGCTATATTCTTTCCTTCCCTTGAAGACATTACTATATTCTGTCAGATTTAATGTAACTCCTGGAACAGAAGATGACCTGGTCTCTAGGATTGCTCTTAAACATGGACTGTAACAGTTTTCTGAAAGCTGAAACATGCTGGTAGAATGGCAAACAAACACATAGAACCTTCTAAGCCACTATTTCTCTCTGATCAGTTTTCTTTCCAATTAATTTGCAAAAGAAAATGGCTGTACTGTTAATTCTTTTCTGGAATGAAATAAAGTCTATCATCCACTTGCACTTGAAAATTTTTTGCCTCCACTTGCAGGAATCCTCACAAGTGTTATGATGGCATAAATCTCACAACAGGAATTCCACAAATGGAACAGAAGTTAAGTATTGCAATGTTACTCAATTCCCAACACTCAACAGACAGATCAAAAAGATGAACAAACAATTAAAGATATATAGCTAAAATGTGATATTCTTGTGCTTCTAATAAATATGGATCAAAGACAGGAATGAAATATTTAAAGTACATCTACACTAGTTGGGTACAGCAAAAGTCAGAGTAAAAAATATTAATGCCCAGGTAGTGTAAATATCTATAATTTAGCAGACAAAGCTAAAAGGTCAAATGCTGGGGAACTGAAGATAGAGAGCTGTAAATGGCTTGATATTTTTGCTCAACTGCTCTAGTGATTTTTTCCATAATATTTCTCTACATATTTTTAGTTTTGAATGACTGCATGTATTTATGTGTAGGATTAATATATTAAGTGATCTCTGAGTGGTAATCTATATGAGATTATGAAAGAGGAATTAAAGTTACATGAAGCTTTAGTTATAGCTAACTTTCACCAATTCACCTCAGTTATAAACTTTTTTGAGCAGTCTTTATACACTTATTGCAAGAATTGGCAACTGAATAAAATATGAGTAAAAGCTACACATTTTACTCAAGAATACTCAAGAAAATTAACAAAATAACACAAATGTGACAAAATTAAAATGCCCCTTTAGTATTTGCTTAATGTGAGCTTTTTTCCCAAGCCATCAAAATTTTTCCCCTTTGCTCTCTGTGTTAAAGTCATCTGTGAAATTCAAAGTTGGCAATCTAAAATATGAATCTGATACATCAAAAGGCTCCATTGTATCCTTCCACAGAATAATCTGTCTGGTCTCATATCAATGTTCGTTGCATCTGATGCTGCAATAGAGAAGACTGGTACATTCTTCCTGAATGATTAGATGCTGTCAGTCTGAGTTTTAATTTACCAGAACATACAACACTTCACTAAAGTAGAAAGAGCTATTTTGAGTAAAGCAATACTCTATTGTAATGGGGTACACCTTCTTTAACTACTTTGACCACTAGCAGTAAATTAGGCAGAAATTTCAGTAATACTAAGTTTTAAACCTGTACCAGTTTTGTCTTTCAAAAGATAAGATTTAATAAAGTATAACTCATCTTATTTGGACATTAAGTCATATACTAGTAGTCATACAGTCATGCATGATGAAAAGTATAGGGAGCTGTGTTTTATATGCATTTTACCTTAATTTATGTCTTTCAGTATTTTACCTCTTTTAAAACTTTTAGAGAAACCTTAGGTAGGAGAGAGAACTGATTCCCATGGAACTTTGTCAAATGCGAAAGATCTGAAGTTGGAGTTTTCGTGGCGCTTTTTGGGTACATCCCCTGGGAAGGTCTGAAATCATCTAAGCAATTCACTTGTTTCCTGGCATTTCTGTCAGGCAGAAAAAAAAAGTGATTTTAGTGTTGAGAGAGTTAATGTTGCAGAAAATCTGTGAAAGACAAGAATGGATGTCTGCCCATCATCATTTATCAAATCTACTAAGGCTGTTTCTTTCCCCTCTCCAAACATAAGAGAGGCTTCCAAGTGTTAAACATTTGTATCTGATAGATGAATTTCCAGTTGGCTAGGCTTTATTTAAATGTTTTCTTCAGATCAGAGTGTGGCTAGGCTAGGAATAACATCCAGAAAAGGTTATTGTCCTCCCTCTATATTCTTTCCATATTTGCCACTAACAGCCAATTATTAGCTATAGAAATCTATCCTACAAATCAACAATGATGACCTTACTGATTCTTCTACAGAAATCACTGCACTGTTTACCTACATAATGTAACCAGCAAAAAAAAAAAAAAAAAAAACAAAAAACAAAAAAAAAACCCCAAAAAACCAAAAAAAACCCCAAGCAAAATCTCTTGAGCTATTAACTATTTTTTCAAGATATATATTACACAGAATTTATTTGAGAATTGAGAAAATAAATTCCGCAGTGTTTTGCTTCATCACACTTGGGACTAGCAGAGTAGCAGACCTCATGTCTCTTAGATTAAAGTAGCTTCTGCTCTGATTGATTTCAATTTAAACTCTTTTGTTTTACTGGAGTTTCTGCAAACTCTGTTGCTTGTGAATATATGATGTTACTCATGGAAAAATATGGTTGGTTATTTTTTGTTTCTCTGACGCATTATCATAAAATTTTCTTCTAGTGCCTCCTAGCCCAGATTAGTTTTCTGATGTGCAGTTCTCATCCTAGTTGTTGTTCAGACACATATATTTTTTGAATAAGGGACTTTGTAATTGTAGCATTTTAATATTCAGCATGTCTGATTGGGAAGTGATGAAACAAAAATGTAACACTGTTCCAGTAGTGAATAAAAACACAGACTGATCAATAACATAATGGGAAAGAATTGATAAAACCATGAGCATAAGTTTGTGTCAATATGGCAGCATATATAAAAATAGCTCCCAGAGGTGTTTTCCCCCCAGAATAGTCAAGATTGAGGTGGTGCAGGTTGAGTCCCTTGTGCCTTCTTAAAGAAACCACAAGTGTTCAGTAACAGTATAACAGATGTTCAAAAGAATTGTTAACAATCTAAATGTAGGTGTGGGCAGATGTACTATTTCTACTACATATAACTTTGGGGGAGAGGGAGTTTTAAAGAAAATCATTCATGAGTAGATCTGTATACAAATTACTTCTCTAATTATATTTAAAGGGTAGATTAAGATTCTTTGCTTCAGTGATTGTGGTTGAGATAAGGCAGACAAGTGATGAGAGGAGCTATTAGTGTAACCATGCATGAATGGCTTGGCAAGTATTAGTAGATCAATGTGAGGCAGAATAAGTGGCAGCATAAGAGAGAAGCTTGTGCCAAAGACTCATTTCTACTCTTTTTGTTGCTTTTCACTAAGGCCATAGGAAATGCAGTGGCATTAAGATAAAGGAAAAGTAAAATAAATAGATAGGTCTAAAGGACATAAGGAAATTATGTCCTTTTGACCAATATATCAGTGATGTGTTGCAGCATAACTTTTGTAATCCCTTCAAGAACTTTACTGGCATTGTCATAGGTGGGCACTTCCTGTGAAGAAACACCTTCTGGGACCTGAATAGTTCTTTCAGGCACAATGACATATTGATGAAAAGATATGTGAAATGTTATCACTGGTGGGGAATACTTCGCTTCAGGATGACCTCAGAAAGAGGAGTCAGGGATGTGTGGAAGACTGTTTGCTTTCCTCGAAAATGTGACCGCAAAAATGTATATGCAATTCTCACTTTGCCTTCATGATTTACTCTCACAATAGATAATCTTGTATTAATATTGGAATAGTTGTAATTCTATAAGCATTTCTTTTAAAAGGAAAATATTGGAAATCATCTGTATTAGAATTTTAAAAGCCTTGATAACTTGTTAGACTTTTAATATATTTTTAAAAGCCATCATATGTCACATGGAGTAGCAGTGTGCAATGAAGAAATGAATAAAAAGGTGGAAGTTTAATTGTATTCCCACTTTCTGGAATGCCCAAGTGGAATTTCTGTGATTTTCTTGTTTTTTATATGGTTTTGATAAGAAAAAATACATATATGTAGCAGGTTTCCTTTAAAATTAAACATCTGAGATTTTTATCTTCAAGTCTGAGAGTATCTTCTCTTTTTTTTATACAGGTCCTTGAACAGATAATAACTGCTGCATGATTTAAGTCTCAGTTATATCTCTGCTTTGAAAGATACGCAGACTATAGGTCACTGTAAATGTGTACAGAAATCCAAGACATAGCTCCTTTACTTAAGCATGTACTATATGCTGTCAATACACAAATGTAATAGTGTATTGGGCTTATCTGAATTGATTCTTGCAAAGCTGTCTACTGGTGGTCTCTCATAAAATTGATACAATAAAGTGAAAGGAGCTTTGCAATGTCATATCAGGTTCTTCAATAGTCTCTTTTGAGGCAATGTTGACAAAATTATTGAGAGCTCTCAGAAACTTCTGGAAGCTGGTTTGTAACTCTCTTACATCCATACATGCCATTTCCCAGCTTATTGTCACTTGCTATGAAGTTTGAAAGCATGTGGTTTCGCCCATGGAGGCATAACTGGAGATGGTACCACCAAACACTCATGAGATTTGCCAGTCCTCTCTCTTTTCTACTCCCTCTGCCATTGCCTCACATCACAACTTGTCTCTGGTTTGCTAAAAACAGAATGTAGCTTGTCTTTAGCTTTCCTTCTTCCCGCTGTGTTGAATGGATTGAGCAAGTTAAGTCATTGTACATTTGAAGCAAGCCACAGAACTGTAAAAACATGTCAGGGTTAGGTGATGTAGAGCAAAGTCCAGAAAAGATAGGTATAACAAGACATGGCATTTCTTCAGAGAACATGAAACTTCCTGCACCCCAAATCGTCCTTATTGTGTAACTTTACAACTAATCCAGTATGACACCTAGCACAGTAATTTAAGCTACATTTAGAGTCATGAGCTTGCATCAACATTTTACTGCTGAAGCTGTACATAATCACCCATGCTATCTGTGTGTAGACACATGCACTCTCTCCTTCCCTCTATTTCTAGCTTCCTCTGGTTCAATATTGCCTTATTCTTTACAGAAGGTTTTACATAAACATAAGCTGAGGATATGTTTTCCATCAGCCACTGCTATTTGCCATCTAGACAAAGATAACATTTTCATTCTCATTTGCTTAGGGCTGGTCATCATATTTCTGCTTTAGAAAGTACATCTGCTTTCCTCTAAATTAATGCCATCAATGTACTAAACAGTGCAGTTCTGTGTCTGATATATTGTGAGACAAAACAGAACAAAGAAGAGACAAAAATAAAGCATCTCTGTGACTTACAGGGGACAATCAATTAGATTCATCATCTGTTTTACATTCTAGTCACTGCTTTTAAAAGAGAGGAGTGCATAATACCATGGCAACAGTTGGAACTGCAGTTCTTTATGGTATATAATCATTATGGATTCTTCAGCATTCCCTGAAAATTGATATAAAAAGTCACAGGCGTTGTACTACCTACTATGCTGATTAAATGACAAGTTTGCAATTTACAAGTGCCTTATTGCCATGGGAAGGCAATCATACAGCCCCGTTTTCTAACTCAAGGGTTTTTGAAACATGCTGCATGATTTCTAGTTGGGCTGCAAGCTAAGATTAAATTGAAAAGGATAGCATGTAGATTTTTGAACATGGTGTTGACATTTACTAGCCAATCAAATATTGCAACTTTCCTACATGACAGCAGATGTTGACCTTTCAAGCTTTTCCTATCTGCTTTCACGCATTACCTGCAGAAATTAACATCAACTCGCTTCTTGCTCCTTGCCGCTATTAATGTCAGCTGGGAATTGAGAATCATGAATTCATTTATTACACAGAATGGAGACTTGTTTTATACTCGAAGCACAGAAGGGCTGCTCCTGGGAGCTGGTATTTTTGGAAGCTGCTTCAACTACCTTTGTGGTTGAGGGATAGCTGGGAGCTATGGTGTAGAAAATGTCACTGGCAACAAGAGCAGAAAGATACAGTGGAGGACGGATTCAAGGAGAAACCTGGGGGCCAAATACTTGCAAATAGGATTGCATACAAAGAGCTTAAAGTCTAAAATGAAACACTTAAAGCTATTCTAATGGAGTGCAAAACTAGATGCAAGGTTCCAATGTTTCTTTGACTTGTTAACTGAACTATGAAAATGTATGTCTGCATAATACACATCCTGGTAACAAGAAGCTTCAGGGGGTTACACAGCATTGCCTGAGGCTCTCCAGTATTATACTCCATGGGAAATATTAACTTTGGTAGAGATGTCTCCTGCAATCTGAACAAGATTTTGATAGAATTTCAGGCAATCATGGAATCATGTTTAAAAAGCAACAAGAAGAAAGAAAATAAGAAGCATTTTCTGTCTTGTCCTTTTCTTATCTTAGGAGGTAAAGCTTCTTTTGGGTACATCATCATCACGAAGGAAAAGCTAATGTCTACAATCATAACAGCATTCCTGCAAACATCAACTTGTTTATATGTTATTTTTTGCTATATTTGTAACTTGCTAGAGCAATTGGTCACTGTACTTCAAGTAGTTATGAGTTACATGCATGCATAATTCTAATTTTATACTAATATACTTCAAAGAGGTATCTCATTAAAAAAAATATTCACAAGTTACATGAATTCCAGTCAATATTCTGAATTAACTAACTGCACAGAAGATTTTTGGTCATGGGCCCTGATCCTCATAGAGGACTTCATCCACCCTGATGTCCTGGAAGGACTTAGAACAAATAAGACTGCTCTGAAGACAAACAGCTATCCAAGCCAGATCCAGTATACCATGAGAGGCTGAAGTTCAGGATCCTGAGATGAGGGAACCAGGCAAATAATAGGATCATAATCCTGGAATTCAGAACAGCAGACTTTGGTCTATTCAGAGGCCTACTTTGAAGAACGCCACAGCAGGCAGTTTGGCAGAGAAGATAGGTTTAGAATAGCTGATTGAGTTTTCAATGCTCGTGTCCCCCAAGCTCAAGAATGGTCCATTCCAATGATCAGAAAGTCAAGAAAGATGATAGGATGTCTGGATAGATGGGGCTGTTGACAACATCAGGACATGTGATATGATATGATGATATGATATCAGGACATGGATATGATTGGTGGAAACAGAGTCAGGAATATGGAGATATTTCCCAAGTGTTCAGGGATGGGTCTGGGAAAGCAAAAGCCTACTTCAGGTCAAGGCTTGAAAACAATGTGAAGGGCAGCAAGAAGAGTTTACATAATTAAGGGTAATTCAGCATTAAATGAAGATTAAGAAAAAAGTGGATCCACTGCTGAATTAGGCAAATGATCTCGTGAGATCTGACTGATATGGAAGATGCCATCTTCATATATATCTTTACCGGTTGGTTTCTGAACCCTGAAGGGTTGCTTTCAGGAATCCCAGATCTCTGGGAAAGTCTTGAGCAAGGAAGGCTTATGCCACATATATGAGCATCAGATGAATGAACATTTAAAGCAACTGAACATAAACAAGTCTGTGGGAAATTATGGGATGCACTAATGAGTGTTGAGAGAACTTGCTGACGTAATTTCCAGGTGATTCTTGATTATCATGAAAAGGTTCTGTCATGAAAAAGAAGGTTCCTGGGGACTGTGAGAAAGGGAAAGAGGGAACCAGAGCTACAGACCAGCCAGCCTAACCTTGCTTCCTGGGAAGGTGATGGAGCAAGTCCTTCTGAAAGCTATTCACAAACAAATGAAGGACAGGAACATGATTAGGAATAGGCAGCATTGATTTACAAAGAAATAATTCTTGACCTGCTTGATATCCTGTGATAACTTGTCAGTGGGCAAGAGAAAAGCAGCAGAGGTTTATGTTAACTTTAACAGAGTTTTCAACACTGTGTCTCATAACAGCTTCGTTGACAAACTGGTGAAGAATGGCTTAGACAAATGAGCAGAACTGCCAGGACTAAATGACTGCAGCACAAAGTCCAGCAGAAAGACAGTCACTAATGGCTTACCTCAAGGTTTTTTCCTGGTATCAATATCCTTTAACAACTTCATTAATGACATGGATGGTGGAGCAGAACACACCCTCTGCAGGTTTGCAGGTGAGGCAAAACTGAGAGGACTGAAACACCAGATGGGGCTGCTGCTGTTCGGAGAGACCTTGAAAGGCCAACAAATGGACCAATAGGGATATTTTAGAGTCTGAAAATCAACTTAGCAGAAAAGGAGCTGAGGATAGTATTGCACAAAGAAGTCCAGTGCTATCCTGGATTATATTAGGAAGAGCATTACTACCTGGACCTAGCATGGAAGTTTATTCCCCCCGGCTCAGAATTGGTGAGACCAAATCTGGAGGGCTGTATTCAGTGCTAGGATCTAGAGTACAACACAGATGTTGACATACTGAAGCAAGTATGAGGGTGATTATACTCTGCAGTACGTTGCTGAGAAAGGTTGGTGAGTCTATATTTCTAGAGACTTTTGAAACCTAACTGGATATGATCCTGAGCAATCTGCTCTAGTTGGTCCTTCACTGAGCAGGATGACTGGACTAAGCAATGATTTCCAGAGGTCCCCAACCTATTATGTGATTCCGTGAAAAATGAGTTAGCAGATTAAGAGATTGAGTCAAAGTCCAAGGCTTCTCATCACAGTTCTATATTGTGGTCTCCCAATTAGTTTCCCTCAGACACTAGCGTAGTAAGTAAAACTTGGCTCACAAAACCCAGAAAGACACTCTGGTCCTAGCAACAGGCAGCCATTACCAAGCTGCATTTATGTCCAGCCCTACTTTACACCTGTCTGAGTGATATTCCTTTCTGCTAGCACTTAATATATTCTCCATATCAGTGGAGGGTGTTGCTACACTGTTGGTACACTACAAAGAGAAAAGCTCTAGAAACACATACGTGCTTCAGCTTCTTTTTACTAGTAGCTCAAAAATTTATGAAAAATTAATAATCCTTAATATTGTACCAGTTAGAGGTGGATTAGCTTGGAGGTTGGAATTTCCCATAAAACCACCCCAATAGTTAGTTGTCAACCCCCAAATGGACCTATAAAACCTATCTGACCCTACTGTTACAGAAGAGCAATAATGTGTTCATTGTGGAATTGCTGGAGTCTGAACTTCAGCTTGTTCTGCAGGGGCCTCATTGATAGCAATTGCATTGGTAATTGAGTTCTTATTTCCTGTAGGGGCTATCACTGATATCAGGATAGAATTTCAAGAAGGGGGAGCTACGTTAATGATTAGTTGTAATATTTATTCTTATGTCAAAGACAAAGATTTATAGACATGACATAAAAGTGCTTGCTTCAGGGTAGAAGTCAATTAAACAGATGAAAGAGGAACAAACTGCCTTCCTTTGTGCTGTGGTCTTCCCACAATTGTACTTTTGCAACTTTTTTTTCTGAACCAGCTGGGAAAAGTTAGTAGACAGTTTATGTCCTAGGAGGCTGATAGTTTTCTAGTGTTCCCTGGACTAGTGATTTGGTCTCTCAGACAACAAGAGCAGCAGAAAAAACAATAATATATAAAATTAAAAATACAAATTTAATCTGATTATATTACTACTGACCAGTTATTTGAGGCAAAGGTAAGGCTGGACTATGTTACTGTGCAAAATAAAAAGACTCACTTGTCTGTTAAGAAACAGTAATCTACATTTAATTTACCATTCATGACTAATTCCTCCCATCAGGGAAGAGTGAAATGTAATATGGTTTAATTTTAGTCTGCAGGCTGTCCATTCTCAAGCAAAATCAGATCTTGCTTTTCAGTTTTCAAGTCAGAGAGAATAGGCTAAATAGTCTGGGTGCCAACATGTATTGCAACACTTAATAATGGCTAAGACCATTTCTAAGGTCAGAAAGAATTCACGACCATTGGATGCAGCTGCTGTTTATGTGGCCCATCCCAAAAGTCTCTAAAATATCTCCTCAATGTACATTTATCTGCTTTTGATGCTTGCATCATGGGAAGACTGTGGATGTATCCATGTTAGTAAATATTGCCATACAGACCTCCCACAGTTGAGTTAGTAGGATTCAGCAGCTATGTTCTGTCTCCTGGATACCAAAATTCAACAGCAAGAATAGTGAGTTTTTAAGATGCTGAGACAGATTAACTTGCTGACACTTGTAAAATAGTATATTAGAATTGTTCTTAAATGAATATATCTAGTGGATGAGGATATACATCTCTTATCTGTGACTGGTGTTTTAAGACCCTATGAGGCTACAGCACACAATAACTGACTGATATAGTAGCTAAAGAAAAAGCTGCTTTAGATAAGCAGCTGTCTTATTTACTGGACCTTTCCTTCCAAGACAATTCCTAACATGACAGATTTTGTGGGCATCTAACCAGTGCACAAAAAGGGTCCTCCTGAAATTAATTAACAGTAAAAACTTCTAATTCTCTCTTACCACACCAATCACCTCCCTCTATAACGTCACCCTGCAGTGGATGCCACTGAGGAGCTGACAGTTTTTGTCAGAAGAAATAAAGGAATGAAGGCTCCAAAAAGCTGAGACAGAGGAATGCCAGACAATTCTAAATTACCATTATCTAGATTTCAAATATGGTTTCTTTTCATTTGGAATGGGAATGCCTGACGAAATAATTGCTGAAAAGCATCTCTTGGAAGTTACAACTTGTCTCAATATACCAAAAATAACCCCACTCTAAAAGCTTTTGGGCAAGAGTGGTCACACACAGACTCTCAATGCCTGTGACCATCTGGCATGTGATGACAAGAGTCCTTCTTAAGGCAGAATAACTGAAAAAGACCTCTGCTCAAACCTGCCAAGGCCTCCACAATCACAGCTGAGTTCTGTTGCCAAGTGAAGTTTTCACATTTTCTGCTTGAATACACTGACTAATCAATCTTTGACTTTATAGTTAGTTTATAGTCTGCAGGATGTAGACACCTTCCTGCACAGTTCAAGAAAACTGTCTGCATTAGTGAATGATGTCCAAGAGAATGAAGAAAAACGTTTCAAATGATTGCAAGCACCTGTTTGATTTGTGAACACTAGACTGCTAGTGGGTGTCTCACATATTTCTTGGGCAAAATATATTGTCTTCCCCTCCTCAGTCAGTGTTTTTGCTCCAGTCATTTTTACTCCCATTCATTCTACCCTGGTGGTTTACTGCTATACTTCAGGAAAACTACAACAGACATAAGTGTTAGAACTCTTTGGTGGGACCTTAGTAACAATGTGACAAGACAGGCCGAGCTTGACAACTCTTTGGAAGCTGGATATAATTGTCAAAACATTCAGTTTAGAAGTCAACAAGTTTTGAAGGGAATGAATGCCTTAAATCTGTAGTTTTAGAAAGCTTTATATTATGTTCCTAGAAAAGGAATCTAATCACATGTATATAATCTCTCATTTAGTCTCCAACCCAAAATGTCTTCGAAATGAACCAAATTGGACTGTTGCAGAATCTTATTCTCTCTCAGAACTATATATTAATTCACTTGCCCCATATAAATTTTTTATTTCTGTCCTAACCTTATTTATGAACTTATCAGTATAGTATTTTGTTTTTTCTGTAAGTTTGCTTAATTTCTGCTCTGAATTCATTGTAGTTTACTGATGCAAACCCCAAAGCTAGCCTGAACTGAAAATGTAATGAACCACACCGAGCCATTTATCGGTTTAGGAAGTGTGAGAATATATTTTACATGGCATATAAAAGCACCACAACATATAAACTAATTAATCTATAAGCCACCAGGAGCTGCAATTCTTAACAAAATCATAAACATTGCTGAACATTTTCTTTCTTATTTTTCAGCAGCTAAAGGTGACAGGTTTCCATAACAAACAAAGCTGAGTTTAAAAATAAACCTAGATGTTAAAGAAATCTATCCATAGTGCACAGAGATGGCTATTGACATAAGAGAAACAGCTAAATCGATGACTAGAATTCAGTGATTGAGACCATCAGAGTCTGCTTGTTTAGGGCTTAATTAGTAATAGCTAATGGTTTTGTCTTTTCTGTGCCAAGCTACCAATATACTAGATCACAAAATCCTGCAGGAAACTGAAATAATAGTTCACATTATTTAACACTCACTGTTGGACTTCATTTGTCTTGGGAAGAAGGTAAGCAAGCTGGGATCTGCTGTCCATATTTCTGATGTCAACTGATGGTACCCTGCTAAATGAATATAGTGCTGTATTATTACCATCTGAGTATGAAAGATAAAAGACTTGGCATATGCAAAAAACTTGTAGCAAAGCAATTTAAAAATATGATATGAGAGACACTCTAGAATTTTCTTGTAGTTTTTAGTAAGTGTGCAGTTGAACTTTCGTCCATCTGCCACAATGCTGTTTACAGCATACATATGTCATTTATTCTTGATTATGCTTTTAAAGGTAGCATATCTTCTCACATGTTATTTTATTATGAAGCTTGCAATGTGTTTTGACTGTCTGGACCTGTTAGAGAGAAAATTTAAGTCACATAATGATTTTATAACTATATATTTGTCTCTCTCCAGAATTCAGATCTGTTTCTGTTTCTCTACTAACCTTTATTTTATGATATTGAGAAATTTTTAACTGAACTGTTTTTAAAACTTTTATATATTTTATTTATAATTTTTTCATTCACTTTTTAGTGGCTAGGATGATAACAGTTCTGGGCACTGCAGAAATTCTGCAGCCTGTTATATAGCCAAAGAATAAGAAAGGAAAAGAAGCTGTTTTCAGTTCCAGGCTGATTAAAACTATGTTAAACTTCATGAAGCATATTGTCTAATATATGACAGGTCAAATTTGTGTTTTTTATTTTTTTTTAATAGATTGAGATGCAAGGACTAGATCTGAAATAATAATGCCTGACTTTTACCTATCTTTCCTGACAAAGATGATCACTACTTTAAATTTGAGTGTATAAAAAGAGAACCTTAAGTCTTACATAAAAACATGACAGTTGTATAGCATTATTCTCCAAATGTAAACACAATTGAGTTGAGCAAAATTGTCATAAAACCATGAAGGAATTCAGCAAATTTTCTAAAACACTGATAAATCCTAAGAAATTTTCTTTCTTCCAACTTTTTGAACCTGTAGGATAAGAGTCCTTGATATTTGGAAATTATGGAGAATTGCTTCATGGGATTTGTTTTTCAAGAAGATTTTTCTGAGAATGAAATTAGGAAAAATAGAGAGTTATGAGATATTAAAAGTACTAAAGACAAGAGTAAATAATGATAATAATAATTGTCATTAATTATTTACTTTTTAAAATTGATTTTAGATCGTTCTATCAGTTTTATGAATTGTAAGTGTGTTTGTTGGGCCTTAAGGGCTGCAGTCTGTACTATCCTTTATTTGTCACTATGTATTTTCCAAAGTGATAAATATTTATTTTGATATTTTAGACAACCCCATTATTGTTCATCAGTGCAGTGACTCTCAGATACTTCTTTTAAAATTAAGATCCTACAAAATAGTAAAGTTTTTGTGTACTGCAATCTATCGTGAAAGAGGTTTTATTTATAAAAACATTGAAGATACAGTCCAGAATCAATAAAAATAAAGAGCCAGCTAATTATGGAGTAGCTAGCTATGAGCTGTTCTTGATCATATTATGATGATAATTTTGGTGTTTCTTTTCTTTTGTATACTAACAATAAACATGACCTTCTTATACTAATTTAAAGATAAAATTGTGTCCTCATTTCATTGTTTAGTGGAAAACTGGCAATATTAGAACGACTAGCCTTTGTCTAGATTTATACGGCTTACAAAGGTGATATTTATTTAACGATACATCCATCATCTTGAGTTTGTGGAAAATAGAAGTATTTAGAACCTGGTAAATCTTTCATTGAGTTAGAAATCAATGGTATTTCTGAATATTTTTTCTTTTTCCTTTTTTTTCTTTGTTTAAACATTTCTTTTTATCGCGTTTGTGTAAAAGCTTTATCTTCTTAATAAAGTATAAATATCCATCATTCAAACTCCATCTTTGAGAAATGTTTATGTAAACACCTGTTTATTCATGTAATATTCAAATTATATTAACTATGAAGAAAATATTTAACATGGCATAAGAAAATAAAGCTAAGCAGCAGTAGATGTTATGTTTGTTAAAATGAAACAAAATAATGCATATCTATGAAGTACTCTTACAATTTAGCTTTCAAGAGACATGTAATTCCTAAATGTGTTTATAAATGGTTTTATTAAAAAATTAAAAGTATAGCAATAAAAATATTTGTTAGCGCTTAGTGCAGTGCAATGATAACTTTCAGTTTTTCCTGCGTCAACATTATCTTGATGACTACAGAAGAGAAAAAGAAATAATTGCATTCCTGTCCAGCATGAAAGAGAGCCAAAACACTTCTGCTCCTTGAGTCATTGATCTCATCAATAGATTTAGACTGCCCAGAGGAGCAGATTTTATTCACTATCTCAGGAACTGGTTTTTGTAAGTTGGGTTGGTAAAACTTCTCCTCCCATCTCTTGCAAGATAAATTAGGGAGGTATTTATCTTAGAAAGAACAGTGACTATATTTAGATAAAACTCTGCAGCTGAAGGTGTTTTTTTTTTTTTTTTTTTTGTAAGAATTTCATTTAATACTTCCCTTTTATTATAAAGATGCAGACCAAGACTAAACTGTGAAACTGAAATATTTGTACTTTTTCTCTATCACTTTAATGGAATTCATTAGAATTCTTTAATTACTATTCTTTCTCACTTTGACATTTCTCTTTTAAATACCTATATATTCAGAAGTTAAAGAATCTGACTCTCATGTAAGCAAAATCTTCAAAGGAGTGCAATTCTTGGAAATGTGTTTTCTTGTTTTCCAGAAAACAGTAAATTTCAAACAAGTCTCTAATTTTCTATTTATCAGCTTTTTCATTTTTAAAATAAGACTATGATAAAATTCCTTTAATAAAGCCTTATGTGGTCTCAAGGTAGAAAGTTTTATATCAAAATATTTTTTGCCACATTTAATTTAGAACATAGTCATACTTAATATTATTCTGCTCTCATAGTTGACATTAAATTGACCCCTAGATGTCCATATTCTGATATACTTAAGTTTAGCACTGCCAGGTTCAGAAGTATACCAACAAAATTTGAGACATGGCTTGCCAAATTTTTGTCTGTAGAGAATGAAAGTCAGGGTAACTAAATTGTTAAACTGTTAGAAATTACTGTTGGAATCCCTAGGGATTTAAAAGATATGGGAGATAGGAAAAAGAAAAAATATTTTAAAATCTTTGGTTTCACACCTTACAGAAATATCTGCATCCATGATAGGGAAGGTTGAAATGGTTTTAGAACATTGTAATTTCAGACACAAACATGGACTAGACAGCAGCTCTAAATCCTAGACTAGAGGAAAATAGGGAGCAGGTATTCAGAAGTTTTATCCTGTGAGGTGTCAGACAGTCACAGAGTGGTGTAGGTTGGAAGTGATCATTGGAGCTCGTCTTGTCCAATGGACCTGATCAAGCAACTTCAGCTAGACCAGGCTGCCCAGAACTATGTTCGTGGGATTTTTTAATATCTTCAATATTTTGCAAATACTTAATTATTTTCTTCTGTTAGAAACAATATAGAGAGCATTTTGTTTAGAGTTTTGTCATGACAACCAGTTGAAATTGTTAAATGTATTAAAACAGACACAAAAATTGAGATAAGCTTATGTGACTCTCCTTAGTAACACATGATTTTAGTAAAGAGAGCACTGTGTAGTTAAATTTTAATTTGAGTACTTTCTATGAATGACTCAAGGGAAGACCTGCTGCCATGCCTACTCTGAAGTTCCCTGGCTTTGCCTGCCCGGCAGAGGCATGGTCAGCAGCAGGGGACACTTCCCTGTTTCTTGAGGAGATTCGGGGAGTGGGTAAGACAGAGCGCTACGCTGTCTGCCTTGGAAGGAGGAGAGGCGGCGTCTGAGGAGGTAATGAGGGAGTCGACTCAAGGCTGGGAAAATGTCTGAGGTTTAATCCGAGCTCTGAGGATACATCTGTATCTGTTGGATACAAATGCCATTGTATCCAACAGCCGAAAGTGCCCCCGAGGCTTTCGCAACAGCTCAAATACCGGGGCGGTAACCAGGGGGAAGGTACCTCCACCACCCAGTGGGGGGATTCGGGGGAGTGGAAGGCAGAAGAACAGACAGACACACAAACCAATGGGGGAAGTTTGAGGGAGGGACCCCTGGCCCTCGTCCACTCACTCGATGCCCAAGGTGGAAGATGCTGGGAGAGTGGGATGGGGAGCCGAGTGATGGACAGGGTACAAGGGAGGGGACAGGGGAATGACTGAGACTTTTCAGGGAGATTGGCATTGAGGGAAAGGTGGGAAATCTCGGGGTGGAACCACCAGGAGAAAATGGGGGGTGAAGGGGCAAACCATTACAGAACTATTACAGAGATATAAAAACACAATACAACAAAGACCTTTTTCAGAAGTGTTTGAAAATATTTCAGAACAAAGTTTTTGTTGGTTTTCATTTCTCCATGTTGCTATTCCATTGTCCAATTGCTATTTTTCTGAGACAGTAGTTTCAATTTTTTTCTAGGCTTATAATTTAAAAGAAAAAATAAATATAATATCTTACATGTTAAAAGAGATGTTGGTTTGGTTTTCAATGTGCAGTTACTTTTCCCTAGTAGAGCAAGATAGGGTTTAATAAAAAATTGATTCAAGACACTTGCAGTAGAGCTTAGATAGGCAATAGGAAGTCCAGCAGATTCATTGTAGGAACCCAGCAAATATCTACAGAATTGAAAGTTTTTTCATTTCTACTACAATCAGCATCTATATCTTGAAATGAACATAGTTCAGTTCCTGGCCTTCCTGATAAATAACCATGTCCATTTTAAAGAATAGCAGAAATTCTTTTACTGGCTCCAATTGAAAGGGATGAGGGGTAAAGAAAATGTATGTTCCTCAGTATAAATCTGGCAAATTATCAAAAGTTCAGATGGGTGATAATATTATAGGATTGCTGTTTAATACTTCATAAAAGTAAAATAATACCTTAGTATTACTGTTAGCCTGATCTAAGGACAATTTAATTCAGCATAATTAACACTGAGTAATCTCGTCCCATTCATTTTGTCTAAGTTTCACTTCTGAATTTCATATACACAGCCAAACTCTAGATCTACATTTGTATTTTGGGGCATAATTTGATTTACCATTTCTTCTGTTTTTACACAAAATGTGCTAATGACATGTATAAAATTGAATACATATTCAAAGAGCCAAAGAACAGATTCTGAAGAATCCCTGTTTGGCTGCAGCATGCAGGGCATATCTATCTCTGTTAGAAAAATGTCATTTCCCATATGAGCTGTGCTAATGTAGTACTTGTCATCCTAAGCTGCTTTTTGCTGTGCAGTTGGTCAGCCTATTGCACCTGCAAACTTTCTCTATAACCATCAAAAGACCAGTTTATGTTATAGCATTTTCAGAGCTCTCATCATCCAATCAAGCTAAAAATACTAAAAAAGCAGTTTTTCTTGCAATATTACAGCACCCCTGCTTCTGTCCCAGATGGAGATGAAACTGAAGTGTGATTTCAAAAATGGCAAAGAAAATGCGTGACAGACAGAAATGACAAGGCTTTGTCTACAGCTGGTGAGACAATGAAGTGAAAAGCCTTCCCATTGTCCCTAAGCAATATGTGTAGGGTTAGCTGTGCTCTATTATTTGAAAATACTTGTTGAGCTCAACTGGATAATAAGCAGAGAAGACTCACATCATTTGTATATGTGTATTAACCTCTCAAAATATTTCATTTTTCCCCTATGATTCTGACATCTGTGAAACTAGGAGGCGAATAGTTACAGTATAAAAAGGATTTGGTCATCCAGACTGCAAGGGTAATACTGTGGCAGGAGTTTTGCTTCCTTCAGTTTAGAAGAACATAAAGCTATACTAATAAAGTTCTGGATATATGACAGAAAAATTCTAATTACATATCAGGGGAAGAAAATGCGATGAGAGTAGTCAGTGATTGGAACAAGTATACTGCTGTTAAAGACATTAAAAAATCTGATCTACTTCACATCTGCTCTGAGTTGTGGGTTGAAGGAGAAAACCTGAGATCCCTCCCAGCCTAAATTATTGTGTGAATCTGTGATTGTATGCAAATAGATTCCATAAAGCTCTTTCCTATTTGTTGGATAAATAATTTCTGATAGTAACATCAGACAAGCTATCTAAGAAACATTTATTGATGATGCTTTTCCATATAACTTAGAAAATAATTTTATTTCACTGAAGACTTTTCTGTGGGTGTCTCAGTCCTAAAAGAGAAAAAAAGATTTTACTGTGTAAACTGGAAAATGCCACCTCTAATGCCACCTCTCCTTAAATATGGTGATATAGAAATGTTTAAACATTCAATTTTTTCTTTGTTGAACCATTGTGTTTCATGCTATCCTCAAGGAAAAAAAAAGGTTTGTCTGATTTTTCTTAGTGAACTGACATCACAGTCAACTAATTCCCTCCAATACAGTTCCATCTTTCAATTTTTAACCTACCATCTGTTCAGTCTTACTTGCAGCCCCCTAAACTATTAAAAGGGATCAAAAGCCATTTATATTTTTTCTGTTGTTCTAGGCATTTATTTATATTTCAAACAGCTTTCACAAAACAAATATTACAAAATATTGATCTTAGAATATCATGGGAAAGTATCTAATGTTACAGTACCAATTCATAACATTAACTCATGTAGACAATACTATATGCAATGGTAATGAACGATGAAATGAAAGGACAAAAAAAAATCTGGTTTCATTGCTTAAGAGGTATTTATCTTCCAAGTGAGTACCTTTTTGACCGCACAGAGTTCCAGTGTAAAGCCAAAGACACAGCTGCTAAAAAAAAAGGAAAAAACACTGGTATTGTTGTGGTGAGTGCTTGTTACCAACCACCTTCTCAACAGGAGGAAAAGGATGAAGGCTGGCAGCCAGAGGACTCCTGCTGTTCATTTGTGCCTCCTCTGCACAGGAGATTTCAACCATCCAGGCATCTACCAAGTCAACACAGTGTACTGAAGGAAGCCAGGAGGATTCTGTGCTGCATTGAGTATTTCATAATTCTGAGAAGGGCCAGACAGCCAAACTGGCTGGCTAGGATTCACCAGACAAAGCTAACATTAAAAAAAAGCTAACATTATATTTATCCTCCTTAAAATGAAAAATGGAAGATCCAGAATTCCAGGGCTTCAGTCTCAAGAAAGATTGTAGAATATGTATTTCTAACACTTTCAAACATGCTGCTACAGCCAAAATGTATCAGAAAGATATGAATGTATCTAAGCTAGACCAAACTGATTGCCCTCAGTGTTGAAATCACTGGTTTTGAACAAAAATGGAAAACAGTCACTATAATGTTCCTTGAAAGGTCCTTTTGTAAGAGGTTCTTTCTCATTTCTATTCCCTCTTAAACTGAGAAAGAATGGGCTGGATGAATTTAGGTTTAAACTACTTAAAAAATCACCTGAATCACTAAATTGATAACATAAGTATCAGCTGAATGATTGAATCAGCTAGTGACTACTGAGAAGCAGGGTAAGACACAGATGACATTGTTGCCAACATTTTCCATATCTTCACAAAACCAAAATTCTCACAGAGAAAATTTGCATATTTGAAGAGTCTTCTTTTCTACCCTTATTCAAAATAAAATATTTATATGCACTAGGAATGTGAATAGGATGTTTAAGGCAATTTTCAATATTTTGGGGTTCTTAAGTCTATGATATTTTTATCATATGACAATTTTAACATGGGACATTATAAATTTTGGGTACAGTTTTGAAACACAGGATGTCCTCTATAAGGTCTTATTTGCTGTTTTTAGGGTCATATGCTTCACTTATTTTATATTTTAGGAGACTCAACACACCAAGTGGCAACATAAAATCCAATATAAATTAAAATAATTATGTAGAATGCGTAGAGAAAACATTCCCCTGGATTTTGAATTATTTCATCATAGAAAAACATAATAATTTGAAACAGATACCATTAACAACAGAAGATACCTTAATATAAATGGAGCTTTGAGTACTCTTACTTTAGAAATTCTATGTGTGATTTGGTATTAACTTAAAAATATATAACTGTCTAAATATGGATAATTTAACCTCTGCCCACATGATTTGTAGAATACTTAGTTTCAATAAGTATCTCAAGAAAAGTAGCCTTTCGCGGACATGTTCAAGACAAACATCTTCGTTCATTTGAAAGTGGTACTTTGCTGCTGATTTCAAAGAAAGATGATAAAATTTGCAATAGATGAGTGTACCAAGGAAGGAAGCCTATTCTCAGGCAAAGTTATATCCTCACAATTAACTTTGGGGTAATCCAACTCATAATGGGAAGAAAGCCTACATATCTAGGCACTGAAAATGCCAACTCTGTAAGGACAAGGAGCAAATCTTAAGCTGGAGCACATCACAGACACACACAGGATTTTCTGCTACCTCTCCAAGAGCATATGGATCTACATGGCAGACAGTCTCATCAATGCAGTAACTCCCTCTTCCTGGCTCAAAGACTGGGGTGAGTGAAATAGAACAAAATGGGCCAATAACTTAAAAAAAAAAAAAAAGGCATTTTATTTTCTTCTTCAAGGGAAAAGAAAGGAGAAAAAGTGCTTATAAATATGATCTCAAGAGAAATAAAACAATTCTGAATTGAGTTTCTGATCTCTCTTCATATTATTGCTGTCCCAGGAATCATACAGGCTTATGTGGCTTTCACTAAAAAAGGGACTATTGTGTACCTCTGGGACAGTTCTATGATTGCATCGGATTCATTTCTACATCACAGTGAAAAGACAAGGTGAAATTTGGATAGAAACAGCTAAGATGGAACTTCTTTTCAGTATTTTGCTACCCCCCTGATTTTCTTTCATCTTAGAACCTTTTCCAAAGTCTCCAGGAGGAAATGAAAGCCATATTTTCATCTTCTCTTAAAACTAAACCAAACCAAATCAAACTTTTTAATTAGCTGAGTGAAAATCCACTAAGAGAAATATTGCCCTGTAATTTTCTTTCTATACAGTGCAGAACCCCCACTATGACAATATCAAAATTTAAAAGGATGATATCCATTGGAATACAAGTATAGTAGAGACTCTGACCCAGACTGCTTTTTGTTTTTGAATACATTGTATGGCAAAATTAGTACAATGAAATTAATATCACAGCTTTGTGATAAGACATTGTCCTGCTTTTGGCTGGAATAGAGTTAATTTTTTCTAAATAGCTGGTCTAGTGCTGTGCTTTAGATTCTTTATGAAAATAATGGTGGCAACACACTGATTTTTAGTCTGATTTCTATCTGACAAGTCTCCTCTGTCTTGGTTTTCCTCCATGTATTTAGCTTTTCTAGGATACCAGAATAAACTAAGAATCTTTTTTTTCCAAAATAAATTTGATCGGCTGTGAATCAATGAAAAAGGATTTAAAGCTCTATTTACTTCTTTCTATGCTATGTCTACCTTATTTCCTATATATTGTGAAAAAGTTGAGACAGCATTTTGAAAGAACCATTTAACTACAGCTTTGTTTGGTAAAATTCTTTGTAGCGTTTGCTACAGAGGAGGAGAAAGATCTTGAACTCTCCTCGGACTACTTGTTAAAATTCTCCCAACAATCTCAAGAAAGTTTTGGATGGAGTTTTTTACTTCTGACAGAATCTGCTGTGAGTCTTGGATGAGTGAAGTACTAATAAATTGTACTAAAGCAAACCTGAACTTGAAGATTCATGATGGCCTTCTTTGGGGCCAGTTAATGGGGATTAACTGGATTGTAAAAATATCAGATATTTAAACAATATATCCTTCTGAGAAGAGTATCCTTGGTGTCTCCTAAAAACTCCATTCAGAGTATTCCAGCTGAATATTTGTCCTTATTATAATTATTAATAAAGATGAATTTTATAAAAGTAGACTGCCTTCTTCTACCTTTCTACCACCTAATTTAATGAACAGTACATACTTTTAAAATGGATCAATTTTCTTTTAGTTCGTAATTTTCATGAATGAATTTGAAAGGGAATGTTTTCAAAGTGCTTCATTGAGATTTGGATGAGCATTCTGTATGCATCTATTTTACCACACACTGGAGGATTTCTTTTTCTGCTTTTGAATAGAAATTTTAAATGAATGTGTTTTTTAAATTTTAAGCATTGTATTTTCATTATAACATTTGATATAGCCAAATATATTTCAGTCCTGTTTTTCTGACAGGTATTTCCCAATTTGTAAACAATATTATCTTTCAGTTTATTGGTTTAGAGGCTAAATGAGTAGTTTGAGCAAATAAATGTACATAATTTGTTTTTCTCTGCAACAAAAAGTTAATATAAAAAAGGACCTTTTGGGAGAAAAAATTTGTCATAATTTTTTCTTCCCTCTTTTCAGTTTCAAACGTCTTAAATTGAAAACAGTTGTATCTCACTACAGTGACAAGTGTCTTGAGTTGGGTCACGTGACCCCTGGATACAAACAATCTGTACATGTATAACATTTTCCTAAACATTCTGTTATTGCCTCTTCATTGCTCTTAAAACTGTGTGAATCCTGGCAACAGTTTTGTCTACAACATCCATTCAGATGAAACATCAGGACGTTGTACTCCTGCCATTTCTGTACTAGATGAAGACATTTCACAGATGTACGGTGTCTGCTTGCATCATCTTCAAAGAAATTTTGCTGTCAACTGTGTTAGACCAGGATAAGAGTAAAGAGCTGATTTAGGGTCTAATCTCTGTGTCTCTTGGTGAATGCATCATGGCTGGGTTTTGCTGTGCTTCAGCAAAGACACTTCTGTTGTACCCATCATGCTGACTTCATATGAAACCTGTAAGGACTGTGGAAGAACTCTGCAAAGTTTTAGTCCCTAAGCTTCCCAGCTGAATGAGATACAGAAGTTATAAATTGCTTCAGGTTTAACATGGCAAAAATGAAAGTAGTCCTCTGCCATGTCTGCACTGAACTCTGTGTGGTTTTAACAATGAGCTCACAACTTCAGTTCTATCACTGCAATTAATAAAAATGAACAGCTTTACAACTAATTTTTCAAACATAGATTTTTGAGCAAATGATTACTTTATTTACACTTTTTGACTAGATATAAATGTTATTTTCAATTTCAGCCCAGTGTAGGAGATCTTTTTTGAAAGAAAGAACTTCCTGTTGTATCGCTTTTCAGGAGTAGTGGAGAAGTGAATGTAGTGGTTACTAATTCCTCAGTAGCTGGACTATGCCTGGTAAAGCTCAGGCAGGAGACAATTTATTCAGTGTCTTACTCATCTGTTGAAAGTCCTTCATGAACAAATCAAAATTCCAAACTGGCACAACCACCAACACAAAACCCCCAAAAGCAAGCCATAAATAGGCAAAATAAAAATGTGCATTTAGAAATGCCCACCCCGATTTCCAGTCCATACTTTCCTCCATTACACAGCTTCTTTTGCTCTTTCTTTCTTTTTCAGTATATGTCACATATAAAAATATAACCATAAACCCATGAAAATATAAACAAGAGGAAGGAGAATGACATTGGTTACATTTATTAGTTGTGCAGCTAAAACAGTTGTAGACTGATGTTTTAATTTTTTCCAGAATCAACAAAGTTGCAATGCCTACTACAAAATCCCTTGCAATATGTCCAGAATCAAGAAAGAAAAGGGAAAATTATGAGTGGAGTGTTTTCATAACTTTTTTAGGTTCCAAATGACCAAATGTATGTTTTAAAAGCCATTAAGGATTACATTGGCACTGTCTGAACATTATACAAGGAAATACACAGGAAAATTTTACTAAAATAAATTTATCTTTTGACTAGTCTTAAAGTCCATTTTGGTATCAAGTACTTTTACTGTTAACCAGAAGTAATTTTATTTCATGATGGCAAAGGAGATGATAGTCATAAGATCAAATTTGAAGGGAGATTAAAGAATCTTCTGACTAGTAACAAAGAGAAAAATAATCTTAAAACCCCAACGTTTTTAATGTGGGTATGAAAGTCAATTTGATATATATATATATATGAAAGGTATATTTTCATAATTGGATAGAGAAAAAATTAATTTCCTATGTACTTTTTTACAATATTAGGATCTTGCCTCTCAAAAATGTGCAAAAGTTTGATAAGGCTTTCCTTATACATATATTTTCAGAAGTGTTAACTTATTTCTCTGTATCTTTCCATAACTCTGTCTAAGGCAGAGAGGAGGACATTATCTTTCAACAGCTTTTGCCTGAATAGTTTGTAGACATTAAAGACTTTGACTCATATATATAGAATGAATTAATTTGAGACAGCTGAAACAGTTTCCATTCCTGCAGTCTGCTTTCCTATCTCCTGCCAGGCATATTAATGCAAAGTATATTAAAGTTAGTGGTGGTTTATGTTAGCATAACAGTCTGTAAACTACGATGGTTCATCATCAGCCATGCATTTCACAGCCTGCTCAGACAGCCCTGCTGTGGGAGTGTAAATTTATGGCAGAGCAGAGGGATGGAGAAATGAAGATGGTAACCACTGCAGCTAGACAAGTTTAATCCAATGCTATAAATGACTCAGCATCTGCAGCAAGAACAAAACTCCTCCTAAACTTCATTATAACTGGCATGTTCAGTTCAGCAAACAAAAATGATATCCAGTTAGTTTTTTTCCTGGACATAACAGGAATAGCTGAATTCAGCATTATTACAGTGCACATTTTGGTTCATGTTCTTGAACCTTTCTTAGCTCTGTGTACTAATGTTCTCATTATGTGGTTTTTTTTTTTTTTTCATTAACAGTCAGATTTAATTTCATCTCCCAGAGATCAAACTTTTGAGAAAAAAAACCAACTTCATAGACTGTTAATATGAACTTGAGACAAATTTAAAGGAGAATGACAAACCAGTAACTAACAACATAATAAAAACAACTCAGTTTTCAGAGTACCTAGGAAAATACAGACATACCTGTGTGCTATATCAAGCAGTGCCTCTTCCTGGGGACAAAGTGGAAATGCTGTTTCTAGCATAACTACAAGAATATACAATTTGTTTAATCTGTTTTCTCAAAAAAACTTTAAAGAAGTAAAAAACAAAAGGCAATTGGATGTTTCTATACATATAGCTGTATGGAAAAATGGTTAAATAGTATAATTTTTTGAACTCTTGAAGATAATGAATGGTGCATGAAAGATACTTGTCAAAACTAACATGTCAATATTTTTGAGTGATAAAACAGCATAGGCATCTCTAAATATTAGCGTATTTTAAGAAAATTCAAATTGAAATAATATGAAATATTTTTTTATCTTGTCAAGTCTAAAGTAACTGTGACCAAACTCAAATCTATGTTCTAATGGTGTCATACCATTAGGTATGTGACAGCATTAGCAAATATAGGCACATAAGTAAACTGCATACTGTAATTGTTTCTGCACTGTTAGAACTTTTAGAATACACAGTGTGATATTCATATGGGATGGTAAAAGATTATTATTATTATTATTGTTGTTGTTGTTGTTGTTGATATAATAAAAATTCAAATAGACCTAAGAAGTAATGATGCTAGATTTAATGTCTTTTAGATAGATTTGACAAACTTGATTTTTACCTGCAACTACAAGGAAAATATGAGTTTTTTTTTCTTCTTTGAAAATAAAAAAGTAGCTGCATTACTATTTATAATTTTATTTTATTTATTTTATTCATTTTATTGAAACAGCTATATGCTTAAGTACAAATAACTTAAAAACATCTGATTTATCTTATTTAAGAGGTGAAAATAAATCTAATATCTGCTAACACCAAAATCCATGTTTTTATGTATCTGTCCATTTCCAGGGAAAACAAAAGCTCTAGAGACCTACTAATTAAATGCATATCTATGTAAAAAAAAATATTATTAGACCACCACTATGCAAATATAAAAGATATTTTCTTAAATCTCTTGATAGGATTATCATGACTGTATGGATTGTTACTTTGTTTAATGATGTTATTTCAAAGCTATAGGTAAAAAATGGTTAAGGCTCACTGTTCTTGCACAGCAGAGTCTGGGGACATGGAGATCCTCTTCAGACATAGTCTAATGATTTGTATGCTTATTCCCTGATAGTTAAGATTAGATTCACTCTGAATAATTCCTTTCAAACTTTCATGGCAATATGGAAGCACCATATGGGTGGAAAAAAATAATCCTATACCCGGCTGAAAAGATGCACCAGGTCTGCTGGAGGAATTTCCTGACTCAGCTAGCCAACCTGCAGCTGCACATCTCCACCCACACAAGACAGTTTTCCCTCAGATCTGCCAGGTGACTTGTGCAGAAAGCCTTTGACTTACCTCAGTCTAAAATTGCACAGTCTAATGAGCAGGGTTTTGCTATTCATTTTGACAGAAAAATATAATTGAGCACTTTCTAAACAGTTTGCTAGGTAGATTGGAGGTGATGAAAACCTCCCAGTTGGCACTGTGACAAGCATTGAGAAATCTTTCACTGACACAGCTGCAGTGGAAAGAGGGCATCTGATCAAGCCTTGAGTTAAAGAAAAAAGTGTCACACCAACGAAAACCATTTTTGCCTTATTCTTTACAGAAAGAAGCAACCTCTGTTCATATTAAAGATATGTAAAAATACGATAAAATGAAGTTTGCAAGCATAAGTTGGGAGTTTAGGATTTCACTTCAGTAACAGTGGATTCATAAGGTTTTAAAGCTGGAAGACACCATAATGTCATTCAGTCTGCTGTCCTGTAGAAAATATATCTTGACTTAACAGTTATTAATGGAGGGAAACAATTCTGCAAAATTCAGATCACATTTGGAAAACTGGCCTGCACCCTGTTGAAAATGATCACTTGGTTTTATGAGGTGTCTGGGAAACAGGCAAGTGAAAAACTTGCTATTTAAATTATTTTTTCTTTTCAATAAGGATTGACTATAGCAAGGTTAAATATATTCTGAATTTTCACAATTCTTCAAAAGTCTGCTTTTGCAGGAAGTCCAAAAATGTGCAAACATTTGCACTGTTCATATATGAAAAGGTTTTCAACTGTTCTGGTGACATTTCATCATCAAAACAGAGAGGTTATTGCTGAGTATTAACCTCCTTAATTGTGTACATTTTAGCTCTTATACCACATAGGATTTTGTATGTGAAGCATCCTGCTGTTCCTAGACCTCCATGATATTGTGCACAATAAGGAAGATTAATGGGTCTAGAATTTCCTGGCAAATGCAGATTGAAACAGACTTTTAATACAGTGTACATGTAGGGCTTTTGTGTGAAAGAAAATGTTGTGGGAATTGGGTCTGAGTAAAAGAATTAACGTTCCTTAGTCTTGTAGGAAATGACAGGGAAAATGTTTGAGATGATGGAAAAACTGGGTAGAATGCCATTTTTGCACAGAGCTCACCACCTCCAATATGACAAACTCTCCTGGTGTTGAAAATTGGGTCCCTATTTCTCAGTGTAGACTGAATATCTGGGTTTGAACAATTACCTGACAGTTTTTCCACTTCACTTGATTACAGCATGACTGATCAAAGTGCAGAAAATAAGTAGCCAATCATCAGCTTCAAGCTTTTGATAAAGACTTTTTTAAATTTTTTTTTCTTGGCTTTAGATGTAAACCTGACTTTAGCAAAACATATTTAACAAGTGGAAAAGTGGAGTAGACTAGCCACTGTTTTCTGTTCCTGAAATCAGTGTAGAGGCCTAGACGTATGCAAGCTGTTCTGTCTGAAGCATATGGCCTTGTGTGCCGCTTTTACAGATCCAGCATATTTTGCATTTTTTACAACCTGACATATGGGTTGTGTTTCAATTTTATTTTAAATCCTTGTAGTTCTAAGGAAATCTCTTTCTCTTCTGTCACCCACCACTGGGGAATGGGAGATGGGGTGAGCCAGATGAATTAGAAATTCCTGTGGCTCCTGGAAAAACAAGATTATTGTGCCATCAAAAAATGGGCACTGAATGTAACTGAGGGCTAAATGTCACCCTCACACAGGGTCTGCCACTGCAAATATCCTTTGACCTTGATGTTGAGTGGTGCCCAATAGCTCAACTGAAAAGATCTCCAGGTTCTTCAAAACATGAATTCTGTACCATGAACATAAATAATCTCAGTCTGAACCCATAAATATTGCCAGATACTGCTGTGACAACAGAGATCTAAGCCAGTGTCCGCTCCCACGTATTTTCACAATGTTCTCAGGATGTGACTGATCTTTGTGGCCCATATACTATGATTCTGAACAATAAGGAAATAAAATTAACTAATTCATAATGAAAATATATAGGAAAATATATATAATGGATCACCTATGGCATTGCTACAGTTTTGAAATATTACTGAAATCTAGCTTTGCTGTGGCCTAAGCAGTGCCTATGGAGTGAATATAAGCTGCTTTGTTTAACTGAATAATTTCCACTCCTCTAAAACCAGGATTCAACAAAATAAAACCAATTTGAGGTCATCACAGTCAACATCTCAAAGTAGTATGTGCATCTTTGAAGCAAAGGCAAATGCTGAATATGGTTCACACAGAACTTTGGAGATAGAAATCCTTTATGAAATTGAGAATATTTCTAGTTTTAGTATGAAAGTGTAATTCAGTCCTTTTAAAATAATTTGTATAGAATTCACCCTTCAAGTTCAGAAGATTCACCAAAGTCAGTGGAACATTTCTGCTTCTGCCTGAAAAACCTGATTTTTAATATGCCTTCCACTTATATTAGTGATAAAAATGTGTTTGACAGAAAAAAAGTTGATAGAACTATGGGTTTTTTATAAATCACACTTTCTCCAGGATCTATATCATGATTACCTACTTTGTGTTGCTTCTGATCAGTTACACAATGGAAAACAGCTGAGAAATTAATTGCCATTGAATATCATGTCATGATATTGCACAAGAAAGTATGTTTTTCACTTTTTTAATGAGCTGACTTCAGTCAGTACGAGTACACTTGAACCATTTTTACAGGTGTAGACTGGTCAAAGGAAAAATATTTCACACAAAGCAGAAGTTGTTCTTGTAAAGTACATCTGCTGTTACAATATCTTAAATAATATTGACTGCCTGTCTACTTGTTCATATGGGTAAATAATCAGAATCACTTAAAATAGCAAATCCCTTTAGATGTTTGTCTGGATTCTTGTAGAACTGGAGGGTTGTATGGATCAGGGACAGGGAGACACATCCCTTCCCTTTCAGTGAATGTATTCAGTCCTACACTATCTTCATCTTGTGTGTCTGCTCTCATCAACCACTTTAGGGACACATGATGCAAGGACATTCTCCCTGAAGGTCATCAAGGCATGTATTGCCAGAAGGGAGCAAGCTCAGGAGAATAGTTTTGCAGTATAACTTGGAGCTTTAAAAACTCCTGAGAAATCCTTAGAGAATGCAGCACTGAACAGAACTTATTCAGTTATTTATTCATACATCAGCTTTCAGACTGAAACCTAACACCTACTCTGCTTCAGCATACCACTGTGAGAAAGTTTAAAAGAAATACCTAAAAATGTTAAAATTGTAGGCCTTATGAAAAAAACCATACCATTGAATCTTCTGTCACTTATGAGCTTTACCATTCATTTGAAAGGCTACTCTTCTAGAAAAACTAAATCCATAACCGAAATTTTTTATTTCAGAACAGTTTTGATGTTTGTTATCAACAATACTGAAATTGTGAAAATTTCAATCTTTGCAGATATGATGAAAACTAGAGAAGTGCAAGTGTTTTGTAGTCTGTGTGAGAAAGCCATCAAGATGTTGGAGGGCCTTTCTGAAAGCTGGCAAGCATATCAAAGACAGCTCACCCCTGCCCACTTTCTTATTCATGCTTCCTAAGTCTCTGTGAAAGGCCATTTTCAAAGTTAAGCTATGGCAGAGATTTATCCCAGATTTTACATAACGATTCTTATGTCCTAAATGTATCAAAGCATGGAAAAATCTTACTGTGTTTTCATTCTGTATGAAATTCTTGGTAGTTTGTAACTCAGAAGTGTGTTTCTACCAGCATTCTGGATAACACAGAGGCAAACAAGGAGTTTTGAAGAGAAAAACTGAGCTCCTGTAAAATACCTGAGAAAAGTAGGGAAAAAAAAGTAATGGCATAGTGAGTTAGTGAAAGTACTAGCTCTAAACCATTCATTTTTAAAATTATATTTATCCTTCCAAAACTGTTAAAATGTCTACAGATCTGAATTCTCATGCTATAATAGCTCAGCTAAGCATTTCATGTGTTTCTGCTTGAAACTGTCAGCTGATTCCTGTATCTTTGGAATCTTAATGTTCTTTTTATTTTATTTTTCAAACACTTGTGTTTCTGCTGTTGTAGTTCAGCATCTCAAATATGGAATAAGCATAAGAACCATGAAATACAGCTAGAAATTTTATTTTCAGAGAAAAAAATTGCAAGAATTGTAGGAAAATTGCACTTTTAGGTAGCATAATAACGAACTAAAATTTATCCAAAGTGGGCCAGAAAATAAACAACCAAAAATTGGTTGGTATTTGTAAAAAGAGAGGTTTTATTTCTCAAAATATATGCTATTAAAATTTATTCTTGCATTTTTAAAGCTGTGAAACTTTTAATTTTTATATAGCACTCAAGGTTTTCCTCAACAGAATGCAACTAGCTAAAAGCAGGGGGGAAAGAAAAGGGAAAAAATTCATTTTTCGAGTCAAATGAACATAAAGTTGATGAAAAATTTGTAATTCAATCTTATCTTGTTAAATCACTCATATCCTTACCCGCAAATTTCTGTTTTGGTTTCACCTCAACAGATTTTAACTTTTTCAATTTTTATTCCAGCCACAATTCAAAAAACTGTAATTTCAAGATATGACTCCCCAGTTTGTCATTTTCTGTGTATCTCTCTGGGAAAATAATTTTTTTTACACCAGATAACATCAATACTCTGGTACTTGAAAACAAAGACAGTGTTTCAGTATTTCACAGTGTTGCTAAGTTTTAGAAAAGGTTTGTAAGTGATTCTGTGTTTTGTAAGGATTTCTGATTGAAAGGTCAGGAAGAATTATTTTTCAGTGCATTGAATAGTTTCCCTGGAAGATGTATCACTCACTGGCTTAAGATAAAACACTGGTATGTACTATTTCACCTACAAAAGCAATCAGCTGCTCTGTGAATTCAGAGTTCAGCCTCTGCCAGGCTCAACCTCAGTGATTTTGCTGAATTTGATAGTAAAGTAGTCATGGCATAGGAAAAGATTGACAAAAACCTGTGTCTTGCAAGTCAGGAGGCAGAAAGACAAAAATGAGCTGTGAGACAGGTGTTTCCTGTTACAGTAGGGCTAACACTGTAATTGTTATGAATGTGAGTAATTTCACATCAATAAATAATCAGTGAAAATGGATAGCATTTATGTTTTGTTGGAGCCATCTGGTGCAGCCATAAAATAAAGACAAAACTGAAGAGGACAAGAAAGCATTCATTTTGTTTTTGAGAATCTTTATATGTTATTTTAAGTTGAATTTAAATCTGATGGATTTGCAGTTAGAATAGACTCATGGGTTAATGCTCATGAGTTGTATGCATTGATGACTCTTCCTCCTTTGTTGGCCTCCAAAATTCAGATTTTCACACTTGCTGAGATCCACATCTTGTATAACATGAAAGCTATCTCCTGCTTGCCTTGCAGAAGCTGAAGTCAAGAAGAATGGTGTTAAAATTTCTATCTGTAGGAAAAAAGACATAATGCTCTCATGTAAATATACTACCATTCACATGTAAGAAAGAGCTAAATAAAATCCTCTGTATGGAAAACATGAAACAAATAATTTTATTTTGCTTATTATTATAAACAAAATTACTCTTCACTTTGAAGAGTACAAACAAAAACCCAAAAAATATTAATAATGAGAAATTATATATACAAATCATTCACACATAGTTTTGTCTATACTAGATCATATGTAAGGAAGGAGGTGTTATTTATCGTACAAAAATATTGAAACTCTTTGAAATAAAGCCTTATTTAAGATTAGACTGTACCTCTTTTGCTAGGTCACAGTAATACCTAGCAGAGCAAAAACAGAGTGCTCAGCTCTCTACTGTTGGCACCATCTGGTCTTGAGTCTAGGCCCTTCTTTCTGCTGTCCCAGTTAAAAATTTTGTCTTGAACAAAGTAGAACACTCAAGAAAAACTCAAAGCAGTTTGCAGGGAGACTCTAGGCATGGTTATTAGGTATCTCTATTAGTTGGCCTGAATCAGGCAGAATATAAATTAAAGCCTTGATTTACTACACATCAAAGTTTTCTTACTGTCTTAACCGTTGGTTCCGCTCTTCACCCAAACAAGATTCCAAACCTCATATTTCCCCCCTCAGGCAAGTGCAGGAACAAAACATCTGTCTTAGTCTTTCCTTCCTGGTTCTTTGGCAATGTCTTACCTCTCTGTGCTACCCATGGTTGGCAGTTTGGCACTGAGAGCACAGGACAGCTGTTTTCAATTCCTTCTATTGGCACCATAGACTGAATCTATACTCATAAATTAAACATTCCCAGGATCATTCTCATCACTGAGGCCAGCTGGAACAAAGCATCTCACTTCCACACTGCTGCACTCTTTCCCCTCCAACGAGGGTGACATCATCCAAACTGCCTAATAGGACTAGTCCTTGGTCCATTGTAACTCCCAACTGTGCATGGTAATTGTCTGGGAGAGCCATAACTGACCCAGAGCCAGAACTGCACCAGAGACTTTTTAACAGATGATTGTGTTTCAAAAGTCCAGCATGTTCCTTCATGGTTCTAGCATAAATACAGTAATATTATTCATTGCCAGAAATAAATTGGAATTGCAAAGAAAGCCTTTCTTAGCCCTTAGCTTTACAACAGTCTCGTAGGAATTAGACTGTAAACATAGTGTTACCCAAATTCACTCTTTATCAAGTTATTCAAGAGAAATTTCTATTTAAATAAGTCTGGCAAAGAGACAAGAAATTGAAAATGGGTTCCTAGATGTGTTTGTTTAAATTGGCATGCCATTAATAGGTATCCTACAGTTGTAAGTTCATATGTTAAAAACTTTTCTGAAAGCCTCAATTTTCAAGCAAATTTTACACTTTGATTTTTGCACCTGCATCTTATGAGTGCATATCTGAATATTTGTGAGTGTGAGGAGTTAATTTTTTGTGAAAATTGTGTAGTAGAGACTTATAAGTACTAAATTTTAGTATATTTCTCTCTCCTCAAGATTGAGAGTTTCTGTGATTCATTAGTTTCAGCTAGCTGTGCAATTTCACAGCTTGTGCACAAAAATGGAAAATATTAATTAGCAATTTTCTCATTGTTTGTTTAAGAAAAAACATTAAAAACTAGCTGAAATAGTTTCCCATAATTCCCTGTACTTACTCCAGTTTGTAAAGGAAAATTGCTGGTAGTGTTAGAAAGTATTGAAAATATTAAATATAGATATCTAGCCTTGGGGAGTGTAAATTAGCATGTTTTTAATTGGTTGCAATATTCAGGGAAACATTCCTTAAAGAAAATTAATTTTAGAGCAGAATATTTTGACAAGCACATGTGCCAATTTAAAAACCTGTGATCAACTTTAAATAGGTTTTAAAGACAACAAATTTTTTCTAATACTATAAGGAATGAACCCAGTCTTTAAAGCATGTTTTCTGTGGGATTGATTTACACAGTATATAGAAATCTCCATAACCTTTCAACCTTTTAAAACAGAATTCTAAGGGGCATATTTTAATCTCAGTTATACTGGTGTGAATAGAATAATTCCTTTGAAGATAGCAGAGTTGCTCCTCATATGTGCCAATGTAATTGAGAACAGAATTGAACATACAAAGCCCTGATCTGAAAGAAAATGCCAATTGGCTTAAAACAGGGAACACAAAGGGATTGCTTACTAGTCAGGCTAATCAGTGGCACCCCAAAAACTGAGTGGAATTTTCAAATGTTTGTTAATATTATGTTGCTTTTTCATTCTCTCTACCTTTTGTATTTCAGAAACCTCTTTAATTGACGCAGGTGGACACAGTTGTGTGTTACTTTTCCCGGCCCCGGTCAGCTCCTGAGTGCCCGGCTTGGGCATCTCAGCTTCTCATCAGGGTTGGTATTTGCCGCTACTTCCAGGCGCTTCTGTGGCTGTGCCCACAGGGTGGGCTGGCTGCGCATTGCTGTTGGCGCGAGGGAAGAAACAAAGAGGCAGGAAATTCGTCCAAATCCATCCGTGTGGTGGCTGGATGCTTTACTGGTCGTGGGAGCCGCAATGTAGAAGCCGCAGCCCACTCCCAACCTTGCTTGGACGAATCTGGCAATGAGGCTGGGGAGCTGCGGAAGGATATAGGGGTGGGACAGGGGAGGACGGGAGCTCGCCGCCCAATGAACACAGATGCCGTGGCAGTGACGTTGCCACAACGACCAATGGGAACACAGTGGGGGCAGACACAGGGCTTCGGGGCCAGTGGGATCGTGGGAATGGGGTGGCGAGCACGGAATTCTCAGGAGTTGGCAGGGAGTGGTTACAAGAGTGACAGGGGGAAACTCCAATGGCAGGCAGCCTGGAGTTAGTTACTGCAGGGGAGGGGAAACCTGGGGGATGCACAAGGGTACACAGAACTGGCAAACTTAACAAAGATCAGAACTCCTATTCTGAACCCAAACCCAGGATGCAACAGGTGGATTTCCATCTATTTTAGCATACTTAAAATAATCTCGCATACAGGATGTGGAGATGGGATAAAATGAATGAGCAAACTGATGCTTGGTGAATCTGCTAACTTATTTTGTTCTTATTTAATAAGAAAAGATGTAAGAAATCCCTAGAATTTATTCAATAACACATACAGACTGCTGTACTCTTTCATTTCTTAAGGAGGTAGGACTTATAAATAGGTATAGTGCACATCTACTAGAGCTTCAAGGAACTTTCCTGCAATCTGAAATTAGATATATGTGCTTCTGAAAACGTCCAGATGTCCAGATGAGTGTCACAAAGATCATCTGAGGGCTGGAGTTCCTCTTCTATGAAGACGAGACAGAAATTTGTAGTTGTTCAGCCTGGAGAAGAAAAAGCTTGAAGGGGACCTTATCACAGCCTTCCAGTGCCTGAAGGCAAGAGAGCTGGAGAGAGACTTCTTACAGGGGCCCATAGTGATAAGACAAGGAATAGCAGCTTTAAACCAGAAGTGAGTATATTTATATATTAGGAAGAAATTCTTTACTGTGAGGGTGGTGAGACACCCAGAGAAGTTGTGCATGCTCCATGTCTGGAAATGTTCAAGGCCAGGTTGAATGGGACTCTGAGCAACCTGGTCTGGTGAAAGGTATCCCTGCCCATGGCAGAGGGGTTGGAACTAGATGATCTTTAAGATCCCTTCAAACTGAAACCATTCCATGAATTTATGGTGATTCATACCTCTAAAGGAAATGGGATAAATTGAAAAGTCAAAGGGAATGCAGCATTGGCTCAAGCAATCAAGGGAAGAAAAGGCCAGAGCAGAATGAAGAGCTGTAATAAAGACCTTGGAAAGTTGGGCTTGTTATTCCTTGCTGACACTGGACCAGAGGTTCACCCATGATAAATGAGGAAAAATTACAGCTACTATGCAAGTGACTTACACACTTGAGATATCAGTTGTTTGGGCTATTAAAGATGTTGCAAAACGTGTCCCAGATTCCAGCAGCATCAAATAAGAAATCTGCTGCCTAGGGCAATTTAACACCTAAGCACTTGCTTATTTTGTCTTTGTATCTAAATTAGAGTAATCTAAATTAGAGTAATTATTTTTGTAGTGATTTACTGTGTTTGGACCTTTGTTAAGTACTTGACTAAGGCCTGCACATGTACAAAAATGGCATATACTTCATAATAAACAGATGTGACCTTCGTCTGCTGGATGGCCACACATCATTTCAATATTAGAATCCACACTTATGGAGTGGTCTGTGAACAACAGTGCATATTATGTTCCATTACATTTCACAGGTCCTTGAAAAAAATGATATGGTTGAACATCTTCTGGATTCAAAATTAAATTATATTTAAATGATTTTGATATGCACAACTTGAGTAAAAATACACATATCTAATTTAAGGTCAGACAACTGTCTACTGGTAGACCTGGGAGAAGTATTCCTTCTGATTGACCAGGAATCACCTTATCTGCTCTTTTAATCCAAGCAAAACCAAAGCTTTGTTTCTTCCAACCAAACTATTCTACGATTCTTGAAAATTCTGAATAAAACAAATCAAAATGTTTGAGTTAAAGTAAAAAATAAATTAAAAATAATTCTAAATGTTTGCAATTAATTGCTCACTACTCATCTTGATGTAGTCAATAGTCTAGTCAACTATACAATTTTGTTTCCCTTTTCTATTCAGATGGATTAAAGTCAATTTATTAAGTACGTATTAAAAGACATCTTAACCTTGTTCCTGAAAGCTTAATTTAATGAAAAGTACCAACAGTCATTTCTGATTAATATATCCTTATAATAAATACGACATAAATTACATTCTGGTTTACAAAAGAACAATTTCTATCCTCATTTGAAATTCAGAAAACACACAGATTATGCTTTCAGGTGGCAAAAGCTCCAGGGTTTCCTGGCTGTCTTTTGTGTTACACAGTCTTGTAGAGTGCTAAAGGCTGACAGATGCTTATCAAACATTCATGTAAACACTGCTATCAAAGCTGTGTTTTCTGGTACTGGCTCCATACAAGAGGGTCAGCATGAAATAATAATTAAAGGAAGGACAAAGCTAGAAATGTCATGGCACCAGTCTTTGCTATATTAGAGAACTCACATAGTGTTCTCTCTAGCAAATAACAATAGCACTAGATAAAAGATACAGAAATCAAGGATTAACAATGGAATTTTTTTTAAGTGGTCACATATTTTAGAGCACATATGTTCAAAACACAATTTATTCCAGGCTAATATACTTTTTTTTTGTCCAAAATATTGCCAAATGTGTTTAGATAAAAAGCCCCAACCTTTGCACTTCAATGCCTGACTTTAGACATCTGCCTCATACTTAATATTCTTACTTTAAATATTATTGATAGTAATTCCTAAGTAATACTTTCATGTGTATGCCAAAATATATGGAATAAAGAGTAATGAAAGGAAGCAATCTTTCGGCACTGAATTCATATTTAGAGCTTATTGAGACACCTTGTTAGAACAACAAAAGGACTCGTGCACTGCAGAGGTAACCACTGTCATATTCACTATCAGCACAAACTGTAATGCCACTCAAGGAACAAAATCTTCTGCTAATTTGGGTGAAGCAAAAGCAACTAACCTCTATTCTCAGATACAAATAAGGCTGAGCAATCTGCTGGTAAGCCAGACATTTGAGGTCATCTAAGTTATCGTTTGTCCTGCTACCAACAAACTCCAGGATCTTAAATTTCTTTCTATGTAGAAAAATTATCAATTCCAGACTTTTCATATGAAACAAGAAGATATATGATACAAAAAAGATTCAGTGCATGGAAATATAATGTAAAATATTCTTGTGATCCTAGAAGCACTAACATATTCTATTTTATAAATATATACTTATATAAAATAACTTAATATAACTTAAATGTAACTTCAGTCTTCAGGTTTCATATCTTTGTAATTAAACTAATTCTGAAGTTATTTGGAATCATCATAATTAATAATTGGACTATCTAGGAAGTCAATGGCGACAAATGAACAGAGTTCATTTAATGCAAAATGCATTTTTGAAATTGATACCTGAATTCTTTTTTTATGTAACTCTTGGATAAAATTGTTTTTATCAGTTTTTGAGAGAAGGTAGAGCTCAGAGTTAGGATTTGAATGGAAATACAGTAGAGAAAGTAGCACTGACTGTATTTTGATTTTATCCTTTTAATTTCTTCCTTACAAACTAATATGTTATATTTTTATTCACTAGTTCTGTTTGTTTTGATGTTTTAAGTCTTGCATGATTATATTAGACAACTAAAATTTTATGAAGGTACACTCATGTCACTTATGTTACCTAAACTGATCAGAGACTTCTGGATTACCTAAACTGATCAGAGACTTCTATCAATAATTATGTAAATGCAAAACAACTTGTAATTTTCTACTTAGCATTCAAAAAGAGGAAAGGGTGTATCTCAGTGTGACCAGAAGCAAATAAATTGAAGATGAATGTCACCTAAAGACTAAAAAAATGACACTTATATGAATACCTATTCCATTTTGATGCACCATCAACATGAAAAATTGTTGCTGTGGCAGCAGATATGCAGTGGAAAAGCCATGAAGAACAGATCATAAAACAAATCACCTCCTTCAAAAGTATTGAACCCCAACACTCTGACCATCTGAAACCTTAGTTTGTTTTCTTTTTCTTTTATTTTTCATTAATTTTTCTTTTTTTTTGATTTAATATGGTGATGAAAATTTGGGGGTTATGTTTTGAGTTGTGTTGCCTATATATGTAAACATGTGCTAACGTGTACCAACACGTGAAGAGGACTTTAAGGATGAACAAGCTTGCAGATAGCCTTGTTACTTCTACTTCATAATAACATTGAAACAACTTCTATTCTCTGTATAAGTGGTGAAAATGTTGTTAGTCACAGCAGAGTGGCTATCAGCAGCAGCAGTAGGGAATACAACTATAGCTCTGTAGTTTTTCAAGTACTGCTGTGCATCATATCCAACACATCCATTTTCATGTTGTTGCCTGGCTGTCTGCCATCCGCTGCTAACTCTTCTACAGCAACACAAATCTGACTTTACAAGCACCTATAACAGTCTTCTTAATCCTTCTCAGTCTGAAACACTGAAGCCAAGTGGAGAAAATAACTAACTAGCCATGCAAATAATGCTTTAGACGATGTCCAAATACATTACATCACCTAGCTCTCTAACAAGTGAGCCTAGCTTCTGCAGTTATGGTGCTTTTAAGGAGGGAAAGACATCAGTGCTGACCTCATGTCTGGGCTGATGTCTGAATAAACAATCTTTTATATTTTCTGTACATAGTATAATTAATATATAAATGTATTGACAATTTTAACTTAGTGACATTTAGTTGAAATTACTGTGAACATCAGAGATAAAAAAAATCAACTTGCAAACTGAAATATCTTCTAAAATTGTATTAATTACATATGTAGAAACACATCTAAATGGAAAGATGAGTGTTTACTTGGTGAAAGAGGACATTCAAAACAACACATAAGAGTACTTGTATGTACTAGAAAAATTGTGAAAGAAAATAGGTAAAGTAGGAATGTATTATTTAGTTTACCACTGTGCCAAGGTTTATGTTTTTAGAGGGTAGGATAAATGTATCTGCAATGAAGGATGAAGGCTATAACACTATTTCAAAAGTAGAAAACCCCAAAAACCCAACAATCCCCCCCCCCCAACTCTTCTATCTATTTAAAATTGATTCAGACACAATGGAGATCATTATAGCCTCAATATCTGTCAGCTGTCCTCTCCTGTGGATGCAACATTCATGGGATGGCTATGCATAATTTATACATGAGCTACGACATTGATCTATGAGTCAAACAAAAAACCACTGCTGAATGATGTGTACATGCAGAAAAGAAGCAAAAATAGAGTTGCAAATATCAAAACCAAGAACACTTCTTTTTTTCTACTCTTTACTCTTCTCATCTTCCTTGTTTTTCTGCTCTTCATAATAAGGATTTATTAACTATGAAAGAATAATATCAAGTAAAATTAGGTTTTGTGCAATTGTGTTTATTTAAACTTAAATTTTTTATATTGAAAAGCACTTTTTATATGCCAAGAATTACAGATATAAGTTGCTTCGGAATTGTTAAATTATTATAGGTAGGTAGGAAAACATTCATTAACTCTTATAAAAATAAATCAAATAGAGTTAAGTGATAATCTAGGTGATTCTTAGATCTTAGCATAATGCCATAGATGCGCACACAGTGGACAATGCCTCTTCTGTAGAAACTTCCCTTTAATTTTAGATACTTTCTAAGTTCTTCAGAGCAGATTCTGGGCTGCTATTGAGACTTACAGCTATTAAGAAAATATTATGAGAGTCTAGAGAAGAAAGATGGAAAAAATTATGAAGAAACATGAAAGAATGGGAGCTGTTTAATCTAAAAAAAGGGTTAAGGAGGGATCTGATGAGGTATGTTCTTAATTTTAGAAGCTGACAGAAGTCAGTGGATTACTCCTACTAAAATAATGTCTAGGTCATAATGTTTTCTGAATACTTTGCAACAGAACATATTATTATGAATATTCAAATAATTATCAAGGATACCTGGACATTAGTTTAAAGAAAAAAAAAAAAATTCTTCACTGTCTTATCTTTTGCTTTCTCTCATATGATGAAATAAACATTTCAACTGAAGCTGGCATGTGAACATACCAATACTGCTTGGACTGAAAAAGAGAAGAGAAAAAATATGTGTAATAATATGCAATTCTAAGTGTCTAAAACCAATTTACCTATTAATATTATGTATTTCAGTTGTGATTTTATTCCTAGTTTAGGTCCTCTTCAGAAAATGAGACAAGTAGTAGTTCCTAATTAGTAAAACCTGAGTGTTTCCTCCTTTCTGACAAGATCTTATGCCAAGTTGAAATCAACCAAATTCTCACCTTAGTCCCATGATTTATCATGCATGAATCAGCTCTACTCAAGATCCTACTGAGGGACAGTAGTATTAAAAATTCAATCCATTCTCCTTGAATTTTGACCCTTTCTGTTGATCTTGCAAGAAAGAATTTTCAAATACAGACAATTTTAGTGAATAGTTCTCTTCAAAGAGATGAAATCTGAAGCTGCCTGCTCTGCTGCCACAGTTGACCACAGTGTGAATAGACTGTAGGTCTTGTCCCTTTTGTAAACTTATGAGGACCTGGTTTGGTGACCTAGATGAAACAAACTAACTGCTCAAGGGTTGGATTTGCCATTTCATCAGGCCCTAAGCAGAATGAGAACAATAAAATAAACATTTCAATTATACTTTCAGCTTTTTATGCATGGTCTGGTCTTTTTCATATTGCAAGCAAAGAAGCTAGCATGGTCCATTTAAGAGAGTCCATTGGTGTTTCATCAGCTATTGATGAGATTGATGCGTAAAAGTGGCAAATCATTTCAATGTGAATCATTTACAGAGAAGTCTAAACATAACCAAATGTAGGTGACGACATACAAGAGGTCATTCAGCTGTACGACTGCTCACCATTCATCATGTAGTAAAGTGCACCTTTGATAATGGCTTGTACAAAATGGCATAGTCTCTCATGAGCTGAGCAAGTATATACACTGACAATTGTAAAACTGCTGCACTGCTTTGCTTCTCTCCATACAGATAATTCCAAAAAGCAATTTTCTCATAATATCTTTTCTTGTAGAGTAGCATCTCATTACCCATATACATTGTATTGATTAGCAAGTGTAGCTGTTTTCTATGTGTGTATCACATTTAACCTCCAAGGAGTCTACTGTTTTAATAGAATTAACTTTGAGAGGAAAATATTAATTTTTCAAGCAAGACAATGCTGTTAAAAAATCAGCATCTTTTAATTAAAAATGCTTACATCAGAAGAATGAGTATGTGAAGTCAATGCCTCCTTGTGATGTTGGAAACAGCCATAAGTGATCTTTTTCTTTTTTAATAGCAATGTTAATTTATCCCACTGAGAGAGACAAATGAGTTCCACCCAGCTACTGAAGAGTTTTAGAATTTTATTTAAGATCCTCAAAACAGAAGTTCCCTTTGTTCTGTGTATGTACAAAGGCCTGATCAAAAGCACAGGGAACCAGTGGGAGTCTTTCCTGCTATGTATCCTATGTCCCTTGTCTTAAAAGGTGAGATTTATTTCCATCTTCTCTATCACAAACTTTCTTTGTGTGTAACTGTGCTGTGCTCTGCACAGCTAGTACTTTTCTTGTGGTTACTAGCAAAAAAAATTCCAGATTGGTTAAGGACAATTTTGCTGATATAGTACATACTCCTGTTAACATATTATGCAACATGGATTTTAAAGTTTCTATTATAACTTTTAACCTTCATTTTTTTTCTGAATCAGAGTTTCAACCATCCTTAACACTGTACTTTTTTTCAAGAAGACTAAATTTCAAAGCTGTTCTGAAATTTTGACATGAATTTTGATAAGCCAAGGAAATTGAAAAATGGAGGAGCAGTGAGTGAGAAGCAGACCAGCATTTTGCCTTGGCATATGACACACTGGAATAGTTAAAAAAATTTTCATGCACATGGTCCTTGAAGGACATTAAAAAAAAAAAAAAAAAAAATGAAATGAATGCAAATGCTTTTCAAACAAAAAGTGACTTAATTGCAACAAGCAGTCAATTGCAGTACAAACAGTCATATGAGTGACTTCCTTGTGAACAGCTATTAGACCTTGTACTGAAATGCAGATTAAGAACAAGTTACTGGAAGTTGAAACTAGAAAAGTTAAAAGCATATTAGGCAGGCCTGTATGACTTTTTTTAAAAGGGAGAATGAAAAGCCAGTGGAGCAAGCTACCAAGAAAAGTGTCAGCTTCTTCTGCTCTTGCTAAATTTCTGGTTAAACCTGGTTGTGTTCCTAGCAAGTATAGTGTATTCAAGTGCTCATGTTTTAGTGAATTTTTGTCATTGAGTTCAATGTAGACATAATGTAGTGAGACATTACATTTTAATGGTGTTTTCTACATTTAAAGTCTATTAAACTGAATAGCTAGATCTACTTTAGAATGTATGGTATAATTGTAAAAATACTACTGTGCATTTTATTTTAACCATCCTGTAAATTTCATTCGTATTCATATCTCAGTGAGGACTGTTAGACAGCTTTCAAGTAAATATGCTATTGAGAAGAAAAAGGTTATTTTTAGGTGTAGATATCACCCCTAAGTTGAAGAAAAGCATCCTTTGATGACCTACTTCAAAGCTGTATGTTTGGGATTTTGATGATAAGAAAAACTTGTTTATCTTAACCAGATATTAAGGACACATAATATATACTGAGAATGTCAGTTCTCTTGCCCAGAAATGCCAGACATTTGAATAATCAATCAATATTCTTTGGCCCAGCATGTAAAGCTCTGGAATGACTTACTGGGAGGAAACTTTCATGCAGCCAGCAATCTGTCAACAGGTTACCAGGGGAACTTTTGTGCAAACATTCCTAACTCTGTGTGCTTAATTTCAGCCTAGTCATTTACTGTTATTTCTTTCTTTATCTTCCAATAAGAGAGATGTGCAGAACTTTAATGCTAAGCCCTAGAAATAAAATGAAATGTTGCAGGAAATAAACTCACAACATTTATTATCTAATTGCTGATTCTTGTCAGCCTTGTCTTACCTTTTACATTTGATAGTTTTAAGAGCAAAACTTAAATGTCCATCAAAGAACTGTCACTGGCATCCTCTACTCTACAAGGTGTAAAGCTACTAAAGATGCTCTTTTTCCCATGTAATACACATCAAAGATAGTTACAACTTGTGATTATTTATTTATTTGAAAAGAGCGTGGACATTTAAACCCAACTGTTCACAATCTTTTTCTCTTTCCTGGTATGGGTCAAAGCAGTGTAAAACTTGACATTAAAGCATAATCATCGACATCTGTGTTTGTCAATGAATTATTTGATCTAGTTATTTACCTGGAATCAATATATTTGAAGCAAATTGATTATTTTTAACTTATCAAATATGTATGCAGTTGCTACCACACAAAGCCAGGCTCTCAGGCTTTGCACATGTCAAAAAAAATCTGCTGTGTATTTGAATATGTGCCATCATGACTGCCACACTGAAATATTTATTTCAGAGCATTTTCAATGAAACATTATTCTTTCAGTTTTATGGTATTAGCTAGTTGTTTTACACTGATGATGATGGGCTATATCAGCATCTCTGCAGCTTCCTCCATGAATTCTGGTTCATTTTAATGTGATGTTTATGAAATTGGCTTCTATTTAATTTTACACTTCATTTTTGCTCTCTGAATATTATTCTATTTAAGTCTGGCTATACTCTTCTTCAATGGCATCTGCAAAGGAACTTAATATCGTCTAGCTTGACCTGTATTGTGGAGCTTCTTTTATCCTGCAGGAATGTAATTATTTAAAAAAGACTATCCAGTAATTTGTGACTGGATACTATCATGCACTTTTCTAAAAGACTTGCACAGCTGAAAAATAATTATTATGTATTTATGGGGAACTGTTACAGTCAGGCTGACTTCATTGAAAGAGAGTGCTCTTGCCTTTCAACTATGGAGAAAGCATTGCAGGTTTTAACCTGCAGTGAGGCTGTCCATCTGACATTCACTGCTCTCAGAACTGTGAACTAAAAATCTTCCCTTTCAGTAGGTTTTTTTTCACTTTATTTCTTTTGGATCTTTGGATAACACCTAGGAGATGAAAAGCATCTGCACTTGAGTAGGGACTGGCATATTTTCTCTGAGAAGTTACTATAATGCAGGAAAGTGAAACAGCTGATGTGATAAGTGTTTTCCACCTTTAGTTACTGTGACCATTCTGAGATACAGTAATGACTATTTCAGCTGTACTTTACAATTTTCTCAGCTCTGTAAAAATATTAATATGTTCAGAAATGTACTTCAGTTCAGATGAAAAATAAGTTATTTGTGTGTTGTACTCATCCAGTAAGGGAAGCCAGAGAAACCAGAAAACTAGCTTTTAGATTTGGGCCCCAGGACATGTCTTGGACCATAAAACAAGACAGGGAAGACAGGAAAGGGTCCTTGATTGTTGGAGATTGCCTCTGGTCTGGTTGTGACTGGTGGTGTAGCTGCCCAGTAGAGGAGGCTGCAGTGCTGCATGACATCATGTGGCTCATCCTGTGGGACAACCATGCCAGTGTTTATTCCATTGTTGATTTTAGGAAGGAATCTCTGTATAGTTCTACAGTGTACATATCTTGAGAGCAGTAAGGTATATATAATGACACAGATAAATAGCTTGGAGTATATATGTTTGAAATCTAACTTAAACTGTAATATGTTTTGTGGGTTGTTTGGACTGATTATCATTCTACTGATAAATGTTACTTACTCAAACCCGAGTTTACCAAATAAGGATAATTTTGAATTTATTTCCAGTAAAAAGATAATTTGCTTTCCATTTCAACTTCCCATTTGATATCTCTGAAAGGAAACATCCTGAAAGGAAACATCCCATTAGCTAACTTGTGCAAGCTCACCTAGAAAATCAATGAAAATGTTGGAAAATAGATTCATCTGTACTGTAGATGAGAGATGGCATATTTATTTTGTCATTCTTTCTTCCAACTAATTTTTTTTCTAATAGCTATTGTCTGAAAACTTGAAATCACTGATCATTTTGGTAGAAATGTTAAAATTTGACATTACTGGGCCCATGTTTTCAATGAAATATATATAAATATTATTAGCTTTATCTGATTAAAAATATACACATTTTAGCTTTGTACTTTCATACATGAAAATAATGTTCATGTGACTTAACGTAAAAATTATGAGAATATGCTATCACAAGATGTGAACAGCATATGCTCAAAGTAAGGTAGAAATTCATATGTTGAAGCAACAATATTAAATTATCAAATTTTCAGCACATAGCACATGCTAAAAAGCTCTTTTTTTCTCTAGCAAGCATTGTAACATTTTGAAGAGTAGAGAATAAGGGAAGGAAAGTGCATTTAATCACAATATTGTGTTTGAGTTCTATCTTAGCCAAAGCTGTCCCAATTTTAGTAAGGACTGAAGAACATACTGAACTTTTTTCTTCCCAGAAGAAAAAGTATTCACTATAGATTAAATATTTCTAAACTGACATTATCAAAACCCACAGATACAACAGCTGAGTAACAGAATAACCAGTCTGGAGTTATGATGCTGTTTAATGTTTGTTAGGTTGTTTGTTTACTTTACACTAGTGGCTTATCTAAATAAGAAGCCTTCATGAAGATGTTAGAAACAGTTACTGGCGTAGGTATAACTGAGCTATATCAGTGTAAGTTTATTCATTTGCCTGTAAAATATTTGTTGGAATAAAATATATATTTAATATACTTTATAAACAACATACAGATATGTTAGTTTTGAAAAGAAGGATCATGAAACAAAATAGGATCAATAGGTTACTTCAGGTATTTATTTTATTGAAGGACTACATATTGCTTTGAAATTTTATCATGCATCACTTTAAAGTGTGTTGAGCCAGATCCCCAATCTGCATAAACCATGGACAGCATTCACTTGACACTTTTGAAGCTTTTGGAAAGTTATTGTGAAGAATTAGACTGTATTAGGGACAATCCCTACTGAAGCTGTTTGCAAGTTCTTGAAAATTTACATTTGAATTTACATTTGCAAGTTAAATTTACAGTGTGGTTTGTTGTAGGTTGGGTTGATTTAGTTAGGGATTTTATTAATGTTAGTTAGGTTTGTTCCTTGTACTCCCCTATTTTCCCTCACAGTGGTTTGCTCCAAGTTGTTCACCCCAAAAATTCCTGCCACTCAGATCCACAGTCACCTGTCAATCTTCTCACCTCTCCCTGTTTTCTCCTTATTTGGTTCTGTCAGTCAGGGGTTGTCACTCCTTGTTGAGGTGTCAATCTTGTAACCACCCCCAGCTTCTTCATGAAAGTTCTGCATCAATCACCCCACTTTAGCCCTTCTATTTGTCCCAGAACGCTGCACCCACCTCTGTTATGTTACCATTGGTTGTTATAATTGATGTCACTCCTCTATTGTTTGTCCCCATTGGGCGAGCCAGGTTTCCACCCCTGTCCGCCCACCTCCTACTTAACCTGTTGTCGTTCTTTGTTCTCCGGCATTTTGCACTGTGTCACTCTGAGAGCATTTTGTTCCGACCATGCATGGGGGAATAAAAGTTCTTAGGGCTTGCAAGCAAAGCATCCTTCTCTCGTCCCTTCACCTCCTCTCAGCGTGTGAAGCTACCAAAGCTGTGTTACCCATGCCGCAGTGCTCAGCATTACCAGGGAGGCAGATGCCATTACCCTGGTGTGCCCACACACACGTGGCGGCAACCTGGCCTTACACAGGCAGTGCTAGCCGGTGCTTCTCGACTGCTTGAGGTTGTGGCAGGTAGCCGCTGCAGTGGTTGTTCTCTCTATGGTGTTTGTTGAATTGAAAGTGATGTTTTTGGCTGAGTATTGAACATAACTTAAATTCCAGCTAAAACAGACTGTCTATTCTTTGGAAATAGAGAAAAATCATCTTTATGAAACAAATCTCATTTGGGTGAAGAAACCTTTTCTGCTTTAATCAAGGACTTTCAGTTGGGGAGCTGGAGAAATGGAGAATATCAACATGAGGTCAGAGAACAGTTTTGTTATCTGTGAGAAAGACACCTGCCTTTGGCTGACTTACAAACTCCTAAAAAATGTTGTTTGCACATGGTAGATATGGGTTTGTGTGTGTCTGCCAACATACTCTCTGAAGATGCCATCTGCATCAAGCACGTGGCAGCACAAGGAGAATCTTTGTGGGTTCCAGGGTCCACTGAGGTTATGGGCACACAAACCAAAAGCAAGAAGGCTCCTCCTGAGCATGTAACAATGCTCTTGCTGTTTCTCTGCAACAGTGGCAGAACAAGATGTGAAGTATGCAAAACCCAAATGTACGTAAAAACCTGGGTACAAACTTTTATGTTGTAAATATTTTTCTGACTTAGCAAATTTCTACTCATGTAGGAAAACATATTTATGACATTGACTACAGCTACCTTACCTATGTTCATTTTAAGGACATTTATCCTTGCACTATTGTGCATAGAGTCCCAAACAAGATGGCATTAGGATCTACTGGAAAAAAGCTTCATTGATATTTCACATATTTTACAACAGATTAAAAACTAGAAGAAAATAAATTGATCTAGTAATTTTCATAAATTACTTTTCTTTTATTAATAAGAAAACCAGATTGCCACACTAATGAGATAATTAAATATATCTTTTACACAAAGAATATTCCAAGAAATGAATCAATATTTTCAGTAAATACTGTGATCCAAGTTATCCTATTATTTTAGGTTTGTACCTTTCATGGTATTTGCTTTTGATTGCTGTTTTGTTTCTTGCTGTAAATGTCAACAATGTGCAACCTGAAGTAATTATTAGGAAAAGTGATAGCATATTTGCTAGCAGTAGAAATGCCAGTGTATCTCCTGTTTCTCCCTACAGTTAAATGCTATTATTTTTGCCAGACACATTGGCAAAAAACATTGTTGCGAGTTCACACAGTTAGGATGATTTCCATCACTTCCATGGTGATGAAAAAGGATGCTGTGAAAGAGAAAATATTTTACATAAGAAAAGAAGCACAGAGAAATTAAACAACTTGCCTAAGGTCACACAGGAAGCTTCTAAGAGAGGTATGATTTAAAGAAAAGTCTTCTGAAAATTATATGAAACACCTTAACTAGAAATCTACCTTTTTCCTATAGCAGGCTTTTCCTTTCCTCAAAACAATTATTCCATATAATTTGTGGTATCTGCAAATAAAATTGTTTAATTATGACTAATTTTAGAATAATGTGATGTCCCTCTTTTTATGTTAGCTCTCTAATGCCAGCTAAAATAAACACAAAATCCAATTTTTTTAAGCAGTGATGTTACACCAAATGTATCCAATCTTTGTATTTCAATAGCTACCTAGAATAACAGCATGAAACTGCTTTCTCTGAACTCATGCTAGGAACAGGAAATTTTGCAAAAGTATTCCTAATGACAGTCAACCTCTTATTAATTGATGTTTCCTTGGATAGAAATTAACTTCAGGAATAATTAAAAGTCAGTTGGATTTTGGGAAAAAAATTCTTATGAAATTCTAGTTAATTTTTATATACAAAATTATTTATATGATGTATGTTTTAGATACAATATTGAGTAGACTGTTCCACAATACAAATAATTTTCTCAAAGATTGCTTTAATTATATTATTACATCAATCAAAATTATTAAAACTTGAAAATAAATAAATAAAAAGTGTCTGTCAAAAAAATTTAATCCTGAAATTTCAAAACTTAGCAGCTGCTGACAAAACCTTATAGCAACTTTTTCTGGACCAGAAATTTAAAACAGCCTGACAGAAAGGGGAGATGCTATTTAGATGATCAGATGTTGCTTTTCACTTCAAATACAAAAAGATGGTAACATTTTCCAACAGCCTCAACATCCCTTACCCCACTCTAGCTGGTAGTTCAATTTTCAACAGTTTTCATTGAGTTTAAGACAGTATTGTGTCCATTGATTAATTTCACTTATCTCCTCAGAGTGCAACCTGCCCACATCTACTTTTTTTTTTTCCTTTTACTTTACATAGTGGGGGTTTTATTTAGCCAGATAGTAGTTCAGCATCTCCTATGCTTCTGTTCTTTTATCAAGCACTACTCTTCCTAAACGCATGGAGATACAATATTTCTCTATTTTCAAGACCTATGAAAATGAGTAGTGTGGTGATTTAACCCCATGCAGACACGTTCTCATTCCCCACTTCCACCAGGTGGGATGGAGAGAATTGAAAAAATCCATGGATTAAGATAAGAACAGTTTTATAACTGAAATGAAGTAAAATAGTATTATGATAACTGATAATTATAAATAATAAGGATAATAGTAATGAAAAGGGAGAAAACAAAAAGAGAGAAATAAAATTTAGGTGTAAAAAACCAGTGATACACAAAATTGCTCACCACCCCCTGACTGATCCCCAACTTGTTCCTGAACAGTGATTGATGACTCCTGGCCAAATTCCCCAAGCTAATTTATTGGGTATGATGTTCTGTGATATGGAATATCGTTTTGGTAGGTTTGGGTCAGCTGTCCTGCCACACTCTGCTCCAGCTTCTTGTGAAGCTACTCACTGGCAGAGTATGGGAACCTGAGAAGTCCTTGACCTAGGCAGTGTAAACACTACTTGGCAACAGCTAAAACATCAGTGTGTTGTGTTATCGATATTTGTTACAGAGAGATGCTTTATCATGCTGGGCAGCGACAGCAGGGGGGCAACCTTCCCCCCATGAGCTCTGCTATTCCCAGTTATCGCTTGGTCCGGCACAAGAACAGATAACGACGACACAGGTCTTTGGATAGAATTAGATGGATTTATTCCTGGACTTCAAGACCTGGAACCCCAAGACAAGACTTAGGGGGTCTGCAGAGGTTTTTATAGGGGGAGTGGTAGAGGGCAACCAACCAATGAAGGTATGGCACGGGAAGAGATTAGGGCAGGACTAACATTCTATAAACCTATCAGGGAGAGCAGGGGAGGGGGATAATACCAAGTAACAAATGGGGTATCAAATACTACAAGATAGACAAGCAACACTCTGGAAGAAGGGGTAGGAATAGGGACGATTGACAACTTGGGAGGGAGGAAGTTAGGGAGGGGCTTGGGGAGATTGGCAACTCGGGAGGGGAGGAGATTAAGGAGGAGAATAGTGGGCTAACAGAGACTTAAAGCAAAAACCACACCACAACAAATATTATTCTCATACTGATTCCAAAACATTGCACTCTGCCAGCTAGGGGAAAGAAAATTGAGTTGAGAGTTCACAGCTGTAAAGGAGCTGGCTACTGTTTCACATATGAACTTTGCTGAGCATTTTAAGGAGTCAAGGCTTTAGTGGTTCCATGTATCTCCACATAAGCACGTAGCTGACGTTGTAGCAGGTTGATTTAGCAATTTTTCTTTTAGTACTTTCAATTCAGAGGAAAATGCAAGTTCAGTTTATTCTCATTTGTGAATGTCCTGGATGCAGTAGAAACCAGTATAGTTGTATTTTACAGACCATATGGAGACCTGAAGAGTCATTCTTAATTATAGTCACAGAAACAAAAACAAGAGGGCAAAAATTCATCATTATGCTTTCTAATCAGATGAAAAGTAATTTTGATAATGTTATCAGCAGTTTCTTCCAAGTAATCCTTTTATTTTTGATTAAGAATAAATGATATTTTTTTCCATACAAGATGTGAAGCACCGTGACTAATATTCTTAAACTTTTCAGTTTAAATTATTCAGATACTTCAGGCAATTGCTGTCTAAATAGGTTAAACTGTATGTGGTAGAATAGCAATGAATATGTTTTTCTCTGACCATAAAAGTGGTTAGATTACCCCTGATACTCTTTTTAATGGCAATTGGTATGCTTTTCTGTTCTTCCTATTCTGATTACTATAGGAGGATGAAGCATTTCCTGCAAATCAGGACAGAAGGAAAGTCAAATAGAAAGCTGAAAGAGAACTGAGACAAGGATAAAGGACAGTTATTAAATTTGTGAACTCTATCAGGGGACAAGAAGATAAACTGTATGACTGACTAGAACTGTATTGGAGTCTGACATTTCATTTTTATGCAGGTCTTGGTTTGATAAAGGTAATACATTGAAGAACAGTGCAATTCCACAAAAGCAGTTAGCAGATTCATTGAATATCAAGATGGCTAAAGTGCTTCTCTTTTGTTGCTATCTCATATTTTTATATGGGGCAATATAGTGCAGAGGCTCATGACTGAAGATCAGACTCTCTGCTGTTGTAGCAAGTTTATTATAAGATTCCTTTTTTATTGCATACGGGAACATAATATCTAGTTGACAGGTTTTGTCACTCAATTTGTAGGGCTGTATTAATTTAGTATTTTTTTAGGCTATATGTACCCAAGCCAAAAAAAAAAAAAAAAAAAAAAAAAAGGAAATGCATAAAGGAATGAGCTGTAAGCTCACCATTAGCTAAACATTGAATAAGTGATGAAACAGAGAACAAAGGGCTAAGATGAAATGCATTTGAGTGTGAAGAAACTACAATTGGTTGCAAAGTTAGAATCTATTTTAGGGCACAGTCAGGCACCAACACCATCTGTTTGCTAAAGAAAGAAAAAGAGAATAAAAATGATACGATTATTTATCAGGTGGGAGTAAGGCAATATGGCTTGAAGCCCTGACAGCCCTAGACTGAGTCTGTCCAGCCTGTGTTCTGTAAAGCCAGATTAGTAAATATGCCAAGTCCTTGACAGAATTAGTCTTCCCAATACTGCCTCAGATTCAGGGCATGGGAAAAACTAGCGCAGCAATCAGTAGATTTTCTGCCAGAATGTGAAAACATGGGTTATATTAAATATTTATGAATGGGTATCTTTCTGTGAAGAATACCTTTGTTCTCCATTTTGCTAAAACTTTTGCTTTAGTAATTACCCCAAAATACATAAATTTTGTTAAAAATTTACTTACATATGGAGAAATTTCAAATTGTGTAATGCACAATTTGATATTTTTATACAGGTATTTTCTCCAAAAAAAAAAAAAAAAAAAGTTTTGGTGTTCCTATTGTAGATCCTAGATCTTAAATAGATTAGGGGTGAAAGGGAAATGTCTCTATTGTTCCTCACTATAGTCTAAAAGCTACAATGCCCTTTAAAACACTGTTAAAACTTACATTGTGCCCACATAGGGTGCACCTACACTACTGATTATTTCTATACAAAGAAGAAGGTAGGAAGTTTTGACTTCCCATGATTATAGGGTCATGTTGTGCAGCTGTACCTAATAGGCAATGCTAATTAGGTTTCTGTACAGGTTATTTTGCTGTCATGCTAAAATCCTCCACACATGTAGAGAGCAAAATGTTGGAAGGTTATTTTTCTACCTTGCAAGTGGTAATTTCTGCATGGTTTGGTAACAATATCATTCTTGTCTTAGCCATGAGGGAAACCTTGAAATGTGCATAGAAACATTCTATAGTGCACAGCAAACAGTTAATCCCGGCACAAATACAACCTAAATCTACAGCTGAAGAGAGCCATTCCAAGCAAAAATTCACCACTATTGATGCACACAGAGTTTCATCTCAAGATAATTTGCTTCCCATTGTAAAATAATGGAGCCTTACTTCTCAGCTGAGTGGGAGATTCTGGCTATTTCTTCATCATCAAGTACTTTGGCCATCAGACTTGATCCAGCTACTTCCCTGCTCCTACTTTACACAATATCGTATCAGTTCCAAGCTTCCTTTCAGAGCAAATCAACTAGCTCCCATTTAAACAAGTGTTTCTTTAGATGGATGTTCTCTCCAGGGATCTTTCTTGGTAGGCTCTATGGATTAATCTCAAACGTTTGGGTCTTTGAACTCCCCATAATTCTTCATGCTCATCCATACAGGCCTTACTCTTATTGCAGATCAGTTATGTCCTCCATTTCCTCAAGTGATAACTTTCTATTAATTACTCATGACAATAGAGGAACCATGTCTACAGTAAAAAGAAGATTTTAAACTCAGAGGAACACCACAAGGAATTTAGAAGAGACCTTGGCCAAGTTATACACAAAGTGGAGATAGCCTGCCCAGTCTAGTAGTGTCCAGCCATGGGCAATGTGGAGATCAGACTTTTGGGCAATGTGGAGATCAGGCACCCTGTGGCCTGGGGACCCGTGGACTCTCTCACAGTTATTCTTAGTCTTCAGTGTGATCAAAGAGGAAATCCTTTGATCCATCCTTCACATCCTTACTACAATGATGTGGCTTTATTTAACAAAGATTGTTTAAACAAAATAACATATAAAATCTAGAAATTAAAGTGCCACTCCTAGTAGGCAGCTTACTTGATTTAATTGTGATTTCTTTGTTTACACACACTTTATACGTAGACTGCTATTATTCATTATTTTTGTTAAGCTTTTCAACCAAACTTAAAAATGTCACAGGTGATTAACATTTTTCATATGCATCCAAATCTACTGAATCCAAACAAATGCAGTAGATTTTTTCTTCAGTGTAATTTTTTAGTCTCACTCAGAGTTCAGCTTGACTTGACAGTCAAATCCATTTAAAACTTGCTTTGCTGACTTATTAAAGTACAGACAAAAAGGAATGTCTCTCTCTGAGGTTCTTCTTCCAAATACCATTAATTTGTGTTTTTTCTTCACTAATTTGAATGTCACAGCTTACTGTAGTCCCTAAGAGCAAAAGGTGTAGCATATAACTCAGGATTTTACTATGTTTTATCCTGCTGTACTTGGAAAAACCAAATCAATACATAAGGCAGCTTAATCACTCTGATGCCCTTCTTATCTGAGTAGGGAAATAAACTGAGTGGCTTAGGTTCATTAATATTGAGAACAAGCATGGCCACATCATTATGTTGTATTAAATTAATCTCTGTACTGAACTCAGTAACCTACATTTGGCCTCATATCTTGACTATGACATCAAAAGAGTGAGAATCCTTCTGCTTTTCTGAGAATTTATTTCTGTGGTAGTTTGTAACATTATTTTATTTACCTTTTTATCTATATCTCCCCATTTCTTGAACTGTTGCATACACTGTTACACTAAAGCATATGGCTGAAACAGACATGTTTTTATTTTTGTTTTGTGGTACTGATGGGTTATTTGAAAAAAGTCTAATTTCAGACAACAGGTCTTGCATAATTAGAAGATATTGAGGTCCATGATTATCCTATTTGCCTTTTTCTCTTTTGGGGGTGATATCCACCACAGTGGGAAAGGTGCTTAGGTCTAGAAATAGACCACCCATGAAGCGTCAACAGAAATGTGTGCATAGCAGAATTCAAAATAACTTATTTGTGTGGGTATGCATGTATATGCACTGTCATCCATTGAAATAAATAAGAAATTGCTTCCACTTTTTTTTTTTGTTTTTCTAGAATTCTATAAAATGTACACAGAAATAATAAAGAAGACTATAGCTAGATACTGACTAAAAAGACACATTTTACAAGTAGAATAATTTATTCTATAAAGCAAGGTTTTCTTTTTGCCATTAGAACTTTTGAGAACACTAGTATAACATAGCCTGTTTTTGCATGCTATATTTAGACATTTAGAAGACAATAGCAGAGAAAGAAAACCATAAAAGCAAACATAATGAGTTTGGCATTTGCAAAACACATTTTCATAAAATCAGCGATTCTCCATATGTGACACAAAAATTTATCTTGAAAAACACTTGAAATTAACTGTCTCTAAAAACAGCGGAATGAACTTGCTAATGTTACCTGAGTTAATGCATGAAAATCACTGATAGTTTTGGTGGATTATTGTACTAGATTTAATTTCATATGGAGACAGACATATCATTCAGCCAGACATGAAAATTATTTAGAGTTTTAAAGCTTTCTAGTAGTGAAAAAATAATACCCATGGACTGTTAAATAATCAGACTATATAAATACTTTGGTTTTCAAAATATTAACAAAAGATTGCATGCTTTTATTGCAATATGCCCTGCATATTAAAAATTCTTGGCATAAATTTCAAAAATAGCTTGTACATAATATATGTGTGCCTATATTTTGAAATTTTTCACGTGAATTGCTTGAGGACATTTGAATGCTTTCACCACATAATATTTTGGTTAGACTGATGCTATGTGTGTATTGAAGATGTAACTATTGAGGTCTAAAGCCATACTCAATACTGCAGATTTAAATATATGTGAATCTGTCAACTACAGTATTAGTATCATTGCATGTGCAGACAGATTATTATTTAAGTCCCACCAGGCGCTTGAGAATTTCCCAATTCAAGCTTACAATTGAATAAAATATTTCCAGTGAAAAATTACATTTTTACATTTTTCACATTACAGTGAAATTAGAATTTGTGTTATTATTTCAGATATATAAAACCTGAAGCTTAGTTTTATACTTTATAATGATGCATTTTAAAAAAGGTGTAAAAGTTAAAAATGTCAAATATTGGGTATATACACATTTATTGTTACATATAGTTATGTATATGCATCTTTACAATGGCATCTCTATATAGGTGATATACGTTTGAAGGGGATTTCAACATTGTGTCTTAGTGTAAGAAAAAATTTCAGCATTTCAAAATGGACATTTGCATTTGAAACAGGTTGTAGTATAGTATTTTTCTATGCATGGAAAATATCTGCCTAAAATGAGAGACAAGAAGATATGCTCACAATAGGAATAACTGTTGGACATGCAGGTGAAAGTTTGAGAAAACCTGAGCTTCAGCACCTAACCTAGGTTTAAATGCCAACTAGCTTGAATCAATAATTTTACACAGCGGGCAAAAGTGTGGAAGTAATCACTTTTGTGTTGGATGTGATGACATCAAACAGATGCTATCTGATGGTCTCCATAAAATATTACTTTAATCTTTCATTTTTGATTTTAACCAATTTTAGTGTAATTTATAGTGCTAATTAGTAATGGCTGAAAGATAAACATTCTAAAAAATAGTCTTAGCAGGAATAAGTAAATAAAAAGCTCTGAGAAAGAGCTGAAACAGACATGAAATTCATGATAGAAAACTATAAAGACAGGACACAGAAAACAGAATTAAACAGAAATATTTTTTCTCATTTTATTTTCCTTTTGTTTCTATTTTTAACTTTTTTAAAGATTAAAACAATTGCTTAAGGAAACTAAGATTATATCAAGTGATAAGTCATTGCGTATTCTGTGTTTGAAATTTTCAAGAGGAAAACACAATTGATTTCCTTTTGGACAATTTGGGTTTTGTGGTATAGAGAAGAAGGATGACACAACAGGAGGGAGAGAGGCAAGAGGTAACAACAAACCCCATAAAAGTAACTTCTTTCAAAATGGAACTTGATCAATGGATTATGTAATGTGGTTATCTTCTCTAGCATTGGCAAACGAATGATCTCCATGACCAAGAAAGTCCTTTATGACCTAATGTACTCCAGTATCTATCATTTAAAGTTTCTTCAGGGATCACTCAATTTTCAAGATGATGGTTGTAATTGAACCATAAGCTGGTAAATACATTCAGTTGGAACAGGAGATAGCAATTCCTTATGGAGTTCAAGTTGTTCCCAGAGCACAGAAGTTGGAAATTTCCATCTCAAATGATTGAATCTGTTGCATAGTTATGGTGACAATATGATTGTATTTTTTCCTTTATTTGCACATTTACTATCCAAAGCTCTGTTAGATTTTGCTAACTGCAACATACAGGAGATTTTTTTCAATCATGGGTACTGACTTTACTAAGATTACTCTCTCTGAATTTAGAAATAAACCAAGGTCATGCTCTGAATCAGGACTTTCAGCTTTTCAAGCTGCTTCATGAATGTGAACTCCACACAGATTGGGATTGATACTGGTTGGAAAACCTGAAAAGCAGCAATATCAAGAACTTTTCTTATTTGGAGTGAACACTCTTTCTGACATCATATTCTAGACAGTCTGTCTCACTGCTGTCTGGAATGGAGCATGAAACCCTTCCTGTCATCCTCTCATTGTGTAGAAACTGCACCTCATATCTGCTTTAAAGGCAGGTAGTTAAAATTGTTATGTTGGGAATTTGTGGAAGGAAGCATAATGGAAACATATTCCAGCAGAATACTTTTTATCTAAGAGTGAAATGGAAATAAAAATAGAAATCTTTTAGTATGACAAAAAAGTTTGTCCTCAGAGAAATAGAAAATCCCATTAAAGTGTTTTCTTGCTGTTAGCTGAAGTTGCAGCTGGAGTTTAAATCATCATCAGTGCACTTTTCATTACAGATCACTGCTACTTGACTGCAAATCATTGCTACATTTTATAGGAGTGAAATTCATAAAGGAGCATACATAATAAACTTTTTGGTTTCATGTCAAAGTTGAATAATGGGTATGACTTGTGGCATATTTGCCCTTGATGTTATATTGCAGATGAATATTTTTCTTTATTTTATTAATGCAGCATTACTTAATCTTTTTTCTTTATAGTCAGTACAGTCATTAGGCAGTGACACTAATACTGTTAAGATGTTATAGATATACAAATAATAAAAGCGAAGAAGAACAATTTGGAATATCTTCTCTGTTTCTGGACTTACATGATTTCAGATTTGATTGAAAATTCATTTATGTATTACAGAATCACAGAATCACAGAATCACAGAATAATGAGGTTGGAAGAGACCTCTAAGATCATCGAGTCCAACCTATGTCTTAACACCTCAACTAGACTATAGCACCAAGTGCCATGTCCAGTCTTTTTTTAAACACATCCAGAGATGGTGACTCCACCACCTCCCTGGGAAGACTATTCCAGTACTTTATTTTTCTTTCAGTGATTTTTTTTTCCTAATATCTAACCTGTACCTTCCCTGATGTAGCTTGAGACTGTGTCCTCTTGTTCTGTCAGTTGCTGCCCGGTGGAAGAGACCGACCCCCACCTGTCTACAACCTCCCTTCAGGAAGTTGTAGAGAGCAATAAGGTCACCTCTAAGCCTCCTCTTCTCCAGGCTAAACAACCCCAGCTCCTTCAAACGTTCCTCATAGGGCTTGTGTTCAAAGCCCCCCACCAGCCTCGTTGCCCTCCTCTGGACACGGTCAAGCATCTCAATATCCTTCCTAAACTGAGGGGCCCAGAACTGGACACAGTACTCAAGATGTGGTCTCGCCAGTGCCGAGTACAGGGGAAGAATGACCTCCCTACTCCTGCTGGTCACACAATTCCTAATGCAGGCCAGGATGCCATTGGCCTTCTTGGCCACCAAGGCACACTGCTGGCTCATATCCAACCGGCTGTCGACCAGCACCCCCAGGTCCCTTTCCGCCTGAACACTGTCCAGCCACACTGTCCCCAGCCTGTAACGCTGTAGGGGATTTTTGTGGCCAAAATGTAGAACTCGACACTTAGACTTATTAAACTTCATGCTGTTGGACTCTGCCCGTCCATCCAACCGATCTAAGTCTCTCTGCAGAGCCCTCCTCCCTTCCAATAGATCAACACAAGCTCCCAGCTTAGTGTTGTCTGCAAATTTACTAATGAAGGACTCAATGCCCTCATCCATGTCATCTATAAAAATATTAAATAGAACTCGTCCCAGTACAGACCCCTGAGGGACACCACCGGTGACTGGTCGCCAGCTGGATGCTGCACCATTCACCATCACTCTCTGGGCCCGGCCATCCAGCCAGTTCCTAACCCAGCGAAGAGTGCTCCTGTCCAAGCCGTGGGCTGCCAGCTTATCTAGGAGTATGCTATGTGAGACAGTATCAAAGGCCTTGCTGAAGTTTAAATAGACAACATCCACAGCCTTTCCTGCATCTACCAGACAAGTTACTTCGTCATAGAAGGAGACCAGGTTGGTCAGACATGACCTACCCTTTGTAAACCCATGTTGACTGGGTCTGATACCCTGGCCATCTTGTAAGTGTTGTGTGATAGCACTCACTGTGAACTGCTCCATTATCTTACCTGGTACTGATGTCAGGCTAACTGGCCTGTAATTATCAGGATCCTCCTTCCTACCTTTTTTGTAAACGGGTGTCACATTGGCCAGTTTCCAATCGCCTGGTACCTCACCAGTGAGCCACGACTCCTGATAAATGATGGACAGCGGCTTCACAAGCTCATCTGCCAGCTCCCTCATCACCCTAGGGTGGATCCCATCTGGTCCCATTGATTTATAAATATCCAAGTGTCCCAGCAGTTCTCTGACTGCCTCCTCTTGGATAACAAGAGGACCATTCTGATCCCTGGCACCACCTACCAACCCCTGAGGACAGTTGTCTTGAGGATAAGCTGTCCTACCAATAAAGACTGAGGCAAAGAAGGCATTAAGCATTTCTGTTTTTTCCTCATCTTTAGTTACTAAGTTGCCTGCCTCATCCAATAAGGAACCGAGGTTGGTTATACCCTTCCTTTTATCATTGATATATTTGTAAAAACTTTTTTTATTGTTTTTAACAGAAGTTGCCAAGTTAAGTTCAAATTGAGCTTTGGCCTCCCTGATTTTTTTTCTACATGCCCTAGCAGCTCCCTTAAATACTTCCTGAAACAGGCAGCAGCAGGGATGAGATGAAAAGGAATCATATGGGATCCTGTTGCATCCTGGACTTTGGGTTTAGATCGGGGTTCTGACGTGTCTTTGCAGATTCTGTGTACCCCTGGTGTGTCCCCCGGTTTTCCCCTCCCTGCAGTATCCGGTTGCCGAGTTGCCTTACCATGTGGGCCGGCTCCCATCCCCCCTGTCTCTTCCTGTGGGTTCTTCCCTGGCATTGCCCCTCCCCCGTGGCCGGGGCCGCCCTGGGCCCCCGGCGCCACCCCTGCCACTTCCCCCTTGGCTCCTGCCTTCCACACCACACCCCTGCAGCCCCGGGACTGCCCCAGACCCCGGTGCCACCCCTGCCATGCCCCTGTTGGCTCCCCTGGGCCACGCCACGCCCCGGGACTGCCCCAGGGCCTAGTGCCGTCCCCTGCTGCATCCCTATTGGCTTCCCCAGACCACGTGACACCCCCCGCTCCACCCCCGATAAAAGCCCCGCATGGCCATATTCCCCAATACAGGAACGGGGAGCACACCAATAAAGTGCTCTCAGTTCCTGCCACGGGGAATTTGGTCCTTCCTTCAACCCCTTTATCCCTCGTGTGCAGCGGTAGAAACGGCCGACCTGGAGGCCGCGGAGCCCGGGAACAGCGGCAGGACCGGGACCGGAGGAACTGTGGTGCCCTGCTGGGCATGGCGGCTGCTCTGTAGCAGGGGAGACAGCAGAACACTGCAAGATCCTGATGAAAATCTTTTAGAAAGCAGACTTCTTATCTTCGGTCAGAGGTAAGCACTGAAGAGCAGCTTTACAACCAGTTTCAGGAGACATTTAGAATCAAGTTTTCTGTTGTTATTTTGATGTACTCATCCAATCTCTTCTTAGAAGGGAAGACACATATGCTAGGGATTGTTTCCAATCTGTTTGTAAAGCTCTGTATGAATAGTTTGATTTCAAAAAAAAGATTCAGACAGGGTAAAATTAATTCTTGGGCTGAAAACAAAGACTTCTCTACACTTCAGCTGCAATTATATCACCGAACCACAAAAATATAAACTGGATGAATATCACCTACTGCGACAATGCGTTATTTTTCTTGGCCCCGGTCAGCTCCCTTGGGCAACTCTGGGTACCTCTGCTTCTCGGCGGGGCTGGTGCTTGTCGCGATTCCCAGGCGCTTCTGCTGCTGCGCACTGGGGCGGGCTGGCCGCGCTTTGCCATCAGCGCTAGGGAGGAAATAAAGAGGCGAAGGAATTGTCCAAATTCATCCGTGAGGGAGGCTGGAAGGCTTTAATGGCCGCAGGAGCAGCGGTGGAGAAGCTGCGGACCGCTCCCAACTCCGCGTGGGAGAAAATGGCCCTGAGATCTGGGAGGCGCAGGGTTTTATCGGGGGTGGGATGAGGAGAGCAGAAGCCCTTCCGCCCAATGGGGACAGGCGCTGTGGCGATGACACACGCTGTGGACCACGGCGCCCAACGGGGACGCGACAGGGGTGGGGCTCCAGGCTCTGGGGCGAACGGGGTTGCGGGATCGGGATGACAGACACAGAAGTCTTCAGAGTGGACAGGAAGTGGTTACAGGAGTGGCAGGTTGAAGCTCCAATAGTAAGAGACCCAGAGCAAACCACTGCGGGGGGGGAAGAAACACGAGGGGTGCACGGGGGTACACAGAACTCAGCTAGCTAACATAGATCAGAACCCCTAATCTGAACCCAAACCTGGGATGCAACAACCTACTGATTGTTGAGTATAATTTTAGTCTGGAAACCAAGATTCTTCAAGTATCATCTCATAGTTTGCAAAATAATTTTCACCTCTTCCTTGGATAGAATTTAAACTTCTTTTACAAAGAGCAGGATAAATATGCAGTCTTTTGATCAAAGAAAGTTTGTTTCTCTTCAGGTCTCTACCAGCCTTTTTACTGAAATGTTGTAGTGCATACATTGCATAGGAGGAGTTCTGACAGTAAATTATCAAAGTGAATGCAGGTTTAGGTGCAAGGGAAATGAAGAAGTCAATGGTTTCTTGAATATCATGCATATTTGAAATAGGAAGGATAATTTTAGAAATATTACCATAGAAAAAACACCATTTGAAATAAATATAGAAAAAGCAAACTCCAAAATATAACTAATCTTATTAGATTACGTACCAAAGCATCTATTTCATACATGACAGAAATTTGTGCTCTTATGACTGTAGAATCTTTTGAGGTTGTCTTATTATACCTGAAAACAATGTTTTTGTTTGCATTTGCAGTGTCAAGACCAGGTTTACAGTAATTTTTTTGAGAACCATATGTTGCATCCCAGACTTTGGGTTTAGGTTGGGGTTCTAGTGTGTCTTAGCAAATTCTGTGTACCCCCATGTATCCCCTGGTTTTCCCCCCTCTGCAGTACCCAGTTCCCGAGCTGCCTTACCGTGTAGCCGGCTCCCATCCCCCCCCGTCTCTTCCTGTGGGTCCTTTCCTGCTGTTACCCCTCCCCCGTATCTGGGGCCACCCTGGACCCCTGGCGCCGCCCCTGCCGCCTCCCCATTGCCTCCTGCCTTCCACACCACACCCCCGCAGCCCCAGGACCGCCCCTGCCATGTCGCTATTGGCTCCCCTGGGCCACGCCACGCCCTGGCTCCACCTTGGGTTCGCCCCAGGCCCTGGGGCTGTCCCCTACTGCATCCCTATTGGCTTCCCCAGACCACATGACACCCCCCGCTCCACCCCCTATAAAACCCCCATGCAGCCAAGGCCGGGTGGCCATATTGTCCAACCCAGGAATTGAAAGCTCATCAATAAAATGCTCTCAGCTCCTGCTGCAGGGAATTTGGTCCTTCCTTCAACCCCTTTATCGAGGTGCCTCGTGCGCAGCGGTAGAAGTGGTTGACCCACCTTCCCGGAGGCCGCCAAGCCCAGGAACAGCGGTGGGACCGGGACCAGAGGAGCCGCGGTGCCCTGCTGGGCGCGGCGGCTATTCCAGACCTGGGAGAAAGAGCAGAATGCTGCAAAGACCATAGGTAGGTATTTCAGTGCATCATCTAGTCAGCTAACTTTCAATTTATTCATTGGCTTCACCTATTCTCTCACTGTTAGATATGCCAGTAAAATTCAGTGATTAAGTCTTTACTTGAATTGACAGGTTAAATAAATTTCATCTACTAGTTGTCACCTATCTCTAGCCTTCACTTTTTTCTTTGCAAGTCATCCCATACATAATTTTGAATTTCAAAGTGTTCTTAAAGTTTTTGTAAATTTTTTTTACTTTAACCCCCACAATATAATATATACTGGTATAATAACTATACAAAATCATCTTTGATGTTAAAATATTTATTGGTTTTAAGTTACTTTTGAATGTTTTCTTACATTAAGGTGGGTCTTCACCTTGAAGCCTTTGAAAATGTTAGTAACGTTCAAAATATAAAATTCATAAATGGTTCTAGAAGATGTTTTGTTTAATGTATTTTATGAATACTGTTTGCAGATTAAGAAAAGCATTTATTTTGTTATACTTTTCCCCCTCTAAAATACACACCTTTATGAAATTCAGACTAATAATAAGATCAGTTTATGGGCATAAAGTATAGGATTGAGATGATCAGTGGTTCAAAGGAAAGCAAAAAATGTTGACTGTAAAAATTTAAATTAATTCAAATGTGTAATGAAACAGGTCTCAAGGCATGGTGTGTACAATGCTAGTGCTGAATGGCATATCACAAATCAGCAATAGCTGCTCCTGTCACATCTGCCAAATACCCATCTCATTCCAGGTGAGAAGGGAAGTGGGGCTCATACGTCAGTGCTGTCTCAGGACCCACTGCAAAGCACCTGCTCCGAGCTCCTGCACACGATATCAGTGTCTGCAGGGTACCTGCATCTGAACAAACCAGGTTTGAGAATCAAACTCTGGTATTTGGGCTATAAATTTCTGTATGAATCAGTGTCCTGCTCCCTGTCCCTGAAGGGTACAGAACAGGGGGTAGACATGGAAACCATGGTGGGAGGCATTACACCTTGTCTTTGCCAAGCAGTCACAGTCACCTTGCTTAAAGATGATCATGGGTCCTGTTGAAGATCAGGAACTGGGTTTACAAATAGCTGCTTCTAAACATCACAGTCTGTCTGGAACAGAATAATTTGAAATACCAGTGTTTCATCCCTGAGAAAGACGCTATATTTTTTCACTCATGGGAGAACCACATACACAGCTATTGCTAGAAGCCATTGTCCAGTGAAAGGGTTCTAGAAATGAATTCTAAAAAGACCCAAAGTTTTTCATTAATTCCAGGTGTATGGGACAAGATCTTTAAGAGGACAGTAATTTCAAGTGTAACAGAAAGAATAAAAACATTAAAAGAGGGAGATAACATTAAAAAGAGACTTAGAAAGAGAGGTGGAGCAACAGATGTGAAGAAAAGACAAGGCTTAGGTTAGAGAATAGTAGAGTCATGTGCAGTGATGGCCTCAGCATGGGAAGACAATAGAGAAAAAGAAGTGTTGCCAAATCACTAAAGCAAACTTGCAATAACTATGCCTTTTAAATTGGTTTTCTGTAGAGTGACATCTCTGCTGTAGAGAATAGCACCTACAGAGGGTTTTTGCTTCCCCCCTTGCTGATTAGAATGATTTATCTACAAAGATATAGAAACCATATCTTCAAAGATATAAATTTTCTTTGGTTTTCATGCCTTTATTTTCTACTTTTATCTACCTTTCATATTTTACCAAACCCAAACACTTTTATGGCATCATCAGTCTGCCTCCATGGGGAACACAAATACCAAGGATTGAGAGAGGTTAACAGCTTCAGTACTACACAGAGTAGAGATATTTCTTTCTAAAGACATAGATTTCTCATCCCTGGAACATTTATTTAGGAATTGTAATTCATGTTTGTTAATTACTTTCTACCTAAGGTCACTCTAAAGAAAAGACAAACTATTGTGGACCACTCCTGTTTTGAATTAAGAAAATAGATATTATTGCATTTTTAAATTAAATTACTTAAAAAAAAACAGGTAGATGGAAAGGAAAGAAGGAGAGGAAATTTCAGGAAAGGAAAGGGAAAGGAAAGGGAAGGAAATTTCAGGAAATTTCAGAAAAGGAAAGGAAAGGGAAAGGGGAGGAAAGGAAAGGAAAGGGAAGGGAAAGGGGAGGAAAGGAAAGGAAAGGAAAGGAAAGGAAAGGAAAGGAAAGGAAAGGAAAGGAAAGGAAAGGAAAGGAAAGGAAAGGAAAGGAAAGGAAAGGAAAGGAAAGGAAAGGAAAGGAAAGGAAAGGAAAGGAAAGGAAAGGAAAGGAAAGGAAAGGAAAGGAAAGGAAAGGAAAGGAAAGGAAAGGAAAGGAAAGGAAAGGAAAGGAAAGGAAAGGAAAGGAAAGGAAAGGAAAGGAAAGGAAAGGAAAGGAAAGGAAAGGAGAAAGGAAAAAGGAGAGAAGAGGGAAGTGAAAGAAAAAAAAAAGTGAAAAAAACAGAAAAAAAAAAAGGAAAAAGAAAAGGAAAAGAGAAAGAAGAGGGAATAGAGTAGCAATTTTCCAAATAAGATTATTCTCTGTAAGACTTATTGCAGGCTGAATTTGTTAAAGCTGTGACCAAAAATTGTGAAATATGGAAAATGTCCTATGTCTCAATTCTCTGTTTTTGAAAGTGTTGCTGGCTTTTATAAGATGGGTAAACATGGAGATGGGTAAACAGGATGCATCACAGGTGAAGAATGCTCTGGAATATTTGGAAAATATAGCAGCACACAGGGGAATTACTGGAACCTGGAGGATATAAAGGCATTCTGCATTCTATTGTATTTCCTGTGGAGGGTGATCTCACATCACTTAAAAAATCCCATTAATTTCTACTACTCATTGCCATGTTTGAAACAATATAAATAAAGCAATATAAAAATGTGATGTCCCAGATACCACCTACTGCTCTGTGATGAAAATAACAATTTAGTGTATTGCATTTCTTATACCTAAACATATAATATCTACCCTGAAAGTATACCATTTTTTAGCATGTGCTGCACCTTTTTGCCATTATGCATTAATCTTTTTTAGATCCAGGACATGTAGTACATAAATTAATACAAAAAATGAAGCCAATCCTGGAAGTGATGGAAGACAAATGCCGCTGCTGGCTTCTATTGTAAGTGATGCATTATATCTTTAGGTAGCAATAAAGGTAATGATTTCAGAACTCTAAAATGAGACTGCTAGAGTTATGTTCATAAAAATTCTCATCTTAACATTCTGAGCAAAAAACCCATCATTATCAAAGGTGCAATGTATAACTTTATGAAGAACTACCATGGTTTGTAAATGCCATTTTTAAAAGTACTTTCACAGCTTGGCATTTTAAACTCTCTGATAAGAGTCTCAAAAGATATGTATGCACCTCTCTCTTTACCTTCTTTAAGTCCCAAAGTCTCCAAAGCTGCTTTTGAGCTGCTACTCAAACCTACAATTACATAAATCTTGGTGTTTAATCTTCTGCGTGTCAACATTTGCAGAAACACTTTTGTGCTGAAACTGCTCTGCAGAAAAATACCTCAGAGTCATAGGTTAAGCCAAGGCTTAAGAGTGTTCAAAATAATTTCTTGAAGCACCTGGGAAAATAATTTTGTGTACTGTGATCTGATCATAATCTTAAGTTAGGAGCATTGTTTGACATTGATTAGCAGTGCTACTTGGTAAAGATAAAAAGAGGAAATCCAGCTACACGTGGAAGAATAACTGGACATCCACAACAAGTCTCTATCAGGACACAGGTAAGTTAAAGGTAAATGCAAAAGAGGTGTGTAGAAAGAGGACAAAGAACAGTCAGATGGTTTCAGGGGTGGCTGTTTGGCTAGCATAGCCATGGATCCAGTGCCCATGGATCCTGCCATTAAATGGCAGATCAGGACAGCTCCAAAAGCATTCATTACATGAAATAGTTTTCTCAAAACCAGTTCAGGTGTGTATTCGGCTTGATATTCGGCTATTTAGGTACTAAAATCAAAACTGCCCCAGTAGAAAAGACTAACAGCTACGGAAAGGTATTCATTTAGCAGACAACTAGCTCCTGAAGAAACTACTACCAAAGATATGTTTGTCCCTGCTTTTCCTTTCCACTGCCATCTGAAAATCTCTGTTAATAGTGGTTCATCTGACTTTCCTTTTGTCTTTAACCAATAGAATCAATTTAAGCAAGAGTACTTTAAACTAAAAGAAGTTTTGGATGATTTGTTCTATTTTTTCTGAAGTAGAGCTAGTGAGCATTTCATCGACAGGATGGGAACTTGTTCCAGAAGGGTACCAAGAACCTTCTTATAGTGGAAATACTTCAGATTTTCCCATTTTATACTTGGCAGGAGCACTGCAGGCAGAGGCCAGCATTAGCCTAGTGATACTCTTTCTGCTGCATAGATTACTTCAGTTATTTCTGCACATCACTGCAGAGCACTCCAGAGTTTGGAAAGCTAATAGAATCTTGAATGGCACAGAATTTTCTCAAATGTTTATCATATATTTCATAATAAATATAGTGCAGAATTTATTTCTAATTTTCATCTTTCATAGCTTTTATGTTGCATGATACATATCTGATGACTCAGTTTCCATTTTGCATTTGTATATAGATATAACTATATATTAGAAGAATAATTTAAGCACATCTATGTATGCAACAATAATTTATATATATTTATTTAAATATATATGTTTTTAAAAAATAGTTTTTGGCAACATAAGAAAAAATAATGAATTTGTCTCATGAATTTGTCTTCAGTCTGAGACCATCCTAAGTCTACTGCAATTATGGCTAGGCTTATCAACTCCCTGCATAATTTCTCCTGTTCTATTGTCTCCTGTGAACCTTAAATATACAATTAAATATATATTTGTTTCAAGATGAATCAGAAACTTGTACATGCCTCATCATCTAAAGCAACCAAAGATGCTTTATGGTGCAGCTGTGAACATTACAGATGTGCAAGTGCATGCACATACACACTATAAGAAGGGAGAGCTTGTGCTGTGTGTGAAGCAGTGGGCACAGCAGTACAGTAAAACAGCCTCACTTTTGCAGTTTGTATTCCTTCAGTGGTTTTTTGGCATTGTTTATGACATCTATTTATATTAATTTCAAGCCTGGGGGAAGAACAAAGCTTGAAAGATGGTTGCTGGTAAGTTTTCATTCCTTAAAAAATGTAAGTAAAATAGAACATATTACTTTTTTTTTCTCCCTAGTGGTCTGATAATTACATTTAATCATTCATTTTACATTGAAAATACATCACAAACATTTGAAAAGAACTTACGATGAGCAAAAAGATAAAATAATTTTTTCTCCTTTGAATTTATTTAGGTGTAAAAAATAACAAATATTATGGGACAAGATATTTGTTATTTTAGGAAAAGTTTATTACAGTACTAACAAGATTAAAATCAGAAGTTAAGGTAAAAGCAAGGCATGCATGTGAACTTACAAGCCACAAAAAACATAATGTAACTGGTGATGAAATAGCAAAGAAAATAAGAAGACTAAAATGTTCCCATAGCAATTCACTACTATTAATTTCTCTTGAAGCAGAAAAATTCTCTGAGAACATTCTAACAAAAATGGATGTACATATATTACAAAGATTTCATTCTTTAAATTTCTTCTATGATTTCATTTTGTAAAACTTCAGACCAATTAATGAAGTATGAGACAAGACTCTACAGTTTAGTGGCTTGGCAGATACAGAAAATAAAACAGCAACAGTACTAAAATAGAACACATTCATAAAGATGAAGAAGGGATGAAACAACCTGAAGGACTCAAGTTTTGTTAATGAAATGCAGAAACCATTATTTTGCTTTATTATATTTTTTCTACTAACTGCAAGTAGAATGGAGATGAAATTCAGATTTACCTCTTCACATATTTCACATTTAGCTGAAGGTCTACACAGTCTTGATAATATAAGTACCAAGGTTAGTGTTTTAAATATCATTAGTGTATAACTGGTATGTTCCAAACTATTATGATGTAACTATGATAGCCAGATCACAGTTACATCTTCCTCATTTGTCCTACTTTTCTTCCTTCCCCATGTCTTTCACATCCAATGTGGTAGGAATGATATGGAAACATTGTCTTCTTATCTCAACTATGAAATAGAATAATTAATCGCCATTCCATAGCACAAAAGATCCTGAAATAAAATCTTTCAATATGGAAATGTAGATGATGATGATTATTTATTATTGTTAATAATATTAAAATAATAAAAAACAATAAAATTTATTATTGTTAATAACAACACATATTGTCACTTTGGTCAAATAGAAAAATACTTCATTTCTGTACCCTGATTTTCAATAGGAATTTTTCCCCACTGAAATGTTTCTTTTTAGCATGGTTTTAAAAATTATGTTAGGCAAACTCACTGGCCCACAGCCGCCATCCAGCATCATTTTAAAGAAGCAAGCCACCTTAAAAGAGGAAGTTCAGAATCAAATTCTATTCCTATGTACCTCACTTTCATGTTTGCTCTTCTGAGAAAATTCAAATTTTGCATCCATTTAATTTCATTCTTTAGCCCATGAATATTTGTGTTCATATAATGAATTTGTCAGGTGTGGCAATTTGTGAGAACTGATCTCACTAGAATTAGCGTGAGATAAGCCTTTAATATTCATACAAGATTCTGATCCAAAATTTCCAATCAGCTAAGTCATAAATATTGATATATGGTTTGTATTGTACCAAAATAATAGGTCAAATTCTATTCTTACCTGTCTATTGTCTCAGCTTAGTCTAGTGCTTAGCATTTTCAAACCTCTTTTAAAATAGATATCTTTGCTATTGTGTATGACATGGTCATTGTCTGGGATTTTCTGACTTGATTGTGGTACCTTAAGAAAAATGTTTATCTTAGGTCCTTGGTCCCTAGAGCCTACTATGTTTTTTCACAAGGAAAAGAAAGAAAAGAAAAAAAGTTGAGTTGATACTATCTCTCTTATGATCTCTAACAGTTAAGAAGTCACACAAAGAAAACCATCTTTGGAGGTCATGTCTGAAAAAATATTTTGCAATATTTTATTCAGCTGTGACATACATTTTGGAGAGTCAAGGAATATTCTGCAAATTGGTAAATTATCAAGAACAGCTGTCGCTTTCTTTATACAAATGCACATGAGTATTTGCAAAGCAATTCACTAATGGAGTAATACATTTCTCAGTGTAAATATGATTTAGTAAACAAATAAGCAAAATTGCTTCCTTTGATAACGACATCAAAACTGGCATTTTTGCAAATTAAAACTGGTAAAGAAAAGAGATCTGCTCAAAGCTGTTACCTTTTTAATCCTACTCACAGCTCAAAAGCACTGCCTCTTTTTAATAGAGTATAAAAATTTCCAAATTAAATGGATTCATGTCTATGTGGAAAGAAGGACATAACAGACAAAATTATATATAGAGTTCTTTGAGTGTGATATCATAATCAAATATCATAGAGCAGTTCAATCGAGAGGTATACAGTGATTTCACAGGCAATCAATCCAGATTTATATTGATGTTGCAGAGTGGAAATACAGTTTTAGAATTTTAAAGCAAACTTCAATAAATTCTATAATTCTATTGAAATGAAAAGAACAATTGCATCAGAGATTATTTAAAATATATCTAATGTAAGAACAGATATACATTTTAACCAAGGGGTACTTATTTGAGCATTTGACTGACTTTGTCCTTTCAATTTTTTATTTGTCAGTATGTTTTTCTTCCCTGCCTTGCTTTTAGCATTCAGTGAAATTGGAGTGATAACTGAAGTCTCTGCTCCCCAAAATGCAGAAAAAAGCTTTTGTGTCTGGTTGCACCTCTTGTTTTCTGGTAACCCGAATATCTGGGACCATGAAACTTTCTGAATCCTCAATTCTGTTAATATGAATTGGCCACTATTACTGGTGTTCTCACCCCTCTGATTTCCTGTATCTGTGGACTTCAAGAATGGTTTTCCTTTTGTTTTATTGTTGTTAACAGCTCACTCTCATGATGTGGGAAATACCTCACCCACAGGGATGATGTCTCTTAGCTGTGTGTTGTGAAAGATTGTATTCTGGTCTTCTGAAAGGTCAAAACATTCTACTGAAGCTTGATGACAGTTTGATAATAGCTTGGTAATTTCCACCTGTGCTGTTCTGCACTCCCATGAAAATATTTACCCTCTGTGACTGGACTCAGCTCTGAAAATTTTATTCTAGTTATGATCCATGTTTTCTTTTTCTGTGTTCATCATGTTCCCAAGTACCTCTTCTGGTACAATTTATAGTATAATTTCTCTCTGTGTTAGCCAAACTTTGTAACATAATGGTCACATTTCAGAAGTGTGTTTGCAACTTGGTGCACTAATGCTGCCATGCTTGCCCTGAAGCTCCCTGGCTTCGCCTGCCCAGCGGAGGCACTGTCAGCAGCAGGGGACACTCCCCTGTGTCTTGAGGAGATTCGGGGAGTGGCTAAGACAGAGCGCTACGCTGTCTGCCTTGGAAGGAGGAGAGGCGGCATCCAAGGAGGCAATAAGGGAGTCGACTCAAGGCCGGGGAAAAAGTCTCAGGTTTAATGCAAGCTCCAAGGAGCTCCGAATGCCATTGTATCCAACCACTGAAAGTGCTCTCGCGCCTTTCACAATCATCTTAAATACCGGGGCGGTAACCAGGGCAAAGGTACCTCCACCACCCAACTGGGGGATTCAGGGGAGTGGGAGGCGGAGGGACAGACAGACACACAAACCAATGGGGGAAGTTTGAGGGAGGGACCCCTGGCCCTCATCCACTCACTCAGTGCCCAATGTGGAAGATTCTGGGAGAGTGAGATGGGGAGCCGAGTGATGGATAGGGTGCCAGGGAGGGGACAGGGGAATGACTGAGCATTTTCAGGGAGAGTAGCACTGAGGGAAAGGTGGAAAAGCTCAGGGTGGAACCACCAGGAGAAAATGGGGGGTGAAGTGGCAAACCATTACAGAACTATTACAGGGGTATAAAAACACAATACAACACCCTAACATAAGAGAGATAACAAAAGAATTTTAGGGGCAAATATTGCTCTGTTATTCCTTCTAAGTTTGATCTGGTCCTAAAAATGCTGTAATCAGTTGGAGAATTTGGCCTCATAAAATGTCTTGTGAAATTTCAATTTTGTAACCCTTTTTTAATCTCTAATTTCTCATATATTCAAACAATAACAAAAATATATCAAAGAATAAGATTCTTGACCAGGATTTTAAGGGCTCTTCTTCTTGGTGATTACCACAGGCAGTCTTTTATTTAGAATAAATATATATATACACATAAATCGACATAAATAGATATAATAGACATAAATAGACATAAATAGATATAAAATACTTAATGGAAAATAATCCTCAAATATTTTCTAAAATACTTAGATGATTCATTTCCTGGAAAAAAAAGTATATTTCTCTTAATTCACAATAAAATGCATTAAGGCTGGAAGAGATCTCCAAGGTCAAAGGTTTTGGCAAACCTTTGACCAAAAACCACCATGTCAAACTAAATCACAGTGCTAAATGCCATATCCCTGAACTCTTCCTGGGATGGTAACTCCACCACTTCCCTGGGCAGCCCTATTCCAATGCTTAACTACTCGTCAGTGAAGAAATTTTTCCTTATGTCCAGCCTGAACTTCCCCTGGTACAGTTTAAGGCCATTTCTTCTTGTCCTGTTGCTAGTTGTCTGGGAGAAGAGACCAACCTGCATCTCGCTACAACCTCCTTTCAGGCAGTTGTAGAGAAGGATAAGGTCTCCCCTGAGCATCCTTTTCTCCAGGCTAAACAACCCCAGCTCCCTCAGCTGTTCCTCATATGACTTTTTCTTCAGATCCTTCACCAACTCTGTTGCTCAGAACTGGACAGAGGGTTTGAGGTGTGGTCTCACCAGTGCCAAGTACAGAAGGACAATCACGGCCCCGGTCCTGTTGGCCACATGACTGCTGATACAGGCAAGGATGCTGTTGGCATTCTTGGGCACCTGGGCACACACTGGATCATGTCCAGCTGCCTGTTGACCAGCGCCCCAGGTCCTTTTCCACCAGGCAACTTTCCAGCCATTTCTTCCTGTAGTGCTGTCTGGGAGCCAAGTGCAGGACCTGGCACGTGGCCCTGTTGAACTCCATACAATTGGCCTCAGCCCATCAATCCAGCCTGTAGTGATCACTCTGCAGAGCCCTCCTATCCTTCAGCAGACCAACACTCACACCCAATTCAGAGCTGTCTGCGAACTCATTGAGGCTGCACTGGATTCCCTCATGCAGATCATTGATCAAGATGTTAAACATCGCTGGCCCCATAAGCCTTGACCTGTTACCATGACATGTGTTTTGAAAGAGAATATTTAGATGTAATATATGCATTAAGAAGTGTACAGGAGATGAAACTTCATAAATAGCCATTACACTAACCTTATATTTTTTCTCAGCTCTAGAGAATCAGATTTCAGATATTCAACATGAACCAAAATGAATTGCAACTGTCATATCTGCAATAAAAAGAAAGATATGGTTCAGAGCTTTTTGATGGGTCACTAGTTTTTACTTCTATGACCAATCTGCCTGTGATATTTTCTGTCATTTTCTATGCTTTCCTTACTGTATAACTCAAGAGACCACTAGTTTCAAGAATTAGCTATCCATCGTTTCAGAGGCATTACTTCTTTTTCTGTAAAAAAAAAAAAAAGGTCAGAACTGCCTTGAAATCATGTTTCTTCAATGCATTCAATTTACAGGGTAAAGATATTTTTAAGCAATTTCAAAGGCATATGTCTACCTGGAGCCCTGTGGAAATTTTGTAGTTTGGAGACCTATACATCTAAACTTTATGGACATGTTACTGAATAAGTAAGGATAAATAAACACATTATTATGAAATTTAGAATAATTAAAAATCCTTTGAATTTCACTTACATGCAAATTCACCATAACATGCATTTAAAAAGATAATTTAGATCTAACATATATATTACGAACTGTATAGCAGATGACACACCATAAATCAGCAACTGTCATTTCGCAATAGAAGTTTTATACATTCACAAATGATGTACATTATCCGTGTACTTATTCCCTTTTTTTGCAATATATTTTTATAAATTATAATATACAAAAATTTTCAGACTGCTTGCTAAACAATTCTGTATTCTTCACTTTATGTCATATTAATTATTATATTAATACCATGATCTCCACACATACAAAAAGAAAACATGAAATTAATATCCAAAGATAAATTTCTGCAGTCCATATGAATACTTTTATTCAACTACTAAAGCTATTATTAATGTTGATAGATTCCAGAATAACGTTCTTTAAAAGCCATATAAAAAGGATTAAAACACCGGAATGCAGAAAATTGGGCATTAAATCTAAAATGTCACTTTTCAGTGAGCCTGCTGTGCTAAGCTTTTCAGTTGACCTAAGAAGCTCAAAATATAGAGGAATGATTTTCCATTCACTAAAATTAGAAAGGCAAATAGTGCAAACCTTTGGAATACTGACACAAAAGGAAAAAAAAAAAAACCACCTAAAACCAAGCCACTAGTATTCTTAGACCATATTTCTTCTTTCCCTCCTGTGTTTATGTTGCATAACCAGTGTAACTGAGAAGAAAGGTGTGGTATAGTCAGTAGAGACAACTGAAGATGTGACTCTTTCATAATATGTTCACTATAATCCTCCATGGAAGTTTCTACCTCTTTAACAAAAGTGACAAGACAGGGAATGGGCCTGACTTTCAGCAGCCATATTTTGCAGACTTTTATCTCAGGACAAATGCTGATGAGAGCAGTTGATATAATCCTAGACCTGACCTAGATCTGTATCTCTATATGTAGGAACTCTGGAAAAGAGGAACAGCTGTCCAGGCAATATGTAGATAACTCTCCAGAAGAAGAACAGGGCAACTGTATCAATCCTACTCCCACTAACTGTTCTAGATGGAGCAGTGACCATAGTCCCAGTTTACATCTTTTTTCTTTTATCAAACTTACACCTATAAGAAAATATTTTAAAATATCTAATGGCCTACAAAGCACATTCCTAACATAGTAGACCCAAGTCCCTGACCAGTCTTCATGGCACCACTGCCCTAGTCACTAGTTCAGGACTAACCATATGGTTTCACTACATCTCCTGACTCCTGACCCCAAGCCCACTTGTACAGCCCCAGTCACACTGCAGTAATGACGAGACGTCATACGAGCCAAAACATTCCAAGGCCATCATACCCCAAAAGGCTTATGATATGCAATAATTCTATTCACCACATCTGAGGCATTCTTCTTGCTTGGATTCTTTTGAGTGTTTTGCCACTCCAGCTTAGTCACTATGCTAGAATTAGGCAGACAATGCCCTCCCAATAGGAATCAAACCCCTCAACCCCATAGAAGTTCTCCTAGTAAACACTGTGTAGCATCATAAAGAACTAGACCTGACTCTCCAAATGCTTTGACTGACACCCCCAAGTTATATGAGAAGCCATACATTTTAAGCTATGTATGAAAAAGGTTGCTTTTTTATTTGTAAAAGTCAATATGCTAAACCATATACATTTGTACTGTGACAAACTCATGAAGTCACGGAAAACCCCCTGTATCTGTGTAATTAGTCATAATGTGACAATAAAACTCACATGTAGAAACTGTAGTAAACTGCAGAGTGAAAAAAAATAGAAAGAAAAAAACATCCTCTGTGTAGGCAGTACTCCTGATATCTTTGAGATGTGTTTGGGAATTACTTTTATGGTAATAATTGAGGGAATTGGTACATTTTTAATAATGCAAAAATAGTAAAAAGTAGAAAATAAAAGTAATATATTAATTATTAAATAAAAATTTATTTTGTCTTTATAATGAATTAGTACAGATCCCCAAAGTTCAATCAGTCTTCCCTCTCTTTGGTTGCTTTATAAGTGATTCTGTGGCTAGTGTGAGACACTAGGAAATGCTTCTACCGCACCACTGCACTCAAACATTAACAGTTTCTGTGGAAACCTCTACAGGTCTCTAAAGTTTTTGCCCTCCTATTTTCCTTGCCCTTTCTATAGCTGTGAGACCTATACAAGAAACTGAACATTGTTAAATGGTCTAATATAATCATTGTAAAAATGACAGATGTAGGGACTAAAGTGCTTTGATGTTTGCTGACTAACCTGAAGTGTCTCTTGACACAAACCAAAGGTTAAGGCAGATAGAAAAGAAAAAATATATTTGCATATTTTAAATGTAAACATCTCATTTACTGTTTTGGAAAGTGACAAAAAAAATCTATGACTTTGATATGCACATTTTGCCTTTGATATGAACAAGTCTCATATTAAATTCCTGAAGCAGAAAGCGCTATTACAGCAATTTAGAATATGTTCCTTTTATTCTGTCAAACCAGATAAAAGGGGACTAGTATGAGAGATGCCTACATTTACTATTGATCAGATAATGGTTCTGCTGTTAGAGAGTATAATTTCTCCATAATGGAAAAATTTTGCTTACATTTTTTTTCCTTGAGAAGACTAAGAAAGTAGGTTTTTTCCCTTTGTCTTTTCCAAATCTCCTACTCACATCTCAAATCTTGGAGATATGCTGAAATATTTTGGCAAAGTTTGGGACAGTAAAGATGGAACAAGAAAGATTAAGACAAGAATGCCTTTATCTAGTTCCAGCCTCTCTGAAAAGTTTTGAGAAGTTACCTTGTAAACCTTCTGTTTTTTACACAGTGCAGTCAAAGTAGAACAATGTCACTGGAATTTTCCACAGAACTTCTGTAATATCTGAAAGGTCTGCTGAAGGTCTGATTTTAGGCATCTGTGTCAATCTGTAAAGGTCTCCACATTTAAAGGCTTGGGATAGATTTCTTCCCTTATCTTCCAAGTTATTTTTTAACTACATTAGATGATTTGAATAGTGTGATGTCTGTAGGTAGGTTTCCCCAAATAATTCCATGCTTCATTTTTTTTTCTGTTTCCAATTTCAGAAGGAGGCGATGGCAGAAATGTGGGTTTGTCATGACTATGTAATACAGCCAGCTTTTAGCTGACCTGCTTCAATGTACAGTTGAAGGACTAGTCAGCCTTTTGGCATGATCTTGTCACTCCTTAGTGATGAGAATAGGTTTTGTTTTTCCTCTGTGGAAAGAGGGCTTTCTATTTAAATCCACTGTGTTGGCATTCTATTCCCTATGTAATCTGGTGGGCCATACGAAAAAGAAATGCATTGATGGCAGTGACATGTTGGCTTTCCAGAGATTTCCATGCAACCTCATTTTGCTACTTCCTCACAGTATTCATACACAGAGCTTTGCACCTGATCTGACAGTCACAAAGATTTAGTTACAAATTCCTATTCTGACATTTTCCTACTTAGGTATGCACTTCACAAATAACTAAAAGACTACCATGTTTGACTCTAACACTCTTTGGGGATGATGCCAAAAATCACAAAATCAATTAGAACTGATTCTTCAAGCTTAATTTTTTAACTTGTGCTCACTTTGAATTCTCTTCTGCATCTCTCTCATTCTTTCCTGCATCTCATCTCATTCTTTCCTGCTGCACCTGAAGCTCACAGCCACCTCCCTGCTATAATAGGATTATAACCTACTCATATGTGCAGTTGTTATGTAACCTTGTAACAAAAAAGGTAACAAAAAGTGGTTTTTTACTTTATTAGAAATGTTATTAACCCTTTTCACCACATCAATAGATTTTCCCAACAATTCTGAAACTGCTGATATTTAACAAGAACTAAGAAGTTGGACTTCAAGCCCTATGCGTTTACCCAAGTTTTTATTGTAAATTCCTTGCCAAGGTACAGCTTTATAAACCCATCATGTAAGGTAAATTAGTATTGACCCACTGAGTATATATAATGCTTGCTTCAGCCTCCTGTTCAGATCTATTCTCTCCAAAATCTCTAATGCCATCCAATTTTTTTTTTTTTCCATTTAGATAGGTGATTAAATCAGATTGTATGCCAGTTTATCTAGGGAGTGCAAGCACTGCGAAACTGTGACTTAATAACTTTCTGCTTCAAAAGTGTTCATGGGACTCTCTTAGTCTATTTGTTTTACGCCATTTAGTTCCATAAATCCTTAAAAACTTTTCTGACAGTATGTTTCTCTAGCTTTGATAATTAGTGAAATATAAATCTTGATACTGTTTCAACCTCTGCATTAGGAAAAGGATTGAATTTACACAGCAAACCACAACCACAACCACAGTCATATCTCTTTTGTGGTGATCACAGAATAAACCAACAATATGCAGCAAGACTCCAGGGAATGGCTCCTGGAAGGGGATGACAGCAATGTCAAGAAAATCTCTTGTTTTCCTTCTGATGTGTCTGAGAACATTAACTTCTGATATAGTTTTTCATTTCTCTATGTCCATTATACCAATATTTGATTGAACATTTTATAAGTTTTATCTGAGCTATGTATGATATCTCATACACCCTCTTGATGGATTATAGGTATATTTTCCTAGATTAATGCTCCTGTACAAGAACAAACTTCTAGGAAGTATATCTCCATATTTTCCCTTAGTATTTTGGGCTTATCATCTTAGTGAGAAGGGTTTTCTGGGTTCTGAAGCAAAATGCAGGAATTATTTCTATACAGATGTTAAGTTCATGCAGTTCTTGTCTCATGTATTTCATATTATGCTTGACTATAACTCAAGTTCTTTTTCCTATTTGTAATGTTATTCCTGTAGCATAAGCCTCTTTCCCCTCATATATATTTGTCTCTCTGAAGTGTAAAGACACACAATGGTTACTTCTTTCACTAAAAAAAATCAGATTAATTAATTAAGACAGATTAAAAAAAATCACTGCAAAAAGTACCATCTATCACCTGGGAAAACTGCTCTGTCCTTATAACTTGCCACACACATTTTTCTCCTTTGACCTCACATCCCAAAGCTGTGCATTGGAGCTATTCATCTTCTCTCAGAGAAAGAGACACAAGAAAGTTTTAGTCAAGGAGATTTAAACACAACCATAATAGATGATTCTTGTTGTGAAGTAGTTCTGTTTTATTTTGCCATGGTCTGACATTATGCAGCATTTGCCATCTTTACAGAATAAGAGGGTTCCTGACTTGAAAGCATAAATTCCTACAGCTGAAGATAAGAGTTTAGCAATCCAGCTGTAATAATTGTGTGAATGCCACAGGTGTTGTGGATCAAATACACAGAGGACAATTACTACTGGGATTGCAGTAGCACTGCAAATAAGGAATGCTTGTTAAAAAAAAAAAAAGGAAAAATACATCTGTAAAGTTGTTTTCGCCACTGATAGATAGTACTAGCTGTTTGACATATCTATCGCAATCATTTTGGATTTTTTAGTTTATTTTGTGTTTGTATTGCAATGTCTGCAAATTCTCTGAAAATGAATGTTTATGTATTAGAAACAAGGCTATACATATCAACTGAGCACAATAAATATTTGCAATCACAGAAAATAATGCTTATTCTTATAGTAGTTATTGTACTCAAGGATAGTAGTGGTGAGGATAAAAGCACAGGTAGGTGCTTAGTTGTAGGTACCTACAACTTCATAATTTGTGCCTGAGATGAATTTGCTGGTACTTCTGGAAGGAAAGTACTCTGTAGCAGTATGAAAATCTGGGCACCTCAGAAGGCCTAGAGGTATTTGCATTATGCCATGACCTATTTTTTATATGTTTGTTAAAATATATGAAAATAAAAGGTTCTGAATTGGTAATATATTTTTTTGTTGTGATAGCCCATGGTTCTGACAGCCAAATTCAGTATAATATCTTAGTATGGCTTTTATTTACCATCTAAAATATTAATACAAGATTGACTAAATATCTCTTCTAAAGTCTGTAGAGCCCAGAGGTTACTAAGAAATCCTGGTTTTGTCTTCAGGGGTTTCAGTCTCCTTTCCATACCTGCAGATAGCTTTTGTGCACTCAGCTTTTGAAGGATGGATCTTTTTCAAAGCTGAGGGGGAGGAATGCTAATAAATCACATCTTTATGAAATATTCATTAATTCAGTGAGTTCTTTACAAGGCTGCTGCCAAGGCAGCATAGGGTGACGAATTACATTTTACACACAGAGGAAATGGTTGACAAGATACATTGTCTATATAGAGGGTTTCCTGAATGGTCACATACAAAGCTAAGCAACAAAAGTTGTTTACACTATTAAGCAAGCAAGACAAAAATGCAGCTGTGTCTATCCTTGCCAAGTTCCCCTACCTCCTCTTTTGTGAAGTGTTTTCCCTCCTGGCTTAGTTCTACTTTGCAACAAATTTGGTTCTTTTGAGGTGCTTAGAATGCCAGTGGAATGAAGTCAGATGGTAAGAAAAAAAGTGAGTCAGCCTTGTGGCCTTTGTTACATTTTATAAGAGGATGTGGACTTGCTTTAAGGTCTCTCTTCATATGTCAGCAGTCATCAGAACCACACTGCACAAAAACAAACTGAATGTTCCTCACTAGAAAATGAAATGGAATCTCTTTCTTGATTGCCTCTTTCATCTTTTTTGGACTCTGAAAGCAACCCTGGGTAGCAAGGACACTGGAATCAGTATGACTGTGCTCCATTTTGCCCACAGTCCTAACACAACACCATGATAGAGAGGACGGTGTTCTTGTGAAAGCAAGCAAAGGGCACATCTTTCATTACAAGGTACATAGCTTTTGACTGGCTCAGTAAAAGAGGAACAACACAGATTTACGAAGACTCAATGGCTACTCAGAATGTAGCCATTAAAATGTAATGGAACTCTTTAGTGGAATGTACAAAGTGTTGAAGAACTAGGTTTTGTCCCAGACATGAAAGAAGACAAGATACAAGGACTGTGACTTAATGAGATTTCATCTTTATTAACTCATCTGGAAACTATGAAGATCATCTTAATGATTTCCGCTTTCTGAAGAGCAAACTCCACCATGTTAAAAATCTACACCCTCCGGATTTTTACTAGGGAGTTTGTCCTACCTTCTGTGTATATGAAGGTAAAGGGCAATGTTGAAAAAAGAAATATCCCCCAACTCACCAAAATGATTTTTTATTTTTTTTCTGTACAGTTACTATTGTTATAGGGTTTTTTTTGGGGCTCTATGTCTTTGTCTTATACTTCCAAAATACATACACAGTTTGAGAACAGTATATCCATACTGCCCTACCCTGAAAATAAAATGAGATCCTCTTAATTTTCATATTAGCTCCCTTTCATATAGTGATAGAATGGTTTGGGTTGAAAAGAATCTTAAAAACCATCTAGTTCCAACCCCACACCCTGCTCAGGGATGCCATTCACTAGAGCAGATTGTTTGAGGTCCCATCCAGCCTGGCCTTAAACACTTCCAGTAATAGGGCATCCACATCTTCACTGGGCAACCTGTTCCAGTGCCTCACCCCACTCTGAATAAAGAATTTGTTCCTTATATCTAATATAAATCTCTCCTCTTTTGTTTTAAAACTGTTCTGCTTTATTCTATCACGATCAGGCTGTGCAAAAAAGTTGCTCTCCTCTTTCTCAAAAGCACCCTTTAGGTATTGGAAGGCTGCAAGGAGGTCTTCCCAGAGCCTTCTCTTCTCCAGGCTAAGCAACCCCAGTTCTCTCAGCCAGCCTTCACAGGAGAAGCGCTCCTGATCTTGGATCATCTTCATGGCCCTCCAATGGACTTGCTAACAGGTCCATGTCCTTCTAATGTTGAGCATCCCAGACTTTTATGTAGTACTCCAGATGGAGTCTCCTGAGATCAGAGCAGAGGGGCAGAAACACCTCCACCCTGCTGGCCACGCTGCTTTTTATGCAGCCCAGGATACAGTTGGCTTCTGGGCTGCAAGTGCACACTGTTGGCTCATGTTCAGTTTTTCATCCAGTAGAACCCACAAGTCCTTCTCCAAAGGAGTGCTCTCTTTGAGTTTTTCTTTCAGCCTCTACTCATGTCTGGGATTGTCCTGACTCAGCTGCAGAACCCTGTATTTAGACTAGTTGAATTTCATGAGATTCATGGGCCCACTTCTCAAATTTGTCCAGGTTCCCCTGGATGGCATCTCTTTCCTCTGTTTTGTCAGCTGCAATGCTCAGCTTCATGTTGTCTGCAACTTCCTGAGGGTGCACTCACTTCCTGGCATACTTCCCCCCGCAGCTCCCTGGAGTTACAAGGCTAGCCCAGATCTGAGAGAGCTTTGGGGGAAATATTTCAGGGTTAAGGCAAAAGATTCCAAAAGAGGCTCTAACTCCCGATGTGGTCCAATATGTTTATTCCATGGGAGGAAGAGAGAAAAAGAATGAACAATGAAAGAGCATGGCCTTTTCTAGTCTCCTGCTCAGGAGAGGACAATTGGCTCCCAGCCAATTGGGTCCAGAAAGGAAGGAAGGGTTAAACTAACATGGTTACAGCTACAGGGGTCTCTGGGCGGGGGGGGGCGGGAACCATTCCCCAGAGCGATGCAACAACTTTCTATGTCACTGATGAAGATATTTCCATAAACAATGTTTGTGCTTGATTTCAAAATCTTTAAAAGAAACTCAACTCTGAGCCTTCTGTATTAGATAGGGGGAAATAACTGTTATATGAGGTCCTACCAGTATTTTAAAATTGGGAATGTTCTTTTCTTAGCTCTATGAAAAGTAGCTGCTGTGTAGTTTTATATCTGGTGACTCATGTGAAGATTTTGAATTCTGAATTAAGTTTGTGATGATAAACAGTGTATACTTGATTTTTTTCCCAATAGATCTTGATTTATGCACTAAAGATCAAATCAGAATCTAATCAGAGACTTAAGGAACACCTTGAATGGGTTTTAAGACTGAAATACATTTTTAAGTGCTTACCTGAGGCCAAATTCAGTTGATCATTAAACATTTTGTTTACAAATAATTTCTGTGGAATACCTTCTGTTTTCAAAAATGACATGTACAAAATTGAGAAAAAGTCATTTTTGCGAGCAAATTAAACAAAACAATTTGTTTAAGGAGCAAGAGAGTAAGGTACTAATTTTTCCTTTTTGTTTGTCATATCCATTTGATTTTCTGTTAACCTATGTATAACTTATTTATTTTGGAGACAAAAAAAAAATAGTAATCTAAACATTTTGGTTCAAGTTCTCCTGAACTTCACAACATTGACATTCATGAGAATTAACTAACAGAATTGAAGGGCACACCATCTATAGTAAAAGGACAAACTCTTTCCTTTATATAGCAGGATCATGAGCAATGGATGTTGACAATGTATTGAAATGCATGATAATTAACAATAAAAAATTGAAGAAGTAAGTCTAATGGGAAATGTTCTACAATTTGTTTCAGTTTCTAAGGTCAATTTTTAACAAATTCAAATAAACTTATATTTGAATCCTTTCAGATCACCAGGGAATGTACATCATTGAAATATCCCTGAAGCATGTCATCTGGCTTTTCCTGTGTTCCTAATCCCCTATCCTTGAAATGTCCCCTGTATTGAGGCTATGAATAGAGAGGTTCAGGAATAAATTTGGATATCCATATGCCTTCAAGAATTTTCGGGAGATCTTTTTTCCCTTGACGCCATCTAGGCTGGACGAGCAGGCACGAAATGTGTCCCTGAACCTTTACTACTCCCTGTTGAGTGAAGATAGCTCCTTACTGGACAAATTAAGTCCCCATGCCCTTTATCAAGTTAGCTGCAGAATTCTCAAATGAAATAGGAAGTTAAATAATAATTTATACTTTCATAGATTTTAAAGCAGAAAAGAAACTATTTGAGCAAATTAGATTTTTCTCCAAATTTAATTTCTTTCTGTGTTTTATATTTTTAGTCCTATCATAAATTGTACACGGTAATTGAGAACTTTTAATTAGGGCTTATATCAGTATTCAAATATGCATATTTATTACTGACACTAAAATACTTGTCCCCTTGTTCTACTTTGTGAAATGGCTACTGAAAATCTACAGTATTGCTTTGATAATATCTTATTCACATATATTTTGATGTTGTTTATTTCTACAAATTCAAAGTTTGAGAGTTTTTGACTTAGCTGAATAGGGTGAAGCTGTAACCTTACAGAAGACAGATTTACACAGACTTTTTCCAGATGATAGCAGTGTCAAATCAGCTAAAGACATGAGGTTGCATTTCAAAAATTATCAAAAGTATGATGAAAGCTTTCCTTTTCTCTTTGAGCTCTCACAGTTAGAAATTTAAATTGGCCATGTCAGCTTCCAGATCTGATTAAGAAATCCATCTCCTAAAATTTAACATGAGTTCTCCAAATATGTACCAACTCCTGCAAAGACATTGATGTTTGGAAGTCTGAAATGTGGTCTAGGGAAGGCTCATGGAGTTACCTTAGAGCAGCATCCTTCATGTCACATCTCAAAAGGAGTTTAACAAAAAGATCAGGCCTAGTAACGATGGAAAACAGCGCATCTTTCATTTTCAATCTTTTTTTATATAATGAATTTTAAAAAAAATCTCCAGGATCCGGGAGTTCACACATTTACTGCATATTCACCTGCAGCAAAAACTTGTGCCATACATGTGCTTTCCTTTTGCTTTAGAGGAGGAAAGAAGGCCTAAGAATGCCTTCAGGGTAAAGATTGTGTTGAATACCTGTATCTCTATTAATGACATGAGTTTTGAATTAAACTATGTATGCTGATTTCCTTTTTCCTTTTTTCACTTTGGATAAGTAATTTGGGAGTCCAAGCTAGAAAATATTACATCATATATAAAAGATTTAATATTAAAATTGCCTTCACTAAACATTGTCATAAAATTCAGGAAGAAGGCAGGACTTGAGAAAAAAAAAACATTTAGAAAAACAAAAATTTGTTCAAGGTAACAAATGGCAAATTGTGGTGATAGCCTTTATAGGCCCTGAAGTTTTATTCTTTACAGTGTGTCTTGAAGAGTCTAGTAATGGTGATTTATGTTACATCTCAGAAATTGTGTTGCTGGATTTCTGTTTGAAATTTACTCTGTGGGATCACCTTAGGAGCTGAATAGACACTAGCTATTAAATCCTTCCACTGTATTTTTCCCAAGGAGCTATTTCTATACACATGTGAGTAAGTGCACAATAATCCAGCAAACACTAACACTCTTGTTGCCTTTCTGAGCCGTCCTCCTTGGTGTTATAAACTCACATCAAGTATGTTAATGTTAATCCTTTCTTATATAACAGGAAAAATCTCCAAGAACTCAAACATGGGAGAGGGAGTGCAATAAGTGTGGGACTAGGATCAGTTGGTATTTTTCCTTATGTGAGCAAAATATTCTAAAATTGTCCCTATTTTGTGTTTCTTCTCCCAAAAGAAGCAGCACATAATATAGCCTGCAGTAAGAAAAAAAGACTAAGTTTTATAAATCAATATAAATTTTATTCTTTCAGCTCTTGAGTTATCTTGAAAAAAATACTTGAAAGAAAAAAATTTTGAATGAAATAACCTTGAAAAATTACCTTGAAAGGCAGACTCTTTTTTTTTTTTCTTTTTTTCCATGTCAAACCTGTGCTATTAAGCTGATTCACCTGTATGCATGTTGACTTGATTCAACTTTAGCAGAGCAATAACAATGCAGATACTAGAATTTGGAGAGGGCTTTCTGACTAATCCAAGAGTAGATTTTTCATTGGAATGATTGTCTTCCTTGGAGAAAGTGAGAAATAGTTTCTCCTCTGCTGTTTTTCTGTGAATGTTGAGTTATCTGCAAAGATAAAGGATGAGTATGTAATACCAAGATGTATTTAGTCACTGTTTGAAGAGCAAGACTGAAGGTCTATCTGCTATGCCATGCTGCTTCCTACTTCAGTACTCAGAGGTTTCTCTCTTTTTTTCTTCTTTGTTACAACTCTCCTTTTGAAAAGAAGTACAGGAGTTCTATATCTAAAATTTGATATCTATTTTGGTAATTAGAGTTTTCACACGGATTTATAGGAAAGGTATTGCTAACAGAGAGGATGCTATATGAATGCTATTGAATATTAGGAGATGGTACCGCTGTGGAGTTAGAAGTTCAAGAAAACAAATCATAGAAATGTTTTAGGGGTCAGCATTTTAACTTTTCATGTTTATTTTTTAAAGCTTCATCAATAATTTGTAATCCAGAGACCATAATCTCTGCTAGAGAATCAGGTATTCCTGAAATATTGGCACAGAGAAAAACCATCTAACCCATCTGTTACTCATTTCTGGCACAACTTGAAGTAAGAGCATCTACACCAGACTGTTTCCAGTTCTGGGTCAAAGAACAGATGGGGAGACATATCCTGTGTTGCTACCAGTGTGGACCCAACCCTTATTTTTAGGGAATGCATGAGAAGAAATGATCCTCTTCTCTTGATCTTGTTTGCTCAAGAGTTTCATGAGAGATGCTCAGTCCTCCAAATGCTGTTTCATTTAACCAGTTTGGAAAAGTAAATCAATAACTTAACTTATATTTGAAAGCCAAGATTTCCCCGGGTATTGGCTTACATCCATTGCAAACATCTGGCATCTGTGATGGTGCAGGAAATTTCATCATGAAAAGAAAAAGTAGATGTATTACTTTCATCTCTGATTCTCCCACTTCACCACTAAAGTGTCCCTTTAGTACTATACCATCCCAGTCATAGTCCATCCTTTTCACATAAGCCATCACCTCAGAATCAGTCTCCAGGCTCTTCCATCAATCCCTGTTGTAGACCCTTCACTACTAAACTCTGCTTTCTATCAAAACAATCCAAGTAACAAAATATCCAAATATCACAAATAATGTCATAATGAAATCTCTTGGCCTTAATTTCAGGATCAGGAAAAAAAAAAAAAAAAAGCCTTTCATCATCCAGTTAATCAATGCTGCCTGATTACAGTTATCTTCCAGTTTAATCACACAGGAAGAAAAACAGCATCATACTCTGCAATGACCTATACACTACTAATTCTTTTAAGTTGTATGTGTAAATTGGCAAGACTCATTTTCTCCCATAGAATATTCATCTTGACAGAAATAGATGGTAGCAAACCACTTAAAAGTTATATGACACTTCTGATAGGAAGGGTTCAGTTCAATGCTCCAGGATTGTCCCTCTGTGATGACAGTATGTCCCTCTAAGCCAACAAACTATTCAGTAACTGACTGACTACAAAGCTTTTGCTTTCACCCTTTCTGTACATGATCCTTCTCATCACTTTGTTGAATGTACATGACACAAAAACCTTATATGAATGACATTTTCAAGTTTGTGTCCTGAGGGCTATAGGCATTGTGCTCCAGCTATGGAAAAATGAATAATTCAGTTTAGTGATGGAACCATTAATACACAGTTTGGGATCATGTATCACTACAATTTTTAAAAGGGTTTGTTGGGTTTATGGAAATTTTGGTGTAATTATGTGAACATCGAATTATAAAGGCTAATTTTGGTACCCCTAAAGTCCAAATGACAAAAAGAGTTTAAGGAAAATCCATATGGGATCCATGTGAAAATGCCTTTTAAACAGGATTCTTTTCTGTCTTAGTCATATAAAATTAGATGATTAGGTGATGTTCTGTAGTTGTGTGAGTTTGTCCTTGAAACCTTTATGCACAGGATAGCTGTCAAAAAATAGAGACAGGAAGGAGAAAATATATTTCTGATTATCACTGTCTGGGAGAATCAGACATTTGATGTTTTCAGTCAGGAGACAAAATCAGTTATTTATATTTTTTATGGAATTTTGCAGCATCTATTAATTTTTATTATAATTTATGGATTTTTTTCCTATTCTATTCTAATGAAGCAGATGTAAAATATTAAAAAGCAAGTAGGTATCAGCCACCAGGGATATTTTAGTTAATGAAATTAATGTATATATGTGCTTTTGGATGAGTTTTTCTATATGTGTGTTCAAAGGTCAGAGTAGGAATAGATATCTACCATTCCTTTGTTGCATTCATCTGTCCGACTGTATAAGCAATTCTCTGAGGAGGCTGTTGTATTAAAATTCTACTTCTGATTTTGTAAGGTTGCTGCAATTGCAAAATTAAAGATCTAGCAGAAATCTTCTAATGTTCAAACTTAACAGACAATGTTATTTACAATTTTAACACTCCTGTGAGTTCAATTAATATCTTATTTTAGAATCTGAGTGTGATGATTAATGATGAGTCTTTGAACATTACCGTAGCACTGCTGTCCTACACCACTACCATTAGCCTGCAATGCAGCAAATTGTTGACAGCTATAACAAAGCATCACATCTGCCTTGTGAGCCCATGATGCTAAAATGCTTGCTGCACAGACAAGCAAACATTATTTCTGTTTAATACTATCACTCAAAACAATCCGATCAGTTGGTCACCTGGAATTGTTTTCCTCAGTTTGTTTTCTTAAGGAATACCTATGAAGTTTCCTTACCTGAAAAATATTTGAAGATCTTTGTATTTAATTTGGGCTATGATCCATGAATATGTGAAAAATTAGGTGATTTTTTTGCCATGTAAGTGATCTTTTGCCGCAGGGTAGCAAATACTAGCTACATGACATGTTGCTGCATTTTTACCTCATTTCCAGTCAGCAACTGTACAAATGAAATGCAATAGTTGCTGTATATCTACTGATTTTCATCTCTAAATTAATGTAATCTGCTCTGCTGCAGTCATTCTGTGAATACAAGGCTGTAAATTTAACTGACTCCTTTTCCACAGAAAGCTGGTTTGTTTGAGTCTTCCCTGTTTATAGGTACATAAATTGAATCTTAGCCTTATGTGCAAGCATCACTGCTTTAAAAGTTATAACCAGTGCAGATTGGAATCCTGATTCACTCCTGCACATCTAGTTTTCATGTCAGACAGCTACATATGTACAGTGTACAGCAAAATTGTTCAAATACCATAGTAATATCCTTAAAAATAGGACACTCCAGGAGAGGCAGTTTTCCATAACATTCAATTACAGGAGCTGCTAAAAACTAGAAACTAGTCTATAAACACTGTTAGTCTAAAGTGATGGAGCAACATAATTTCATTTAGTTCATGTAATTTATTTTTGGCTGGGCAGTATTTTTGTTGCCCCACTGTTGTAATGGTGACCTCACCTTTGTTTTCACTAATAAACCTTGTTATTAATTTTGAAAAAACAGAAATGGCTAATACTTTTAAAGTATTTAAAAGTAAAGATAAATGCTGTAGTCCTTTCTCTGGGAACACCAGAATTAATCAGGAGCAGAACATAAAGATTTGGTTTTGATGAAAAAAAATGCAAATATGAAAGCACCTCAAACTGCAGTTTCAAGTACTCTGTCAGCTAGCACTGCTGCCTCGAGCAGCAGTCCTGACCTCCTTCTCTACCTGACAGCTTATTCTCACCCTGCTTTTCTTCCTCCCTTGGGCTAGCAGAAATGTTTGTGCTGCTGCTCATTGAACTAGGTCAGGGAACCAATCAGAGCTAAAACTGCCTTTTTTTTCCTCAATTAATTTTAACTTAGATCAAATTCTCAATTTGGTTCACCACAGGATTGAATGAGCAGGACAAGGCTGCTGGCCTGTGAGAAAGGAAGGGTGAAATGCCAATTCATGTAACATAAATACTATCTTAAACTGTGGATCCAAATCTATTTTATCTCATTCTTGCTGTTCACATGTATAGAAATTTGAAATCTTCTGTTTGAGCTTAACTTCTTGATCTAACTCTTGATTACCTAGAGTTTTTTTCCCAGAATAACTAGTGAACCTTCCCAGCTACCCCTGCCATCTATAATCAAAAGGTACATATGTAAATTGTATTATTCACAGTAAAGATACAGTATAGTATTAATACACAAGGAAAAGGTGTTCAGTCTCATGACATCAGCAAGTACTTTATAAAGATCCTTTCAGACACTTAAGAAACTCCATTTTAAAAAATTTTTTTCTTCAGCTCTTATTAGCTTTGTTAAAGAACTTGTCGGCGCTGACGGAAGTTGCCTTCTAGGTCTATGACTGAAAATATTCTTTGCGTTAAAAATGAGATTAACAGCTTGGATTTGAACCCTTGTAAGAAATCATTTACACCGCCTTACAGAAAAGCCTAGGAAGCATTTAAAACTGAGATATTAGTGTTCTTTCAGGGTGTTAAGCAATTTAAAATAGTTTCAGATATTATACTTTGTTTATGTGGCAAAATTTTGGTAGCAAGGGAGATTTAGAGGTGGCCACTGTGAGAAGAGACTGGGGACTCTCTCTGTTTTGGGCACAGTTTCAGCTGGCTCCAAAATGGACCCAGTGCTAGCCAAAGCTGATCCCCATCCCCATCATTCTGTGATAGCATATTTAGGGCAGGGTAAAAAGTGCTGTTCAGCAGCGAGAGAGAGAAGTGAGACAAATGTGAGAGACCCTGAAGACCCTAAGTAAGAGAAATTGGAGAATCCTACATAGTCCACAGAGGAGGCTATAGTGAAGTACCCTGTTTCCCTGTGGTGAACCACTCTACAGCCTGTAGAGAGCTTCAGCTGGAGCAGGGGGATGCATTCATGCAGCAGGAGGCTTTCTGGAAGGAATGGTGGCCCATGGAGACCCATGCTAGGGCAGTTTGTTTCTGAAGCCCATGGAAAAGACCCATGAGGAAGAAGGGGAAAAGTGTAAGGAGGAAGGAGTGGCAGGGATGAAGTGTTCTGAAATGTCCATAACCCCCTTCCCCATCCCTTTCATGCTGTTTGGGGTTGGGAGGTGGTAGAACAGTTAGGAGTGAAGGAGTAAAATTGAACTTGTAAAGTGGGGATACAGAGGAACAAGACATTTTTAGTTATGTTTTCTGTTACTTACTGTCTTATTCTACTTTGATTATAGACTTTTTTTATTGAAGACTTATAAATTAGTCTTCCTAAAGCTGTCTGTTTTACCTGTGATGTGATCTCGCTGTCTTTACCTTGATCTGTGAGTTTGTTCATCTTGTTTTCACTCTATGCCCTGCTGAGGAAGAGGAGTAAGGGAGTAGTTTGGTAGGCTACTGTGGTTCTACAATAGGCTACTGGCAACCAGAAGAAGTTAACCCACCACACATAGTAATAGTAATGCAGAGAAGTATATTTACAGCATTTTGGTGAATTGGTGTTGCAGTATTTAATACATTATTGTCCATTCTACAAAATATTGTCTGGTTTAGAGTGAAAATCTACTAGTCTTCTGTTTCTGTTAGAGATACTATTTGGATTGAATTATGATTAAACTATCTATTGAATTTTTTATTTAAGAACAGGCTGGAAGTGATTTTCAAATTCTGTTTTTTCCAAGGCACTTGTAAATGATCTTGAGTAAAAAAATAAGGTAGCTCCCATGCATCATATTTTCTTGAAAAATGTGTGTTTGCTGCATGAAAATTTTCATAAACAGAGCTGCCTTTTTTCAGCTTAATTTTCCAATTCTTGGAACCAATTTGATAAAAATCCAGCAGCCAACAAACAAACACAAAACCAAAAACACAGAACAACAGAAACTCAGGGAATTGCTTTGAACTTGAGTTCAATGTATTGAATTTAATTTTGCCCCAAATCCTCTCCTTTGAAGCTCAGAGATTCAAATAGTTCATATTTAAAATATTCTCTGTGACCTATCCCTATGTTTTGCATAATTTAAGAAGTAGAAATGAGGAAGGAGGCCCTAGCAAATTAATACAACAAAGACTCAAGTCAAACAGATATTAGGAGCATTATGTCTGTCATCCAGCACTTCATAATTGAGAAAAGAGTACATTTACAGCCTAACTGTAGAATCAACACTTTTATAAGACCAACCCAACTACATCATAGTGATATTTCAGCTTGACAAATTAAAATTGTATTAACTTGTTCTGAAATTTGTGGTTCATTTAAAAGGTATTTCTTGAGCCTTTGCATGAAAACTCAGTAATGAAAATATTGTAATGAACAAAATATTTTGGAATTAGTCTGATTAATAGCCTTGGATTTCATGTCATCAAAGGCTGGTTACAAGATTGCCCTGGAGATTTTTATTTTCCAGAACTTAAATACAGTTTTGTTGTGGTTGGTTGTAGATTCTAGAAAAACATCATATCTCTACATGTCTGGTTAAAACCTTTTTGTATTTCCTCCTTGAGACAAGATGCTAATAAAGCTGTAATCCAAAGCCATTGCCCTTGGGTTGCCTGGATGGAACCTTCAGGTAGGAATATGTGAGGAATGCGATGGTTAGCTTTTTTTTTCTGACTGTTTTGTATCAATATACATGATAGAAACCATATGAAAATGTTAATATATCTTGCAGCTTGAGCAGTAAGGGCATGTCTTAATAATGAGGGTTAAAATTAACACCCCTTGTGAAAAGAATTTAAGGACTTTTTGCAGTGAGCTCGTGAGTTGTTTTTAATAAATATCAGAGTTAAACTGGCTTCACAGAGGGGTCCTTTTCAAATTTTGAAAATGCAGTTTTACTACTAAATTAATTTTATCAATGCATTATTGCATATTGTAAAAATGCACCACTATAAACTCCTTCATGCATTCAATTTTAAAACTGCTTGTATCAGTTGGGGTATATTCTTAACTACCAAAAAACTTAACTTTAACAAGTATGTGATTAGTGCTAATGCTAATCAGCTAAACAAGTAGGAAAAAAAGGGGTTATTGACTTCTCAGGTTCTAATAAACTAACTTATATGTTCTGATAAATAGAGCCCTCACAGGTTGACTGGAGAGTAATTCAAATAGAGTAAAATACTCCCTCCTTAATTTAGAGGATGAGAACAGAGCTGAAACTCTTATCACAGATAAGACAGAGCTAAGCTCTTCAGCAAATGCTAATTGTCAGTGCCTTTCATATTAGGTACAGAAAGAAATGGTGATGTTGTTCACGCATGTTACAGGCAGTTTTCAGCTCTCTCTGTTGGAACATGTCTGTAAGGTTTCAGTTCTGCAAAGGTGCTTGTAGTCAGAACAAAATGAACCAGCCCTTTCAGTCCAGACTAGGCTAACAGAGTTTGAAAGAACTTGGGATCATTCTCTAAATCTGAAGAAATACCTGAATAGTCAGGTAACTAGCAAAATTATGATAAACTTCAGAGAAATTAGAACTGAGGAGAGTAGTTGTTAAGTGCATGATATAGAACATGTACTTGAAAATACACAATTGTTCTTTAACCCCCAGGTAATTTTGTTAGTTTCTTAGTTTAACTAATTATGCCTTATTTTTCCATGTTAGCTGATAATCTTTATTAGCAAAATAAATGTCTAATTCTTATTACAATATTTTAAATCTAGAGTATATTTTACACATTAGTTATATTGCAAGACAATGAATGTTATAGATACACAATTATTAATTGTAAAAGCTGGTAAAAATTTCACAATAAAATTTAAAATTGCTTATATAGGGAATGTAATGTACTTTGATTGTAAAAGGTCACTTAAGAAGCTACAATGATATCTTTAGGATCCATGAAACCTGAGCTCTGGTGAAGCAATGGCACTGAAGATTTATCCAAGAGAAAGTAATTAAAAATGTTCCTTCTTAGTGAATTTTAAAGTTTTTTTTCATTAGGGAGTTTAATGGAATCTTTCAGCTTAAATGTTTTTTTTGTATTCAACAGTTCTAATTTGTCCTAGGTTTAAGAAATCACATCTACTTTGTATTATCTGACACATTTTCAGAAGACTGCTAGCATAGCAAGGAAATTCTGACTTCTTTTGTATAAACAGCAAGAAAAATGGAACATATAAATATTTCAATGCCTGCATTGGCTTCTCTTTTCCATATCAGTTTTGGCGATTTCCTTCCTTACCTGCTAAAACTGTTGTCTTAATAAATCAAAAGTGAGGTAAGTATAAGTTACTTTAGTATAAGTATAGGTAACTATAAAAACCCTCTTTCTTATCAGAGTGTATATGACAATCATGGAAGTGATATTGAGTCTAATATTAACTTAATAAATGTGGGAGATAAGAAAGTCAGTGTAAATCTGATGGAAGTTTGTTAGCTGGCAGTTAAGTGATCACAATGTGTTTATTGTAAGCAACTATGGTCTAATACTGTTGCCTGAAGGAAGCAGAAGGCAGAATCTTAAAAGTCTTGCTAGAGGATGACTCCAGTCTGATAACATAAACGAGGTGCCTTTTTGAAAACTCAAGTGAGTTTAAAATTCAGATTAATTATGAACCCTGATTGTAGAGGTTGCTATTCAGTTTTTCGCTGTGCATTGTTACTTTTCAATCTTTAAAATTATTATTTTGATGAAGAGGTGTGCTGGCCCATTATGAATCTGTTTTTTCAACAAGTGTTTTGTGTCACTGCTCTTCTTTGGGATTCCATTCCTCTTTAGTAGTCTTCAGGTTTGCCCAGGTCCATTAGTAGAAACATATCTGTAATAAGACTGTGAGAATTCTTCCCAGTTTCCTCAGTTTAGTGTTTTCCTCATATTTATTGATATTAATGTGGTGGATTTGAAGATCTTTTCTCAAGATATCCTCTAAAGTTTGTGTTGTCCTTGAGATATTCATTTGTATCAGCATAACTTACTGGAAAAAATTGGTTTCTGAACTCTGGAACTTATATATCTGCAACATCCCTGAGTCATATAGATGAGACATTACTAGGAGGTTTTCACCACTTGAGAGATTAGGAGTTATATAGAAAAATCATTGGAAATTTATCAGTGGAAACTAGATTTGGAAGAGAGCACTTCTAATTAAATTGCTTCAATTGTTTCAATGTCTGGTGACTGTGCAGAAACTATAAGGACTAACAGAAGACAACCTGTTACACAGGCTCTTGTAGCCATGCTTTTTCACAACAAATGTTATTTAAGCAGGCATTAAAGTACAAGATCATTTTGGAAACAGGAAATTTATAAATGTTCACTATTAGGAGAGTAAACATATGGGACATTTTCAAGTCCTTTTCTACCAGTTAGGGTAGGATTATAACTGCAAGACTTCTCTGGGCAGGTAAAGCTTTTTAAATATAATATTTCAGCCATTAGTTCAGGCAGCAGTTAAGGCTAAGCAAATAAAGTGAGGAGGTAAAAATTTGGGGGGGGGTTATTCTATAATAAAAAAATAAATCTGTGTAATGCCTCTGCCAGCCTAATTTATAATATTTTAATTTTTTTCAAAAAAGGAACACTTCAAAATTCTTTAAGAGCTGTGAAGGTAAATATTCAGGCTTATGTCCTCAGAACTTAGCATTTGTATGGCTTCTCATGTAGCAGAAAGTAAGACAGCAAGCAGTCACCCCAGAATCAGTTATTTTCTGCATATTGTTCTGCATATTCTTGGGGTAATGCTGACCTTTAAGACCACCTATGAAAGGGTTCTATAAATCCTATTCATAGGCAGCTGCTATCATAAGATTAAAAAGAAAACCAATGTCCAATATAGATTTTACTTCTCCTGTCTCATTTCCGTGTCCAGAGGAGTGGTAATTAAAGTGATGTGTGTTTTAGTGCTGTTACACTAATCTGAATGCTGAAATTAGGAGAAAGGATCTCTTTGGTTCTGAATGCAACCTGGTACATTACTGTTTCTATGCTGTTTATTGATAAATTAAATACTGCTTAGTGGTGCAAAAGCAGACTTGGGAATTCCCTACTTTATTAGATTAGTCTAGCAGAATACTTAGAAGTCACTGAGGAATTCCCAAGAAACTGATGATAAAAACATATGGATAAAAATGGACTAAATGACATATGTGTTTATAACAGAAAATTTGCTTATTCCTATGACAAATGCAAAAGGGCAAAACCAGCAGAAACGAGAAAAAGATCTAAAACAATACTGGAGAGATAAGTGCATAGTGAGTATTTCAAAACCCAGGAGCAGGTGAATGAATCAAAGCTGATCAGCTTTGAAATGAGAAGCTCAGACGATATGAGTACAAATGACAAGGTACATAAAATGGAACCCAGGGCTGAAGACTAACAAGGTAATAGCATAGGGAAAGGAATTTTGAAAGCAAATGGTGAGGTTTAGCTTCTGTTTTTCTAATGTAAGAATACAAAACTACTATTTTCAGGTACAACAATAAGGCCAGTAACAGCTAAAGTTACTCTCTTGTAAAGCAAAATACAGTAAAGAGATATTTTTCTTCTTTTTGCTCTAAATAGGCGCCATTTTAAGGTTTTACCTTTGAAAAGTAAAGACAAAAACCTAATGTTGGCTCATTTGGTTCACTTCATAGACATGAAAATATTTCTGAAATTTCAGAGATTATTTCTGAAATGCTTTCTTCTGTAGGTTGTGTGTTAAATGATATCTTAATCCAACTGCTCTTTGTGCATATTGTGCTAATTACTATGCAAACTGTTTTCTGGTTATATTAAATTTGTGACTTCTTTTATTCTGAGCTTTGAATTTCAGTATGATAAGAAAATAATAAAGTCATGAAAGTCTCCAACACAACAGAAATGTTCTGGATGTTCAAACATATGGAAGTTCTATAAACAACTCCACATGTTCTGTGGATATAATATCTACATACTTATTGCCATTTAGTGCAAAAGTACAACTTAAATGCTTTAAAATTTAGAAGAATGATTCAAGGAGTACTTTCAGCAAATGTGATTTTCCTTGCTCCATTTTCTTCAAAGAAACGCAAGACTTGAATATTAATGCCACCTAAGGAATCACAAAGTTGGTTGGGATGGGAAATCTTATTAGTAAACAAAAGCTGCATCTGAAAAATATTGTCATTAAAAGCTATGTAGTAGTTAATTGAGTCTGATATGAAATTTAGTGCTAGAAAGTTAATGACTAATGCAGCTATTTCACAGAGCTTGGTTACTGCAGGCTCTGTAATGATCTCCTTTGCTTCATGGCAACAATGAAATTAACCTATCCTTTGTCCTGCAGGTGTTGTGCTCTGATAATGCATATCCTCTACAAGTATGAGCAAATTATTTGCTTTGCATACAAATTGAGCATAAGCTGAATCTATATGGATAAGAGAATGAGCACTTCTTATATTTTTGAACTAGAGAATACACAGTGGAATATAAGTCACAATTCAATAAGCTGGCATCTTGGGTGACTTATAATAAAGAGTACAGGTAGGAATTTGGGTGATTATTGGCTTTCTGGATTTCTACTTCTATGATTCTACAGTCTTAAAACATTATTGGACATAAACCCACAGGTTAGCAAAACTCCTCCCTTATTTCTTATGACTCCCAAAGGACAGACAATTTTAAGTTGAGTGGTCTGGAAAGCAGGCTGAGGAGATGAGGGAATGGGGGTAAAAGGAAAATTGTTAGGTTTTGATTATCAAGGTATCTACTGGATTAAAGAAGGCAGAGTGCATTTATAATTTGTGTTGAAGACCATAAAAAGGAGCAAAAAAGACTCCTGGCATGGTGTCAGAAAAACACTGTGAGAATATGAGGAATGAAACAATATGAAATAACCAAGTATGGCTGGAATAAGTAATATGAGAATTCATGTACTTAAATAAAAATTTAAAATTTTTGTTCATTCTAGTGACTAAATTGTTTGTGCATGTCTTATTGGCTCTATTATCAAGAGATATATTTGCACTAGAAATTGTGAGAGTTGATTTTGGTTTCACTGCCAGAATGAAATGCCAAGAAAAGTTTAAGGATGCTTCCTCTTTTTTAGTTTCCAGTTTTCCAGGATTCTAAAGGAATGTGGCAGGAGAGACGACAGACTAACAGAAGATTGATATGTTTTAACAAATTGTTGTAGTACTGTTCTTAATGTAGACGATTCCAACTTGTTTCTTCCTCCTAGTATGAAAAGCAGACATGAGGGAAAGGTGGGAAGTGCTTACTATCATATCCAGAACAATAATTACTGTGGCCAACCTAACCCTAACACTCCTATCAGTTGGACTGTGTAGACCAATTCAGTTTGCACATTTAGTAACCACATCAGCAAGTCAAAAGCAACATAATAACAATAAATTTCAGAAAGCAGCATGCTTGACTTATTATTGCACGCTCAGCCTAAGCACCCAGTTTCTGTTTATGCCATAAAAAGGATGCATAAACTTGGATATAAACAAATATTGATTTTTTTGGATAGGAGGTAATTATCCAGGAATGATATTTTCAAAGACTAGCTTAGAGTCAGAAAATGGGTGGGAAACCATTCCTTTATATAAGCCATCAGTTTAATAGGACAATACTGTATAATTCTGTATGTCAAAGTCATTGATATATAACTGAAGAGGAAATTAGATGCTGGGTTAAGAAGCATGCAATATAGTAAATCTTATTCAGCTTTTCTTTATTCTGAACACCACTTTTCTGTTATTCAATGTTTTTTTCCTCCCCATACATTTAATAGAAAAAACTCTTACAGGAAAGAATAGTTGTGTATAAGTGTTTGCTTTTGATTTAATTTCCCAATATAGAAATTATATGAAGGAATTATTTGATAATAGACCTATCAAGAATGCTTTTATCCTTAGAAAGGTCTGAAAGTTAGTAAAGGAAGACACAGAAAGACATAAAATCCCTCTGGAAAAAGAAAAATACTGGAAACCATTTATTTTATAATGCTAGCATATTTTTTTGGTTGGAAAACTTCACAATTTTTATTTCAGTGAATGCTTCCCACCTCTCACACATGTCTGAAACTGAAATCTTGAAGTCTATTATTAGTGCATAGAATTTAGATACCTAACAGTTATGTCTATTTGTTAGAAAGAGGGGTTCATGAGAACTGAAAACAAGAAATATTGCTAAAACTCACAGTGACTTTAAGAGTGTCTCAAAATTTTTAGTGATTGTACGACAAGTTTTGTTGATAAAGAGAGAAAGTAAAATTTATTTGTATGCCTCTGTGTGTACTGAGGAGTAGGAGAAAGAAAGGGAAAGTTCAAAAGGCAAGTGTCCATACCTTAGTTTAACAATTTGTATATAAATTATAATACCTGAAATATTTCAGTATCTAATAAAGCTTTGTGGGAAGCTCCATTTCAAACATCATATACATCAGTAATATAATGGTCGCCTCTTGTTTTTTTCATCATAGAATCACAGAATCATTAAGGATGGAATGGACCTCTAGTGGTCATCTTGCACAATCCCACTGCTCAAAACAAGATGATCTAGATCAGATTGCTCAGTCATGCATTGAGCTGGCTCTTTTTTCCTCCAAGAATTGAGACTCTACAGCCTCTCCAGGCAACTCATTACAGTGTTCACCTTACAGCCTTGAGCAATCTGGTCAAAAGAGTAACCAAAGTAAAAGATGTCCCAGCCCATGGCAGAGAGTTTGACTAGATGATCTTTAAGAGATCCCTTCCAACCCAAACTTTTTAGTGATTCTACAGAAAGTATACCTTTCCTTCTGTTTAACAGGATTTTCCTGCTTTTTAATTTGTGCGTGCTACCTTCTGTCTTTTTGTTAGGTGTTACTGAGAAGAGTCTTGCTTCTACATCTTTATTTTCTGCCATTAATTGATACACATTAACAAGATTCTCCTGGCAAAAACTCCCAACTCTCAGTCTTTCCTAGTTTAACAGATGCTGCAATCCTCGAATCACGTTAGTGGTCCTTCACTGTGCTCTGTCCAATGCTTTCATGCCTCTTGTACTGTGTAGCCTAGCACGGGGAACAACACTTCAGATCTCACCAGTGTTGAGTAGAAGGGAAGGATCAACTACGTAAATCTGCTTGTAGGTTGTGCTCTTCATAATACAGTCCAGGATGCTGTTGACCTTCTTAGTTGTAAGGGTTTGCTGCTGGTCCTTGTTGCAGATTGATTTGTGACAATCAAATGGACAGAGCTAGTTTTTTAGTCTGTGAATCAAATCCTGATCAAGTAGTCTGATCTCATTCTTGATTTTAAAATATAACATACTGATATTTCAAATGTATGCTTTATTTCTTATTCAAATGTCTAAATTCCACAACCAACCTTTGGACACTTTATTTTTCCACCTAACTGAGCCAAAATCTTTTCATCCATCTGGAACCTTACTGAGTTCTATCAACTGTGGGGCATTTGTTTGTTTGGTTGTTTTTTTCCTTCCAATGTATTGATCTACGAGTTGAATTGGGAAATGGAGAAGACACAATGGTCTAGTGTCATATTACATAACCTCCCTTGCCCCAATGCCGTCTGTGATTATTCATATCCCAATAATGCAAAGATTTAATAATCATTAATTATTTTAGCTTTTTTAATTGTCTCTATTGAGTTTCCATCAGTATTTATCCTTTTTAGTCTGTGAAAATGGTCAGACTGAAAAATATATAGTTATTTGGGCCATTGGTTTTACCTTATTAAACCAGATATATGGTGACAGTTTCTTACCAGTCTTTTGAGATCCTCAGTTATTGAAACAGATTATTAATGGTCCAGAGACCTCATTAACTGAGCCTTTTCCAATTACTGTTTGTAAATTATCTGTAACTTGTGATTTCAAAAGTGCAACTTTATTAGTTCTTGTTTAAGTTCTGCCTAATATCTGCTTGGATGAAAAGTATTTTTTTCCTTTAATCACCACTTACTTATTTTCCAAACTTAAAATAGGTTTTACTGAAAACTTTAGTCCTCTATGTTGGCAGCTTTATTATTTACATCTCATGGGAATACCTAAGAAGGGACCAAAGATTCATTGAGCCCTGAATAGTCTATATGGACTTCAGCGGATTCAAAAAAGATAAGAAGGGATGAAAAGCACTAGTCAGGATCATGGTTTAAGCGCAGCTGGCAAGTAAGCACTAAGCAACTGCTCTCTTAAAATTATGCTAACTTATGAAGTTAAATCTACTTACTCTATGTAACAGAAAACTGAGTTTTGAAAGAGGAAGTTATAGAAAGAAAAACCAGGAGAAGTGCACAGCTTAAATACAGTAGAATCATCACAGGAAAGACCCATGGGATAGCAAGGAAGCTGTGTGCCAGTATTCTCTAGGATGTGGGATGTCAGATATTAGCTGAGACTAATGAGTGATGTTTTAGTGTTTTTAGAACTATAACTCTATAACTGTTTTACAAGAGGAGAAGAATTCATTTGGCTGAGGAAATTGAAATTTTGGTTGAATTCATAGATTATAATTAAGGTAGTCTTGGTATATTAAACATAGCTCTGCACGTTGGGTGGTTTGCTGTGCTCCCTGAGGATCATGTACTACTTCTGAGAAGGACTACATTAGCTACCTTGTGGACCTTTTCCTGACTGCAAGGTGATGCAATCATAAATATATGAATATTCAACTGGATGTCTTAGAATGTACAATTGTGTGAGCTGAAGTTGTCTGCAACAAGCTGCACTTGTTACTTTCCTTGCTGATTTGGCTTAGGGATACTTTTATAGAGGTTTCCAAGGGACAGTTCTAGGCCTACTCTGTAGTGAACAACTGTACAGTTTAAGCAAAAAGTAGGGTGAGATTCTTTTTCAGATTCACAATGAAATTTAAAAGAATAATTTACTGTGTTGCAAGTTATATTACTGGAGCCCTGCAATAGCACACTTGATCCATTAATAAATCAACATGGCAGTCTGTCAATTAAATATATTTTATTTCCTCAAGTTCTGGATTCTCCTCCCAGGTAAGAGAATATGAAATCCTGTTATCTGAACAGATGTATTTTAAGTAGGCCCAGAAAGTCTGAAGATTTGTCTTTAGTTTTAAAGTCTCTGGAAATCAGATAAATATAACAAATTTGTATCTTTCATTCGTGTACAGGGCTGTCAAATCTACAAAATGGTATATAAACAGAATCATCATTATGAGCAACCCTAACTTTAAAAACTATCTATCTATTTGTGGAAATATAGATTTATTGAATTCATGTGAAGTTATCTGTGAGACATTTCTCTGTGGAAGAAATTTATCTGAACTTTCTCAATAAAAATGCTGAGATTCTGTTTCAAGGAATGTTTTTCCTAATACTTTATATGCAAAACTGCAGTAGAACGTAATTGTAGTCCAAATTTATTTTTTCCAATCTGACAGCTGAAAGGTAAGGGTTGAAAATATCTCATTTGAAAAGTCTGATATGAGGATATAGATTAAAGAGAGCCTCTCATTTATCCCGACAGGATGGCCTTAACTTTTTTATTCCAGACATTGACAGTGGCAGAAAATGAAGTTATAAAGCACTGAATGCAAAAGAAAAACAATAAAATAAAGAAAAAAGAACACCTACACTGGAGAATACTATGAAAAGTTAATAATATATTGTCAAATTCTTCTCTGAGCTAAAATGGAGTGCTTGTTGCACTACAAAGTTTTAAGTTTCATGTGAATTAAATGCAGGACTTTTAGCAATTAGGGATCTCATGAGAAGATAATATTCTTTCCAGTTCTTGACTGTATTTTTTTAAAATTTTAATGCCTCTACTATGAACTAGAGGCCCCTGAATATAATTAATCACTTGGAAATGTGATGGAGCTATATAAATAAGAAATTATTCCAGTATTAGCAACAATTGCATTTAAAATATAGCCACAGCATGTAAAATTGTTGGGAATAACTAATTTCTACAACAAAATTAATCACAGGAGCATTTGATGGTCATCAGAATCAATGTAATTTCACTGATAATAATTCATATATTAGAATACAGAATAAAGACATTTGCCATTTTCAGCAAGATTATATTGTGTGGATTTTTCTTTCATTCTTCCCCTTGCAACATTTATATTTGAGTGTTTTCAAGACCAGTGTCCTGCAACAGATGCTGCCAGCAATACTGAATACTTTCAATTAGTAGTTCTCTACTTCTCTGGTAGCTAAGCAACTGACCTGTGGTGAAGAATACATAATGATCTTGTGCATATCCACCTTAGAGTATCAGCGAGAGCTAGACTTCAAAACATGGGTTTGTTCTCCCATATTGATGACTTTGACTTAGCCTTCTGTGAATTATAAAGTGTATTTACTCTGTGCTTAATGTAAATAGGTCAAAAACAGAATTAAGAGGCTGTATATGTTTGTGCTTTTATTTTTCCCCATTCATTGAAATTACTATGCTGTTAGCAAGCAAACGTACAGAACTCTATAAAATCAGGGTAAATAAGGATTTTATAGCATCAATATACAATCATAATTAACTACATAACAATATTTTTGACTTTCCTTTTTAATGATTGTGAGTAATATGGTCTTGTTAATAAGGCAGTGTTTACTGAATGGGAATTTGAGAAAAAAACAGCAGCTGGCACAGACTTAATCCACATAAAAGAGAGGCTTCTAGTTGTCAGGGGGATGGTAGCATGAAAAAATAGCTGAGAAAAATAACCTTATCCTTTGTAAAGCCTTCCAGTACATTGAGTCTGTACCTCAGAGTTGGCCAGGACTTACTAGAATCCCAGATTCTAGAAAATGCCTGAGCAATTTTATCCCCTCAGCTTTGTTTGATTAGAGGACTTGCTTATTCTGGTCCAGTGAAATTTTCACAGTTGTAATCAATTTATTTATCACCCATGGGAGACTGAACAATGTGAGGAGGATTGGGAGGGTTTACATATAAAGAAAGCAACAGAAAGTCTTAAAAAACCTTGGCCAAAAAAACTCACAAAAAATCCAAAAGAAGCAGAATAAAAACATTATAGATTACTTGGAAAACATTGCAGTGGTCTAATCAGATCAGATAGAAAACATAAGAACATTTTGGCCAACAGAGGTAATCAATTTTGCGAAAACATGAAATTTAAAAGTGAAGCTAGTTGTCAAAAATCAGTCTGGCTCAGCAGTTGATTTTGCAGAGTTTTAAAGAGTGCTTGGGTCGAAGTGTGGTTCAAAACATTCTTCAAGATAAAGAACATGTTACAGTAACTGAAATTATTTGAAAGGGTCTCTAAGATGTTTGTATCAGTCATGAAAAGTATTCACCTTTCATATAGTGTTTCAGCAGCTCTCCTTTTTCAGTCAGCTCAAGTCCTCGGGGAGGTTTTAGGAATTGTAATCTGCTGTAAAATTAATTTAAAGTGAAGAGAAAATGTGTGTTGTCAGAAAGACTGGAGGAACTAACATTTACCTAATGGAAGTCTGTGAGAATATCTGTAATAGTTCATGCTTCAGATTAGTTGTATTTATACTTCTTTTGGAATAACCTTTTTTTAAAAATCACAATTATCCTACCAGTCTTTAAAATGCCATAATAATGACAGCTGCAACTTTGTAGTGAGTTGATCCTGGCTGGACACCTGCTACCCAACAAAGCTGCAGTCCTCAGCTTTACAGGGTAGAGAATATAAAACCAAAGACTTGCAGGTTGAGGTAAGGACAGGAAGAGATCACTCACACAATTATAGTTACAGGCAAAATAGACTCAGCTTGAGAAAATTAGTTTCAATTACTGCCAATCAAATCAGAGTAGAACAACAAGAAATAAGATCAAATCTTAAAAACCCTTGCCCTCACCCTTCCCTTCTCCCCAGGCTCAAATTCACTCCCAATTTTCTCTGCGTCCTCCCCACCAGTGGCCCAGCAAAGATGGGCAATAGGGAATTTGATCAGTTCATCACACTTTTTCTTTATGTCTCTTTCCTCAGTTTAAGAACTACTCAGACTCTTCTCCTTCTCCAGTGTGGGTTCCTCTCTCCACGAGTCCACAGGTCCTGCCAGGACCCTGCTTCCCACTGGGTCACAGCCTCCCTCAGGCATTCACCTGACCTGCTCTGACATGGAGTCCTCCTCACAGAAACCGTCACTGTAGCCCCACCACACCTCCCCCCCAAAAAAAACAAACCAAAACAACCTTGCCACCCAAAGCCAACCTTAAACATTTGTTTATTGAAACACACACTATCTGTAAAGTCTTCTTACTATATGCTGCAATTGCAATTTCCTATGGAGAGTGTCAAAACTGGTTTTGACCAGGTGTATATGTTCAGAGCTATCATGTAATTTATGAGCTTTACCTAAATTTGTTAAAAAAATACAGCATGTGCTAAAATTAAAAAAAATCCAATCAAACAAGCAAAATAAAACTGTTTATTAATGATGTCTTTGTACAAATAAAATATATTCAGTCCATTAGGTAAATAAATTGTCCTCAAGAACTGTCAATGTCAAACTGTATATGTCAATAGCTTGGTAAGATTTTAAAGTCTCAACATAAACCAGAAAACATCAGTGTTTTCCATGGCTTGGCTCTGAGACAACCTTCATTATCATTTTTGCATCAGAATGTCTTTACAGATAGTTACTGTACAATTAAAATAAAATATCTGTCATCATGTGCTGTCTTTTAATATTTGTGAATATCAGGATCTACAATCACACAAAAAAACCCCAGTGTGACTAAATACTCAAATATAATAATTAAAAAATATCAAATAAATTCAGCAGAGAGTCTAAGATGGCTTTCTCTATACAATTAAATAAAAAACTCAAGTTCCTCTCTGCAAAAGCAATCGGAAGTTATATAGGCTTTTAAAAATATTGAATAATTAAAATAAATCATCTGAAAAATTATTTTCTAAAGCAAGTAATTTTCTTTATCTTAAAGCAGAGTATTTAATTTGGGAACAATGATATAAAGCTTTAAAAGATAGATAGATCTGGATTCTATTCCAGTTTGAGACTGAGAGTCCCTCTGTGATGTGAGGAGAATAAATAAATCATGTGGTCTCCCTTAACAACTGTAGCTCACTGCATTTGTCTCATACTTTTCCAACAGTGATGGGTATAGGATATGTTAAATTTAAAAAAAAAAAAGGGCTGGTAAGGATACCTAGACTTCTCCTACTGCTCCTGCCTTATAGAGAGAGAAGAATTTTTCCTTTCTGTGAAGGAAAGTGTTACCTTGTTGAAAGAACTTTGTCTGATTCCTGGAAGTCTTTGAAGTGTGATGGTGGAAGAGGAACAAAGTGGAACAAGTACTGTGATAGAGTGAAGGACTTTTAAAAAAAAGAAAAAAGGAGAGAGAAAAAAACCAGCAGCCAGTTAGGGGAAGAAGAGAGGAGAAGAAAAACTGATAGAAAAATAGTCTATATATGTATAATTGCAAGTAAAATGCAAAGGAAAACATTTCCTATATAAAATCTCATTTAAAATTATATATAACTTTAATAAATTTTGTTCGCATTTTTGCTTTGAGTACTGCTGATTTTAAGGCTCATATTTTGGGATTTTATTAAGTGTGAAGAATGTAATTAATGCAATTCTGCCACAGGTCACAGCCAGTGAGAACGCTATCAGCCTGTTGCCACCAGAGTGGATGTTCAGCCATAAAGATGTGGCTGTCTGCCTTACAGTGTGTAGATCCCTTCCTTTCTCCACCTGCTCTGTCCATGACAGGTGTCATGGTGTCTCTCAGGGTTTTGCTGTTGAATAGTAAGCCATGGTAGCACTCTATGCTACATCATATTATAGCACCCTACTTGAATATTCAATTCAGTAGTCATTCAGAGGTTGGGAATAAAGAACCTAAAACATAAAATGCCTTCCCAATTTAATACACATTTTCCTAAATTTAAACCAAGTCAAGGGTAAAGTTGTGGCTAATAGACATTGCTGACTCATGAGGATGTTGGAGTTGAACATTGTCTATTGTATGTTCAGGATGATAATCTTTTCCAATTGACATACACCAGGAGCAATCACAGATAAGCAGTGCTAGATGAGCTGCAGGAATAAGTTGCAATCAGAGGAAAGGGAACATTTGGATTAGATTGGCATTAGCTATAAAAATAATGTTCTTACATCTCTACATAATTTGAAATGCAGGAATGGGTTGAAATGAACCATCTCCATACATACGTCTCCATTCACACATACATCCAGATGTGATGACAACTTCCAGAGAATAAGAAACTATCTGTAAAAGTAATTATTGTGAATTTCAAAGTGCTTTCTTAAAAAGTTATGATATTTTACAGCTTAGAATTTTAGAGTCTCCTGCCTGGTTACTGCAACCAAGCATCCTTCAAAGCCTTAAACTTCACTTCCCGTTCATTACCACCTCAAGGTGGTTTTGTTCTTGTGATGTCTGTTTTGAGTGATTGTCATGTTTAAGCCCAAGCAGTAAGCAAGCTGCAAGCAGCTCACTCACTACCCCACTAGCAAGATCAGGGAGGGAATTGGAGGGGTAAAAGCTGGAAAACTGAAAAAGCTGGGTTGAGTCAAAGACAATTTAATAGCAAAAGCTGCACACACAAACAAAGCAGAACAAGGAATTAATTCACTACTTCCCATTGGCAGGCAGATGCTCAGCCATCTCTGGGAGAACAGGGCACTATCACTTGTAATGGTGATGCGGGAAGACAAACACCGTCACTCCAGACATCCCCCTCTTCCTCCTTCCCACCACTTTATATACTGAGCATGACATCACATGGTCTGGAATACCCCTTTGGTCAGTTGAGGCCACCTGTCCTGGCTGTGACAGGATCCAACCTCCCATGTACCTCCAACCTCCCATGTACCTCCAACTTCCCTGCCAGCGTGGCCGTAGAAAAAGCAGAAAAGGGCTTATCTCTGTGTAAAGCATGCTCAGCAATAACTAAATCAATTTCGTGCTCTACACAAATCCAAAACACAGCCCCACACTAGCTACTGTGAAGAAAGTAAACTCTACCCCAGCCCAAACCAGCACACTGATTAATTATTTTTAATTGCTCCTGCAAGATTGTGTTATTATTACATATGCTCATAAGAAACCTTGTTTTCAGAGTATGAAGAAATAAAGAAAGGAAGTATGAACTATTTGTTGCCAGGTAAGTGCTGGAGCAGTGGTTTAAATATTCTGCATACAGACCAGCTCAAGATAGGTCTGTAATATACAAATGACGGCAGTATGTTTTAAGTCTGGCATTCCACATTTCTGTAGAAGGAAGAAAATTAAAAGTTACCTCCTGAAGAAGGATAAAATGAATTCTGAATATGGTCTCACAAATATTCTGTTTCCAGAAAGCTGCCTGTATCTCCAGAAAGGGTATTCTGTTCAGAGAGCAATCCTTTGAAAGAAGATTTTGATTTCACAATCTTGTGCAGTATCCCAACTAATTTTGCTGCATGAATCAGATAGCAAAATCTCTTGAGTTCTATGGCAGACATAAAGGTGGTGTCTCTACATGGAATAAATGTATTGCTGCACATTATTTATTTCCTTGTATTAAACCTTTCTCTGTCTTTAAAAGAGTTTTCAGGGTATTTGATACATGAGGTCTTAATTTCCCTTCACCTAAAGTAAGAGTACTAGCAGTGGAGTATCCAGCAGTCCATATAAATCTGCAGGAAGTTGCTGTGCTGCTTGTTGCAAGGAGACCTTGTTAATGAGAAAATTCAGTTCGGTGTTGTGATGTTGTTATTTTGATTTTGGTGTGGGGAATTTTTTTGTAGATGTGAATGATGTGATTGAATTTTGTGAACATTGTGTGATGAATGTGGTTTTTTATGATAAATTTTAAATATGTGATTGACAGTGGCAAGGTGTGGAATACTGTTTGCATGTCAAGGTGTTTGCAGCAGGGAGCTACAGGAGTGGCTTCTATAAGAAACTGCCAGAAGGTTCCCTTACATTTGACAGAGCCAATGCCAGTGGTCTCCAAGGCAGACCCATTGCTGGCCAAGACAGAGTCCAGTGGCAACTTTGGGTGTAACAGTTAAGAAGAGGATGGGGATGGGTAGTGAACTGTGTATGGACAACTTCAGCCAGAGAGATGAGTGAGAATATGTGAGAGAAACAACTCTGCTGACACCAAGGTGAGTGAAGAAGGAGGAGGAGGAGGATGTGCTCCAGGCACCAGAGATTCCTCTGCAGCCCATGGTGCAGCCCATTGTGAGGCAGAATATGCCTCTGCACCCCATGGAGGCCCATGGGAAAGCAGAGATCCACCTGCAGCCTGTGGAGAACCCCATGTCAGAGTGTGTGGATCTGCCCAAAGGAAGCTGTAACTGTGGGAAGCCAAAGCTGGATCAGGTTCCTTGCAGGGCCTTGTGGCCCTATGGAGAGAGGAGACCATGCTGGAGCATGTTTGGTGACAGGATTTGCGATGCTCTGAGAAACCCACTGCTGGAACTGCTACTGAAGGACTGTATCCTGTGGAAGGGACCCATGCTGGAGCAGTTTGTGAAGAATTGCAGCCTGTGGGAAGGACTCCTGTGGAGAAGTTTGTGAAGGAGTCCTTCTTCTGAGGAGAAAGGAGTGACAGAGACAATATGTGTTGAACTGACAACAACATTCCCCATCTGCCTGCACTGCTGTTGAGAAGGAGACAGAGAATTTAGAAATTAAGTTGAGCCTGGAAAGAAGGGAGGGGTTGGGGAGAGATGTTCTTTAATATATATTTTTAGTTCTCATTGTCTTTCTCTGATTTCATTTGCACTAAATCAAACTAATTTCCCCACACTGAAACTGTTTTACCTGTGACAATAATTTGTGAGTGATCCTTTCTGTTCTTATCTCATCCCGTAACCTTTTCTAATATTTCCTCTCCCTGTGTCCAGCAGAGGAGGGGACTGAGAGAATGGCTTTTTGGGCACCTGTCATCCAGCCAGGGTCAACCCACCAGAACCCTGCTCTTTCATAACATATGATCCACAGCTGATCAGGAAAGGGAATCTCAGTATCAATCAATCATTAGCAATCACCTCAGCTGAAAATGTCTCCAGGGGATAGTAAGTGGCATTGACATATTTTATTTACATTTACACAATTATTAACTTACATTATATGTTCAAATATATTTTTTGCTTTTCAGTAGATTTAGGAAATGTCCAAAAAGATAATAACCACATTATTTTCAAACTCAATACATTAGGTGATCATGCAGATATTGCAGATATCTCATTGTCTAGAACAGCCAGATATTTCATTAAGTTTTTGTGTTTAATTTTAAACTATTTTTATTTACTAATGCTAAAAGATGTAATTGTCTTCGTGGAGGCCAAACACTCTGGATTAATTATTATTATTGTTATTATTGTTTTTTGCTATATATTCATGTGTATCATGATAAAGTGTTATGTTACCTACTCTGAAAGCAAACTGTTTTATATGAAGATTTAAGGTAGTGGACATTCGACTTTAAAAATAGTTCTGATACCCTGTAGCTTCTCAATAATAGTATGCTCTTACATTACAACAGAAAAGGACGGATTATGGGTTTTTCAATTTGCATCAGGCATATTAATTGCAGAGCAGGATTTCCACATAAAATATCAATGTACTGGAACAAACTGTTAATGTACCAGAATATGAACACTTACATTCATTTCTTGAGATTTAAAAGCAATCTTCTTTTTCATATATCTGAATAGTATTTTTTTAAGTCTGCTAATGAGAACAACATAACCAATGTTTTCTGAAAACCTTAATTAGCTTAAGTGTTAATAGTGATTTCCTAGTCATTGTATTGGCAAACAGTACAACAAGCTATTAAGGAAAGAAAATAATTTACAGGGTATGGAAAAACTTTAAAGCAGCTTTTAAGAAATGTGTCATGGAAGATCAACTTTATGTTGTATTAGCGAGAAGAGAAACATTGAATTCAAGTTTTACTTGTTTGGGGTTGTTTTTTGTTGCTCTGGATTTTGCTTGTTTTGGTTTGTTTTTTTTTTTTCCCTTGGAGAAGATATTCCTAGACTAATAAAAATGTACATGGAAGTGAAGTTCAGCTGGGAATTTACAAAGTGTTTTTAATGATATAGAAATTTGTTTTAATAGGTAATAATAATACTAAACATTTTGTTGTTTAAAAGGAAAACAATTCTTTCAGAGGAGGTAGGTAAAGAGTCATGATTTTTAACAGTACAAAAGGGGTTGTTTACAACCATTATCTTGTTATTAATACACCTGGGCAAGTACATATCTTCTCATTCACTTTCAAATACTAGACTATATCTGCTTAAAAAGATGCAAATTAATTCCTTCTTTGTTTATGCAGTTTTGTTTTATGACTGCTCTGTTTCACACTACTAATCTTTAATGGGCCTTCAATTTCTTTTTCCTTTTTCTTTAAAACAGCAAATGAATGCAGGTCCTTCCTTTTAAATCCAGACAGAAAGAGAAAAAATATTTTAAGTTTTCATGCCACAGCTGCAGGCTGTGAATTATCCCACTAGGGAAGAGTGGAAATACCACCCACATAATCCGACAAGAGGCTTGATTCATTTTGTGTCTGAGGCAATCGTTGTGGTCTTACAAAGCTGAAATGAGTTTCCTTTGCAATCTTCACAGGAATAAAAAATGAAAATATCTTCCTTACAGGCTCAAAGCAAGATCCCACTTTTTAATTCATTTTTACTCCTATTTCTCATTTTTATTTTTCTTCCTTAGTTTCTCACTATTTTGCAACTACCTTTACTTTACATATTACAAGGGAATTGGTAAGAGACAAGATGTAAAGAAGAGCCAAGTAATATCTTCCCAGGCCTATCAATCCCAGTTGAACTTGTGACAAGTGATTTGGTTAGGGTATGAGAACAAGATACAAGGAACTTTGCAGAGCTTGTTCTTAAGGCTCCTGTTTGTTCCAGGATAGTCAGAAAACCTTCCTGTCTCACAGACACAAGGAGTTAGTTGCCATCTGTTTAACATCCCAGGGGAAGCACCTGCCTAGGGTTTTCTCTAAATAAGCAGGACTCCACTCAGTATGCATAGATACTATGTAGCTTTCTACAGATCACCAGTAGTAAATAATGAAGAGAGAGATTAAATTCTGCCTTTTAGGTTCTTTACTCTAGGCTGTAGGGAGGTTTTTTCCTCTTGGGATCTTAATTTTAACTTGGAGAACTTTAAAGTGCTCAGGATATATATATATATATATATATATATATATATATATGTGTGTATATATGTATATGTATAATTTTTTTTTAAATAGGCTGGATAAATGATTTAAAAGTTCAGCTACAGACAGGTGAAATGATGACTGCAGTAAAAGTCAGCTGGTTGCAGTACTGTCCAGATAGAGTCCTTTCTATTGCCTCAGAATATTCATACACTTGCTGTCCATTCCTTCATACAGTGATGTAGTCACAAGGCTGTATGTATTAGGACAAGAGGACAGATGGAATGACAGAAAGAGAAGGGGAGGGAGGAAGGGAGAAAGAAGGAGAAAAAGCTGGTTGGTTTGAATTCTCGCTTGATGAAGGTGGAATTAAACAGATGTTTTTATCAGTTGGACTAGCTGATTTTTGTAGGTCCCTTCCAACCTGGATTATTTTATTCCATATCTTCAGTGGATTTCATGGACATGAGATTAATGCTTCTGATCTACATTAAGTATAAATTGCTGTTGTATGTTTAAGGTGTGTGAGCAGGTTCACTTTGAAAACATTTTCCAAATCAAAACTCTCAGCTGAGTTGGATCCCTGCATGAATGATTTCAGGATACTGACCAAGCTTTGGGCTGGGTGGTGTAGTAATCTTCTCAGCTCTGTCAAGAACTTGTAAGGATGTGGAAAAGCTCATCTCTTAATCTGATTACAGAAGTCTTCATCATAAAAGGCTTATACATTTCAGATGCAAGTAAAGATTTGAACTAAAGAATTTAATTTCATTGTAACTTAATTTTACTTTTAAATAGTAAAAAATATCTAACATTTCAATACTTTTTTACTGTAATTCTTCTCTACATTTAAAATGAGCTTCAAATTCAAGTTATATTACATACAGTTCTAAATATTTCATCACATCTATATGTGCTTAAATTAATGTATGTTTTAGATCTGAAACCTCAATCAGTGCTTATTCTAGTGATAGCAGTAATAGCAGTAATATGGCTCGGAATTCAGTGAAATTTTGAATTCACAAATTTTGCTGAGACCAGTGAAGTTCTAAAGAGATATGGGCAGTGTATTTAATAGCTTTAGACATTTATAATGAACTTGTAGCCATCATTGTTTTAAGATTCTATAAAAAATATAAAACTGAAAAAATATATGTCAGCTCACCACTTTTTAATTTACTCATAAATCATAGCCTTAGCTGTATTTTGTTATGTATATTTAGGAGCTGTAATCTCTGAAAAGCTTGCCAGGCATTGCCTGTGAAGTCACACTAATAGACATCCTAAACAGAAAAGGAACCTGAATACAGGGGAAATAACTGTTCTGAGAGCTCTGGCATGGTCCTCGTTGCCAGGGAAACCTCTTCTTTGTCTCTACGTGTTCAGAATGGCTGCCTCATTAGACACTGAACCTGATCATCACACTGCACTACCAGAAGAAAAAAAATAAGGAAGGGGAAAAGCTAACAGTTCCACAAATCTTTAAGAAAATGCCAAGAATAGGGGTAATCTTAACTAAATCTATGTGTAGCTATTATCATAATTATGTTCTGTAAGGGTAAATCTGTCCAGGCTGCTTCTTTCCACATTTATTTGCAGGTGGAGGTGAGCAATTCTGGATTGTCTATTACTGAATTGAAAAAAGAAAAAAGAAAAAAAGAATGTGAACACAAAACTCGTGAATTGCATATTTTATCTAAAAAATGTCTTAGTTTTAAATATTGAAAAACACCTATTTAATAAGGTCATTCTGCTTATTTAACTGCCGGAGACATTGTTTTAGCATTTCTATAGCAGATTTTATTAATGGAGTCAGAAGCATAAAATGTCAGGGGAAAGCGTGTATAGGAGCATTTATTACGCTGATCATAAAAAGGAGTGGTGAAAAAATAGTAAAACTTGAAAATATATAGTGACAGGAGAGTTACTTTATGTTTACTACTAAGTTTTAATCAAGATACTAAAAACAACACCACATAAACTTCTGAAGTGCAGAACTGGATGCAGTTTCAAGGCATTACTCATTGGCAATAAAACTGTGAACTCAAGGTCCCTCAGGAGCTCAGCTCCTGACCTTGGCTGATGAGAGAAGCCGTTCAAAACAGGGCCAGAGCTTAACCTCCGCCCTCTCTGGTTTATAAATATCAACATAGGGAAGGGATTTTAAAGTCATCATCCCAACAAGTCTGTTCTCTCAAAAGAAAAATGAAATCCAAATCACAGGTGAAATAGTTAAGGAATGTCTGAATTTACTTACTTATGAAGAGGGAAAACAACCCAGCTAGACCTTTTTTTCCTTATTTTTTCATGACTGTACCAGATGTTAAACTAAGTAGTTAGATGCAAAAACAAGAGAGAGCCTGACCAGGTGGTCTGAGATTAACTGGTTGCTTTCCAAAAGCATAAAGAAATTACATGAACTACATTTACATGTACCTGGAGCTATTTTCCTTCTTAGTGATAAGCTATGCTGAATCTCTGATGTTGCCTAAGTAACAGTATTCAAATTAATAATTTTCTTTTTAACAAACATTTCAGGGATTTTTTTTTCCCTCCTCTGGGATAATATTGCTAAAACAGGACTTGGAGATTGCAGCTAGAAGAAGAAAGAAATGGCTGAATGTAATCGCCTGTCCACTACATGGCAAGAACATAATTCCTCTCCTTGTAAAGCAGTCATTTTCAGTTCTGTGGTGAAATATTTCCAAAATTCAATGAGAGTTGAGTCATTAATGAGAAATAATTTCTCCAAATGGGGACTTGAGGCAGAGAAAGCTATTCTGGAGTTCTTCTGTAACCACCAGAGTTCTTTCTTTTCTTTATTTTAAACAGTTTCACATACAGAGGAACCAGAAGAAGATATTTAAAATTAATATATGAGGCAAGAAGGAGTAGCAGGAATGGTACTAGAATATTATTTGCAGTGGGTCTGATGTGCAGGTGTGAAGTAAGTGCTCTTTGCACCACTAATTTAATAAATTTTGGTAAATGCAGAGAAAGTAAATGGTTTGTCTTGGCTTCTCTTTTGAGCAAATACACACAAGGATACCAAGGTTTGAAAAAGAATAATAAAAAACATGGCCTGAATCTTAATGCACAAATGTGTAAGCTTACATGTCTGTGAGAAAAGGTAATTAATGAAAATACACAGTTATAACTAGGTAGCAATTATAGTCACTCCATTTTATTATGATAGTCTAACTGAACCAGGCTGGAAATTCTAGGAGCTGCATTTCTAAGTCCCATTTATGTTCTGAGCACCAAGTTTTTTTCTTGAATTAGTTTCCATTGGCATGATTTCTTGTTTGAATTAACAGACCCAAAATGCAAAGTCTTGTGTCTCTTCATTTTTGAAGAGGAGTTTAGAAAAAATGCTGAAGAGATTTCAGTAACCTAAGGATCTCTCAATGCAGAAAGCAGAAAATATTTAAGAAAACAATTCTATACTTTTCAGTCCCAAATACTTTGCAGATACACATATATATATATGTATACTTTCCTTTCAAAGAACAAAAAAAAGGAAGGGAGACACAAATACAACTTTTGATCCCATTTTGTAAAATTTCTACAAAATATGTACTTATCAGTGTGTCAAAAAAAATTCCAATATACCAGATCATATAAGTAAGTGCAATGAATAATTTGGTATATAAGTAAGGTACTGAATAGTTCATACTCCTTTATTTTACATACAGCGTTGTGAGACCTAAGGAAACAGTATTGTCAAAGTTTAGTCCCTTTAAATATTACACACCCACTATGCATGATGGTGATGGATGCACAGTCACCATCATGATCAAAGCAGAAACTTCTGGAACTAAAAATATAAGCAGTTCTAGTTGGATGTAGAAGACTATGAAGGATAAAGGGCATCTGTACAAATCTGTACAAACTGCAAAAACCCCTTAGAAGTCTCTAGGCAATAGTCCTTAAGTCATCACTGGGTCCACAAACTGATGCTTGCACATACAAGTCAGCCTTTCAATAAAAAACACAGAATAAGTAAGCAAAAGGGTTGCACCTTTGAGAGTGACTTAAATCACATACAGATGGTATATTATAGATACTAAATATCCTCATAAGATCCTTGGTCCCGTGATGCAGCATGCATCTTGCTCTCTGATCTCAACATACGTCAAAACCCTCTGTAATAAAGAAAACAGCAGATCAGCTTCATCTTTATCCCATTATTTTTCACATTACAGTGTGCACCCCTAATATAAGCAACTAGCAACACTAAATGGGAGCAATGATGCAATTCCTAGGTCTTGCACAAGGCACATGCAGGAAAAGGAATGAGATTGTTTGTTTAAGGGATATAAGAAGTGACACAGAAGAAAGACACAGGTCTCTTACCTTAGCTGGTGTTATAAGAACATGGTGAGTACCCATGTTTCTTGTTTGTGTTTCTTTTGTCTCTTGAAAACCTAACTTTAGAGGCTTATGTACATCTTCTTGCTAAGGTACCTGCATTAACAGACACAGTGATAAGAATCTAAAAGTTTCTATTTTACTCCAGTGTGAAAATTTCAGTCTGTTATCTCTCTACTCTGTGTCTCTTTTCTGTGAGTATAAGCAATAAAATTAGTTTCTTAAAGCTGGAAAGGTAAATCAGATATATAAACTAGAAATTTGCCTGCCAAATGTTTCTTATTCTACCAGAGCCCCCAGATAACACTCTCTTGGAATACAATTTCACCTTTAAAAGGAAGTATTCTTATCAGTCAATTGATATTTTTAAACACCATATTGTCACTGCAAAATGAAAATCACTGATGACTCTCGCAAAAATTTGGTACTGGCAGAACTACAAAAATAATCTTTCTAAGTGTTAAGCCTTGGGACACAGTGTTTATGCAGTCTAACAACAGCTCTTGTCTCAGAATAACATATATTTAAAATCTAGAACACACTTTAAGCATTATTTTTAGGTTTTTTTTTTCCTGGATCTATGGGTTTGCCTTTGAAATTATATCTGAAACAATAGTATTGCATGCATATTTGTGCCTGTTATCCCAGGTATACTCCAGAATATTTGAAAGGATTAAAAAAGACACTTGTCCTTCAGGGTTAAATGTTTTAGCTTTACTTGCATTGACATTGCAGGTGAAAGCCAAAAATTAAATAATAAAAAAAGAAATTAACCTGTTGGTAGCAACCTACCGTTTTCAGTCTTATTTCCAATCACACCGAGACAGAAAGTAGCCCTGACAATTCTGTGACTGCTCCAGCCCACTGTAAACAGGAGGTGGCAGTTCTAGTCTTTGATCCAATATGCTGCAGTGTTATAAAATGGCAGTAACTAGCTAGGGAAGACAGTTCCACAATATGCAAGCTAAATAGCTTTTCCAAGGCTAGCCAGAGCTGCTTCCCCTTTATTCCCTTTTTGTAGAAAGCTAAAATGTGTCACAGAGAGAGAGAAAAAAAAGAATAAAATAGAGCAGCCTTCTGACAGATCAAAATTGGTACTGTGATAGAGACTCTAGAGCTAACTACACTGCATCCAAGGCTTTTTATTTTTCTTTTCCTTTTTTTTTTTCTTTTTGATTTGAGTGTGCAAACACATAAAGATTGTTTTTATAGGGCTTTTGTGGAAAAAAATCCTCTCTATTCATCTTGTGCTCTGTCTCATGCATTAGTTTCCAAACCGTTTTTATCTCAGAAAATACTTTTATTCTAAAATACTAAAATTCCACTTAAAACTAGATCAATAATACCCCTCCCCCAATATATGACAGGTGAAATCTAGCAGGAGTGGCTCTAAAATCCAGTGCAGCCTATTCAACAGGCCATTTTTTTTAAATTTCTGATGCCTTTCTGAAATACCGCTGAATTGCTGAGAAGACATTGCTTTATCATTAAAGCAATTTCAGGGTGAAACCTCCTCTGTTGGCTCTAGTTATGGAAATGAGAGCTTTAACCTGCATGTTAAAAAGCCCTATGACAGTAAAGACCAAGAGCAAAGTAGAGCCATTGGAAAATCTTTCAACACAGAAAGAAAATAGCAGAGCAAGGGAGATTAAAGGGTGTGAAGGATGCAGCCTGACATCTAAGAGAAACTATACGTGCAAGCATTGTACTTACTGCCTTTTAACCCAGCTCAGTGTCTGATCATGACAAATACCAGGAATCACAGCAGAAATATATTACACAGTCATATTGAGCATTTTATAGAATGCCTGGAATCTAGGTGGAGGTGAGAACCACTGAAAGCAACTGACATTCAGAATCATGCAGAGTAGCACATATCTGCAAGGTGTAAGTTTTTAATGTAATTGCCAAACAATATGCTTTCTTAGGAAGAGACGTGGGATGCTTCATTTTGATAAAATAATTTTGCCTTTCTGATATTCCACCTACATAATTTCTGTAAGTAACTTCTCTGAGTAGAACAACTGCTTTGTACTGAGGCACGTGAAACTAGGACATAATGTCATGGCCATAAATAACAAAATAGCCTACTGTTCCCATCATGTTGTCCAGTGGGAACTCCTGTAGTCAGAGGTTCAGCAGTGTACATTAATCTTCACAGTGTTGCACAAGACATCACAAACTCAATTCCCCTGCATCCTCACAATGGAGTATGTTCAACTGTAGAAAGATAAGACATGAGTCTGATGTTGCTAATCAGACAGACACATAAGCTGACAGGTTTCACAATAGGAAGAGAATACAGATCATGCCTTGTAGCTAGGGAAAACAATAAGAATATTAAGGGCAGTACTGAACCAAAGAAGAAATCTGGTAATAATTGTAAAAGTGTTGTAGAGGCAGGAAAGCAGTACAGTAGTACATATCATTCTGTAAGGACTTTTCTGAGAGATTTAGGAAGCATTTACGGGATTTACACACAATGAAATTCAGTTTAATTATTGTGTATCAGCTGAGCAATGGTAACAGTCTCCAAGAGTGCCATATGGCCAAATTCAGGTCTGCAACACTGCTTACCCTTCTTTACATTCCATGTTTAATGACATCACATTTACTGAGCACTAAAGGAGCATAGTTGAAGAGGCTGGTAGTTCCTCTGATCTATAGTACCTTACGCTGTGTTGATCTACATTTCATTGGAGTATTTCCCAAAAAAAGTATTAAGGCAGGGTAAAATCAGCACTGCATAACCTAATTAGAGGGGACATCCATCAAACCAAACTTCTCACACAGTTCTCATGGTGACAACTAAGAGGCTGTGCAAAGACTCACAGATGTTCTTGGTATGAAACAGAAAAAATAGAGTATGATTCAGGTTCTTAAATTTCTGTTCTAAGCAGAGGTATGTACCTTCCTGTCTGCTACAAAGATCCATGTATTTGAGGTTTTAATTTTTATTACATTAAGACGTTTTCATAGTCTCCTTTTTCCATGAAAAATAAGGTCAACCCCCAGCTGCACCACTCACAAGGAACAGAGTTACTTGTTCACATGAAAGAGATTTGTAGCCAGAACTTGAATTTAATTTCCCTGTGTATATGCAAAACCCAGATATACTGGAGCAATTTGAGTGTTTTTTTTCCAGTCATTCCACTGAAAATTGTATCACTTTTGTGTATTTATCTCAAATTTCCTGGGACTAGAATCTCCATGAATGTCTATGCTGCATATCCCTGACAAATGCTTGAAGAGCAACCTACAGAGTTAGTCTTTCTTTCTCTCCTCTCTCCCACACTAATATTCTTGCATACAATAGGCACAGCTCTATCTCTGAGAATCCTTCATCTTAGATCAGTTAGCATAGGTCTAGTGGTAGTTATGACAGCTATGTAGTCTTATAGATGTCCCCTGAGAGAGGAAGAAAAATGAAAGCATGGAAACTGAGGCAGACAGAGAGCAATGTGGCAGTTCAGAGACTGAAAAGTAATAAGTGATATTGGTACCTCTCTGAGAAATAAGACTTATAAGGCTCTTGTTGTAGTTCAGGTATATAAACTGTTCTGATAGTTTCAATTACACTATTGATGAAGAAACTGAAGTGTGTGGTTTGATACCTCCAATAAGAGACAGATTACAACATATGTACTCCACTAGACTTTTAAAATATTTGAAAAAAATACTTAAAAAGAAATAAGCTTTATTTAGAAGACTTAGACACATAAACAAATTGCTAGAGCTAAAATCCATTCTGTGTCAGCTGGGACACTGTAACTGTTCATAAAAATTCTCCTTCATTGCAGAAGTTAATAAATCAAATTATTGCAATTTTGGAAGAGTAGAAGTTCACACATTGACACGAGAGGAGACAGAAGGAGAGGATATGAAATTGAAGAGGAAGAGACATATGCAGGGGGAAGAGAAGAAAGAATCTACCTGCCATTGAGAATGAAATAATTAAGAAAAATGTATAAAATTGTGGTTTCTAGAAGCAGAGAGACAGTACTTGTAAACATGTGAAAAATACTAATCTAAACAAAAATTAAAAGTGGGACAGAGTTCAAGGGTCTGAATATTATACTAAAAGCTGGATAATCTCACAGTTAAACAGTACAATTTTTTCTTTCTGACTTTTTACCAACTCAGATTTGTTAAATGCTTTTGTAAGTATTTCTAAAATGATTTTACCTGAGATTTTATTCCTCTCCACATTAGATATAAAAATTTCTGTCTTAATTTACTCACTAAGTTTCTACTAGAATTCTATACACAGTGAGCAGATTTGTCTAATAAGTTAAAAGAGACATTTTCTTCTGCAAAAAACATTGAAATGTCTCTTTTTTTCTTTTAATTTTCTGCTTTTTTTTCCTCGAAACCACATAGAGTCATAGAATTATTGAGGTTGGAAATGACCACTTAAGTCATTGAGTCTAACTGTTAACCTGAGACTGTTCACCCCTAAATCATGTTTTCAAATGCCATATCTACATGCTTTTTCAATACTTTCAGGATGGTGATTACATCACTGCCCTAGGCAGCTTATTCCAACCAGCCTTTCACTGAAGATATTTTTCCTAAGATCAGCCTTTCATTGAAGATATTTTTCATAAGATCCAGCCTAAATCTCCTCTGGCTCAATGTGAAGCCATTTCTTCTTGTCCTGTCACCAGCTGCCTGGGAGAAGAGACTGATCCTTATTTCTCGACAGCCTCCATTCAGGCAGGTGTAGAGAGTAATAAAGGCTCCCCTGAGCCTCCTTTTCTCCAGGCTGAACAAACTCAGCTCCCGCAGCTGTTCTTCATGACTTGTGCTCCATACCCTTCCCCTGCTCTGTTGCCCTTCTCTGGACACACTCCAGCACCTCAATGTCTTTCTTGCACGAAGGGGCCGAGAACTGGACAGAGGATTCCAGGTGTGGCTTCACCAGTGCTGAGTGCAGGGGGACAATCACTACCCTGGTCCTACTGGCCACACTATTGCTGATCCAGGCCAGGAAAAACTGAGCTAATGTGTGTGAGATACATATCCTCCTTCACTGCCTCCTTGATCTTGCCAGTTGCATTCTTTTCACTTTTGTTACCAGTTTCACTTCATAAGCACGACTGCTTCATTAGTTATCACTCACCAGAAAGGTATAATCATACCAAGTCCTGCTCAATGTCATTTGCTCTCACTGAAATGCCAAGTTTGTGCCTGTTGCTGAGATATCAAATGTGTTTTGTTCTCTGGATATTACGATAAAATTTGAAACTGTCTTTTCTTAGTTCTCTCAAGAGGAAGGATCAAAGTGGTGGGTTTGTTTTTCTTTACCATTCAGTTCTTCATGCAATTTCCAACTATCCTAATTTGTTTATGTCCCATGAAGGGCTTGTTATGAATTATTTTGTTAAATATATGAGATGTTGTCTAATTTAAATTAACCCAAACATTTAATCAATGCAATTATAAAAATTTACATTTTAAGCACAAGTTATTATTCATAGAAATAGTTGGGTTTTCAGTTTAAAAGAAGTTTGTTGATACCAAGTTTGTGATAAAAAAGGAAAACTGATTCCTGCAAGTAGCTGCAAGTATGCAGGCTGCCATTAGCATCGATGAAGCACTGGTAGTAGTGACTTATTTCCCCTTTAAAATATAATAAGAAAAGAGGAAAAAAATCTTTTGTGGTATATCTTCATCCATTAATCTGTAGCACCAAAACCTCATAAACATGATGACAGACACAGAGTAATTCTTATATTTCAAAAAAGGTCAATCAAAAAATAGATAAAAGGTAAAAGTACAGTCAATAAATAATCTTATAAGACTAAACATTGCACTCATCCTTTTCAAGTCACTCATTAGTCATCTACAGTGCCCTCAGTGACATTTTTAATGTATTATTTCAAAGTTCTTTCTTTATTATTGAGAAGGGAACTTTTTTTAACTTATAAAGCTCCATCTATAGATGAGGTCTGCTTCACCATAAATGAGCAATTTCCCAGCGGACAAGAAACTACTCTGACAGGAACATTAATAATACCTTTGAAAATCTACTGCCCCATTTCATTTTTTTTTTTTTGAGGAGACTTACAATTTTATGGGGAAATGCTGAAGAAAAAAAAAGGAGAAGGAAAGAAGAGGCAGGAAAGGTTATTTTGTGGCTATAGCTGGTTGAGTTATTATTGTTTAACATTCCATCTTTTAAATTACTGCTTAAAATTTCACTCTTAGACCTATTGTTTCAGTTTCAGTAGAAGGAGCAGCATCTTTGCATAATAGACCATTTTTTAGGGGTAACATTTCTAAAGATGGTTAAAGGTCTTAGGTAGCACTTTGAACCTAAAAGATATTAGATGCTTTACAGGGATTGTCTAAAATCCTTGGAAATAGCTTAGATAGCCATGTAATTTTTTGAGTTTCCTCCCTCTGCTCTTGATATCCAACAAACATTAAGAAATTTAATATAAGCATCTAATTTTAAAGGTTTGTCCCGTATGAATGTTCAATGTGTTCCTGTCCTTCTGCACTGAAAACATTCACATTGAATTTATACAGCTATTGAATGAGAAAAGATGAAGAGATGTATTCTTCATTATAATCTAAGAATTTAAAAATATTATTTTTGACAAACTTTTAAATTACTTAAGTCATAGAGCCTTATTTTCAAAATGTCCCAATCAGGAATAGCTTGTCCTGTTTAAAGTTACCATTTGGCTGTAGCATAATCCATAGAATGTGTTTGATCTATTCATATTTTATCTACTCACAAAAAATATATGCTTTTCAGGTGTTTGATTGCGGTTTTACAAGGACTCTAATGACAAATATCCAAATGTAAATGATTAATAAATCAATTATGCAGTTTCAGAAAAATAATCTGCTCAGTGTATTAAAAAAAGTGAAGAAACTTTAGAATTGGGAATATAGAGGAGGCCAAATACTTGTAAATAATTTGTTAAATGCAAAATTAATTTTCTAACCACTGTAACAAATAAATAAACAAAGAAATACAGGGAATTCATACAAAATAAGAATGTTCAAGGGCATTGAAGAACTAATAGGAGTGTGAAAGGACTGCAATTTTTTTTCTGGAAGGAAAAAATGGAAACTAGGGATGTATATGAAATAATGAATGATAAAATAAGCATATATGAAAAAATAAAACAAAGAACTTTCCTATCTTGGTTCTGTGATATAAGAGCAAAAATATAATTAAATGATAGAAGACTTGAAGTAAGTAAAAGAATATAGTTCCTTACGAAAATATTAAGCCACCAAGGCAAAGAAACTGAAAAGTGTAAAATGAAGACTGGGCATGCAATTCCTAATGTAGATCAGTGGGGCGCCTCTTAACCCAAATGGTCTGGATGAAAGAGAGAGCCCAACCTATCCTGGACTAGAACTAGAAATGTGAGAGAGAGCTCAGGCAACACAGCAGAACAAGGCAGTACTTCTCGTTGGGTGACGGGTGGGTAAAGCATTGAGTACAATAACTCTTTAAGGGAAGGTTCTGTCTCACATGGTACTTGATTTTGCCATCTGTTTAGGGGGAGGTTAATCCAACTCAGACCAAGACATTTATTGTGTTCTATTTCCCTTAATAAACTGTATAAACTTTTGCTGTGCAACAACTTTTGAGACTGAGGCTAAATGGCAGAAGAAGCTATAAATATGGGAAGAGAAACATTGCTACACAAGACATTATGCTGGTGGCAGTATTTGGAAAATATTTTTCTGACCTATATTTCTAATTACCAGCAGCTTAAAAATTTTTGTTTCTTGCAGAATTATATGTGTGAGAAGATAGTTTTGTATCTTTCAACCATTTCTCCCTCTCTAGATGCTGATCTGAAAACTGATGTGTGCAGAATAGTATGTATCATACTTAGACATTATTTTTCTGCTATTTCCCAGATTTACCCAGTACAATAAAACTTCAAGAAATTAAACAAAAATAATTTTAAAAGTCTCCAACCATAGCATGCTTGCTTTGTAAAGATTTTGAGAACATCTAAAATCTTAAGTTCCAATGTGAATCTTCTGTACAAGTTGACAGTGTTTGAGAACTTTTAATGAACACCTGCTCTCTGAATCTTCATAAACTCAGTTCAGAAAGACAATAAAAGCATTGGATTTAGAACAGCAGCAACTGGGCCTGACTGGGTTCATGCAGCACTAAAAACTATTTAGCTGTCAGCTCAGCCATGATAATCATTAATGTACTTCTCCTGAGTCCATGCCAATTGTGAAGTGGGTCTATTTCTCTGAAATTTAGGGACACTACCACAGATAATTAATTCATTATTGTGAACTGACTTCACAACAGTTTAATTAAGATTGCAGATCAGCCTCAGGGCTGACTATTATTATGGCTAGATGATAATTTAGAAGTTGAATAGCACTGACCTGGACATGCTAGATTAGACACTTGGAAACAGCCTCATCTTTATAATGGTATTTGAAAATCTCTATCCTGACTTCCTGACATCATGTATGCAGCAATAGCTTTCTGTATATATGTGAGTAATGAACAGTCTTTGGAGAGATGTTTTGAAGAGCAGAGATCTTTAAGCATAACTGTCAGCAACTATTGAGTGGACCAACAACTTAGGGAAACACAGAAGGTGCAGGATTATAAAAATTGTGATGGCTAGCTACGGTGCCCAGTTAAGAGAACAGTATTTAATCTTCTCATTCTACAGACAAAACCGTCATTTTTTGAACCACATAAAAATATTTAAACATATTCATATTAGAGTCAGTCTGAAACATTCAAAAATGGAAAACACTTGCACTCCAAATGAAAATTATAACTATTATTAAGGAAGTTTTTATAACAGAAGGAAATAAGAGTGTCAGTTCCCTATGTATACCAGCTCCAGTCCCTGTGTATACCAGAAAGACTGAACAGGAAGTGCCCTTTCTCCACCAGAAGATTGAAAATAGCGGGTTGTGAGACAAGGGTTTGCTGTGACAGTAAAATATAAACTTACAGAAAAAGTGAGCTGTTCTGTTTCCACTTGTTCTGTTGTATTCATTTGTTTCTGAAGCTTGATTACTTGGGTACAGCAAAGAAACAATTCCCATGAGCTATTTTCTCATTTTGAGAACAGAGACAAATAATATCAGGTGCTGCAAGGAAGAAAGGGTGACTAAGGCTGGGAGTCATGAGGGTTGAACACTTCTTGCAGCACTCTAGGGTCAGTTCCCCTCTGAAGATACTTACCCCTAAGCATTCAGAATCTGTTGCTTTTAGTAGTTTTATTTGCTGTAAAGGAGACTATGGAAGAAAAGGATGTTTATTCTATTCTGTCTCCCATGTCATCAACCAAGTTAGAAATCAGGTTTCTGTTACAGAAACTTTATTACAGGTGATACCTGATTAAAAAATACAAGCCAAATAATGTCACACTAGACCAAAGCAAACCTTGCCTTCTTCAATTGTAGGCCACAAGCTGAGTGGAGCTGGCAGTTAGAATAAACTGTCCTTCCACAAGTCAGATATTGCCTGCAAGTCACTGAGATAATAAAAGCTGTACCCCCCCCCACACTTTAGAAAGTGGCACTCCAGAGAAGAGTAGAACTTTCAGCAAGAATTGTTTGTGTTCTGTGTGAATTCTTTTCTACAAATGAACCTTAACTTTTTTCCCCCTGCTTTTTTTCCCACTGCTTACTAAAGCAGTGAAGTGATTCATTAAATATTAAAACCAACACAAACATTGCCTAATTTCCCAGAAAAGAAACCTTATTTTATATAGTGCTGGAAAATTAGAAACTTTATAAACTTAATTACATGTTAGAGAATCTAAATGATGAAGGAATAACTATATGAAATGTTATACAACATTTAAAAAGACAGTTATTTAAGAAAAATAAGGTTAGAAGTGTTTTGTTTATGCTAGTGTTTAAAAAATAATTAGAAATTTGAACATACAAAAAATATTTAAGTAACTTGAAGTGTTTTGAGTTTTTACCTGTACATATTTGAGTTTTTACCAGTTTTGGTGGCTGCTTGAAAACCGATATGCACATGAGACTGGTCATGTATCTGTGTACTTGTAATATAAAAATTTGTAGATTATAAAGCATCTGCCCTTAATTTCATAGAGATCACACTCCAAGGACAAAAAGCAAATAATCTGTGTATAAAGCTTTGATCCTCTTCCTGATCAGGCTTGCTTTACTATTGCTTCCTCATTATAATTTATTTAACATAAAAGCTGTTACATAAGGTGGTTAAAGTTGCTTAATGAGCTAACCGATTAGGGAGAAATGAATTTGAGATCACTTTGAACCCAAAGAACCAAAATTTATGAGGTTTGGGGTCCTGGAGGAAAAGAATAGAGCACAGTTCTTTAATTAATAGGATATTTGGGTAGAAAAGATATTAACTACTGAGCAACTTTGATTTTTTCATGGAACTGGAACGTGAAATGAGCTCATTCTCTGCCTTTACTTACGCCCTTGACACTGAGCAGAACTTGCCCTATGGCAGACTGAAATCCCCTCATACTAACACAGGCTAAATTTCAATTGTTCGTTATTTTTAGTATAAGATCAGAATAGAACTACTTAATCAAATAAAGTTATAGAGAAGGGGACAGAACAGAAAAACTGTGCTTTAATGTATAAAAGGAAAGTTTGCTTATGACAGTCATTATCACGTTCATTTCTCTATCCCATTTTTAAACCAATTGGACCTAGTTAAATTTCACAACTTTTTCACCTGAATACGTTAATGAAGATGATTTTTGATCTCTAACAAAATAAAGGAGGTCACAGCTGAAATCTTTGCAATAGAATGATAGGCAAAGTTAGCAGGGAAAAATGTTTAGACATAAAATCTTCATAAATCACCTTCTAAATTTTTCAGTTGTAATCTCTGTTTGAGTGCCCTAAACCTTGTTCTTTTAATGAAAGTATACGAAGGACTTCAGTAACAATCCTTGCACTGTTTTCCCCACTATTGGGTTATAAACAGTCACAGTCACTGTCTCTGCCATCTTGACTTGTACTGTGTGCAGTTGTGTAACAGCATTCAGCCAATAAAGACAAATTCAGGATGAAAAATAACTTAAAAAGGAAGTATTCCTAATACTCAGTATGCTGATATTTGTCAAAATTGTGAAAATCTTTTATGTACATATGCAAAACACCAAATTAACCAGAGGGAATATGCATGCTACACTATTGCTGTGGCAGAAACCCAGCAGAAAATAGTCCTTGTTTAGCTTTAAGTGCCATTATCATAAATAGGACATGATACAGAGAATTGAAGAAAAACAGAAATAAAAGCTAGCTTGAAAACTAATTGTATGTTTTAAAATTTTCTTCCCTCAGGAAGATTTTTCTTCACTGGTAATTTATGAAAAAAGTATAATTAGGTTTACTTTTTTATTTTTCATGACTCTTCTCACAAGAATATGGATGATCCACATTTGAAAAAAAAATCTTTCTGACGCTTGCTTGGAAATATTTTTTCAATCTTAAAAAATAGTTTGACTGATACAGAATATCTGTAAGAATTACAGTGGAGTTATAGTTCTCACTGTCTGGGATTTAAAAAAAAATGTCACTTAAGAGAAAAAGCTGATTATAACCCCTACATGTCTGTTAACCACTGAAAATCTGTGTGGAAAAAACCCTTGGAATTTCAAGAGAGAAAATGTGTCTTTAAGACAGTATGCCACAGTATGGTCAGTTGTTTGAACTCTGCACCTTGATAAAACATAATGTAATTCTTCACTGACGCATCACTAAACATAAATTCTTAATTATGTTCCGTGACATCCAAATAAGGGATTTTAATTCTTAATGATATCCTTTTTTTTTTCCCTCTCCAGGAAATAACAGTAATTTCAGCTTTGATCCAGCCTCCTAAATTCATCCTCTTAAGGTATGAATTCAAGTTACTAAACTGAAGTTCAGTTCACATTGCAGACAGTCTGTGTTTTTTCTTTTTAAATTGCCTTCATCATTTTTGAACAGTTTGGAGGCTGCTGTATTTTTGCTTCCCTAATGCTCAACTTTGACTTTTCTATGGTCATTCCATTTCAGCTATGACCATGACTAAAGTAATTTCCTTGTTTCTGTATGAGACTATTCTATGTTGATGGTGGCCTTCACTTCATAAATAGCACAAAAAATTCAGCGTGTAGTTGCCCTATAACAGAAGGGCACACCACACCTGTGCTGTCTCTTAGTAGCCACATAACTAATAGCCAAAATACATGAAAACAACTTCCCAAAGTATAAGAACACCAACCAAAATTAAAAAGTACCTCATCCCCTAAAAACTGGTCCACAGAAAATTATGAAAATTTATGGAAAATTTATGGAATATTTCTAGCCTAGTACCCTTCAATGTGTCTGCTTGACATTGCAGGTGTCTGCATGCAAAAGCAAAGCCCAATATTGACAAAATTTTCCTCAGGAATTTTGACACATTCTGGATTTATAGTGGGTTTATGCAGGGCTCTTGAGAGAGACAAGAATGAGAGAAAATTTTTGGAGAGAGACAAGAAAATATTAATGTAAGGGAAGATGTTGGGAGAGGATATAATGTTGACAAAGATTTCTCTGTGTTTTGTATGCCAATCAGGCACTCTCTCTGCTGTATAGAATCTGTTGATGTATTAGTTCTGTCAGACCTTTTGAACCTGCTAACACTAGTCATGGGATTCATCATATCCAAATCTAGCCTTTTCTGTTAGAAGAATATTTCATTCAATCAAAAATTTTCTGATGGCACTGTTAAGGTTAATGGGAACTTCAAGTAAAGTGGTGAAAAAGAGCTAAAGTAGAATTTTCCGTGTTAAATATGATGCTCAATTTTTGTTGAAATTTTAGTGCTTCAGACAATAATACAAATTATCCTGCAAATTTTCTTTAATCTTTCATGCACCCCATTAAAAAAAGGTAAAATTTAGCTTTCAGTATTAATAAAGGTGATGATAATCTTGCCAAAGATTTAGGAGAAGATGAAAGTAATATTTCTAGTACAATGACTTGTATCAGTGAATGTAAACTGAAATAGAATACTGGCAAATATTCAATTCTTAACTGCTTGAATTAGTTTTACTGAGAGGTACCTTTTGCCTAATGCCAATGAAAATAAGATAATAGGAATCACAGGGTTCAGAGGCTAAATCTCTACTCACTGTATTGCCAAAGTTGAGGGTGGTGTTATGCTGTAATTTGATTAGTCAGCTAAAATGCTATAAAAAATAACAACAATGAAAGAAAAAGATTCAGTATTGCTCTTGGTAATGGGAAGAAAAAGCTTTAAGTAGCAGTTTGTTAAAGAATAAATTATAAATTCAATGGCCTATATTGTAAATAAATCTGAGTGTAATAGCTTCAGAAACATGAACCTTACTTGAGATGAAAACTGCTCAAAGTAGCTTTTTGGTTTGTTACTAGTGACATCAATTGCCATAGAGACAGTTTTCCTAAAGATGAAATTTAACTTTGAACAATTAACCTATTAAAACCTATATTTAATTTATTATCAAGCATTTATTAAAAGCAAAATTCTAATTATGTATATATTAATAAGGAACTTTCTAAGTGATTTTCAAGTACCAAGAATTATTGTGTTGTAAGACAACTTGCATAATAAATAGACAATTTGCACAGAGTTGAAACATAAGTTATAATTTTAACAATGATGCATGGGCTAGATGATGGGTGTCATCTTTAGAAGCATAATTTTTATGTCAATAACAAACACAGTTTAAAAAATCCTGCTTTACATTACATTGCATTTTATTGACTACAAGTATTTGAAGAGGAAATACACATCTAGTGTCTGTATTCCGAATCATTTGATACGGACACTGAGGGAAACCTGAAAATAATTTTAAATAATTTTCATATCTGCTCATGATTGTGAACAAACATTGAGGAGAAGGACTAGTTAGCATAGCCATTGCTGCAGTTTGAAATAGAGTAGTAAGTGGGCGAAAAGTGGTATGAGAATGTGTACCAATTTAAAGTATCAGGCTTATCACTGTAACAAATCTGAAGCATTTCTTTTTTGCTGCCTCTGCAGCATGTGTGTCTGTAGGAAATGCACCCATAGGAGTAAAAAATCACTCAAAAAATCCAGACAAGATTGGTGGACAACCAGCACAGCAACTCGTTTCAGATTGCAAACAGTGTCTAAGTTGCCCTGCTCTATGTCTCACAGCAGGAAAAATTTGGTTTTCCAGACTCCCAACTGGATGTATCAACCCTCAGATAAATCTTTTATACATTATTTGTGCACATAATAATGAGTTATCCCCTGCAATGGAGTGCTGCTGTCTTGATGAACACACTTATAAATTTTATAGAAAATGTGTCTTGAAATATAAAGCTCATGTCAAGCTGATATTCAAATACTAAAGTTATTCACTAGTAAGTGTGTTCTGAAGAAAAGCATAACACAACAGGAGACAATAGCAATCAGAAGAAGCAGATATCTAAAAGAAAATTCAGGTACATCTGACATTTTCTAAAAGTAAACAGATTCAAGTTCTTTCTAATAGAGTTGAATTCCTGCTGTGCACATTCTGGCATTTTCAGGATACCAAAAGCATGACAAACAGCTGAAATTTCTAAAGGCTTTCATAAATGTTTGATTTAATTTATAAGGTGGAATTTTGGCCTTGTGAAAGCTTCTGGAAAAATTCCCTTTGGCTACAAAGGAACTGAGTTTCCAGTAACCAGGATTGTTTCAACACTTGACAGGTCTACACCAGCAGTAAGGGAGAGCAAGGTACAGGGAATTTTTAGTATATATGTTACCAAAAGCTTTTCCAATGATGAATTCATATTGATTCATTTTTTAAAACAGTAACTATTGTGGAAATCACAGGAAGGAGAAGAAAAATATATTTTTTACTTTTGATATATTTAAAGTAAGATAAAGGGATAAAGATCTGTGCTTATATACTTAAAGTACTTCTTTTTACCAGCAGTGATGTAGTCAAAACAGACTGCAGGACTAGAATGACTGTGGAGAAATGATGAAATATTTTTAATACCCTTTTTGCTGTGGTTTTGTGTTTATGAACATTTCCTGATTTTTTTTGCTTTTTTTTTCAGGCTTCTGTATTTTCATTTTAACTTAATTTGTCCAAAATTACTTTAAAAACGCTAATTATTTTTTAAAAATGAAAAAAGAATGGAAAGCTTCTTCTTTCCCCACCCAGTGGAGGTCTTTCACCCAAACTCAGATGAACAGCTCTGAATTTAGAAATTTTGTATAAAAGGACATCCTCCTATTTCTACTTCCTCTTAGCTGCTGTAGCTTCCTCTGTTGAGGTGCTGTAGTTTTACCTAGGAAGGAGGTTTTGTTATAAAGCATAACCTTGTGAGGCAAGACTGGAGAGAAACTAGAAACTAGAGAACTAGAAAATATTTAAGGGAAAATATTCAGCATGAAGTCAGCTAACCACAAAAGATGATAAGAATTAGCACATTCTATTAACATCAACAGGCAGACTTAATCTAAGAGAAATAATATTAAATGGCTTGAAAATTAAAGCAGGAATTATAATTTGTTCTTCTGTATTACAAAACCATCAAATATGTTTAGCTAACATTTTGAACAGAGCTTTACAACTCTTTGTCTTATGCAATATACATTTTGATTTTCTTTAACAGGTTTTTTTAATCTAGTTTGAAACTGGCAGGGCAAAGTGAGTCATTAAAACATTCATCTTGAAAATATGTTGTGATTTCTTTCTGGAATATTGATTATGTTTTGCCTATCTTCTTTTGGCTTTCCTGACATTTAGGTAAGGTCTTATCCACACTATAGGGTCTAGTGATGAGTATCCCTCACCAGTGTATGATTTTCATATAAGGATAAAGAAGTCAATTTTCACAAAAAGCATGGAACAAATATTAAATATTTTTGCTGTACTTACACAGTAAAATCATTATTATCATGAATTTCCTGTTTTATGGTATTTTTGAAGTTGGTCACTAGCTGCAATGTCACAGGAACTTTGGAGTCTTATAAAAGTTGATAAAAAATATGGATATGAAAATATAATTGAATTCAAGGTAGGACTTTTAGTCCTGATAATTTCCAGTTAGCTTATTTGGAGGAAGAATATGGATGGAAGTATTTTATTTTAATTGACTTTGGAGGCCTATCACATGTTTACCTTTATGCACAAGTAAACATTGTAGTGGACTGAGAATTAGTGCTTAGCATCTTGTAAGAACTTAGTGGCTCATCAAACAAACAGTTTAGACTGCTCTTCACTTTTTGATCATGCATCATATAACAAAAGCAAAAAAATAAAAAAACCATTTAGGAATAATAATCTACCCTGCCAGTAGTTATGAAGAAGCATTTGGGTTAGAGTTGATGAATGCTTGGAAATTTCTCTCTTGATAAAAGAAAGAAAGCAAATTATTCAACATCCTTGATCAGAGGTTCTTGCAAGTTTTAGGCATTGTTTTAGGCATTGTTAAATAAACCAAATCTAATTGCTACAAAAATCAAAGTAATAATCTGTAAATATTTTCCAACAAAAACATTTTTACTTGAGCATAAAATACGCTATTTACTTTTCCTCTCCTTGTCTAATTCTCTTATAGATAGTTTAATTTATACAGGAACATTATAAAGCAGATTTCTGTAGCTATGCTAACAAAGATAAATGGAAGTAGCAACTTCAATAAAACTTTGCAAACAGTTCCATTATAGCTTGTCAAATGCACAAAAATCCTCAGGTATAAGTTGTTCATTTATATGTCAGTTTTGTTGACATCACTGACTAAAAGTAGCGACCCTTACATTCAATCTCTGCACAAAAGAATAAAATGACAATTCAAGCATGAAGCTTTTTTCTGTGTTTTTAGCTCTGAAATTTTTTTTACCACCATACAAGATTTTATAGCAAAAATGAGAACTTCTCAAAAAGCCCAAAAGCAAACTTTCATGTTATTTGAATATTGACAACTTATTCTAACAAAGTAGAAAGCTTGCATAATTGAGTTTCTCCTTTTTACACAATATTCATGCAAGTCACAACAGGCAAATAATTTACAAATTATTTTATTTATATACAAAGTTTTATAGATTGTTTCTACTATATTCAAAATGTTGTTGTGTTTATGAGTTACAACTGTTTAAAATCATGGCTTTTCTAGTTGTGGGAACTGAGTTCTTTGTTTTCATACCCTTTATGACTAGTGTGCTGGAGTTCATATATGCATAGGGCATTCTTATTTAAAAGTCCACTAGTCTACACAGGAAGTGGAAGTGGCATCATATAATGGGTAGAAAGAAACTTGCAGCCTTGAGTCAGAGATGGACTGGCAAAACCCTTGCATTCTCTTTGCCCCTGGGAAAGAAAGGGCACCTCTCCTCTTTTCCTCTTGTCTTTCTGCTGGGAAATCTGTTTATCATTTTTCAGAGAGAGAATCAATTACTTGATGAGGCAAAAGAATGTACTTCAGGAAGCTTTTAAGACTGTCAGTGCAAGTTACTAATCTCTCATTTAATCTGCTTTTATATACACCTTTGTAGGTTTTATAAAGAACTATAAAACAAATAAACAAACAAAAAAGTCAAGGCCATTGCCATAAATTCTAACCAGTGTCAATTTTAAATGTAAAAAAAAATAGATATTGTAATTAGAAAATGAAGCTCAGATGTAGCAGTGAATTAAATCACAGGCCATCCAATTAATGCATTTGGCAATCAAATCATTAAGTTAAGACAGGATGCATTCAATTCTTACAAGTTTCACTACAGGAACTGAATTAGTTTGTTCAGTTTCCTATCCCCAATAGAAGTAATCTTTTACATTTGCCTTAATATAAAAATCCAAATTCATTAATAATAAGTGCTCAGGTCAGATGGAGGTTCTTTTTTTTTTCCTGAAATGCCACTGTGTACAGAACACCTTTTCTCTCCTTCATTTCTTCTTATTTCCGTTCAGTCTTCATTCTACAATCCTGCATCCATAGGAGGCAACTGATCATACATGTTTTCTTACAGGGGTAAACTTGTTTGTCTGACAGTTCACACAAACATTAAAAGGGAAAGCATTGCTATGGTTTACCAGAGAAAATCCTTTAGATTCCCTGTGCCTGGAAATTATTCTCAGTTCCTTCCCAAGAGATGGAGATTATTTCTTTTGGGAAGGAAAGCTGAATAAATGCAATTATATATATATTAAAGAAAATGCCAGATATCATATATAAAACTGTGAGAAAACCAAAACTGATGACTAAAATCTTTATATTTTGTGACATATGCTATTAGAATCTGTCATAGCCCAGGAACAAAGGTGACACAAAATCAACAAAACTTTTGCTTTCTCTGATGATGAGGATGTGATATTTACTAAGAAACACTCCTGTTCCTGCCTTAGACAGCAAGAGAAAATGTACCTGTGGCAGACTAAGCAATTAATTAATATACAATAAGATAATTTGGCAATGACTCTTGTTTGCCTAACTCCATTCAGGATGAATATAGAAGAAAATTTTGAGATTTAAAAGACTTCAGTGGAATACAATAAATCCAAAGGGCTTAGTCTAACAAGAATAAAATATGCTTCATTTGGGATATTTTTGATTTTAGCATATTCATATTTTCACTGATTTAAGCCTTGTTGATGTGATATAGACTGGAATCCAAGAGAATACTATTCAGGGAATGGGGATGCTGAATTAACTGCAGTGGAAACATTTTGCCCTTACAGGAACTAAATCTAAAATGGATGCTTAAAATGTACGGGCATTTTTTTTATTTTAAACTTTTTATGATAATATTTTATTGCTTGTGGGTTCAGCCAATCCATGTCTTATGGTGCTTAGTAAATTATGTTAAGAAAAATGGACATAATTTTCTAGCTGTAATTGGTGTTTCTATTGTTTTTTATTTCTTTTATAACCTGTTTGCTGTATTAGCAGTACAATTTTAATTCCAATAAACATTAGAATATCTACATTTCTTTCCTGCAGTAAAATTCTCCTAAATTTAAGACATTGCTTGTTCTAAACCACAATATCAGCTAATTACAAACATTCCATGGCAGAATATGTTTATAATTGACTAAGAATGGTTGTTTCTTTTTAACTTTCTGCAGTTGTCATTATGATAGGAAAGTAGTACTCTTCTAATAAGACAGAATCCTACCTATTGGGTTGCATTTCCTCTTTCCTTCATTTATGGAAGCAAACTATGAAAATGATGCTCCCGTATCTTGTTATTCAATCCACATAGTCTGTTCTATTAGCAACTGGGCTTCTAGAGAGTGTAAGCGGTGCCTTTTTTGCAGATATGCTACACTTTCTTCATGATGTGACCAGATGTAAACTCACCAAGTCTTAAAAACCCAAGAGCAGGAGGCTGCACCACTGTGCTGCCCAGTCTGTTAGAAATCAAAGCTGAGAGAAGGGCTTTATGGCATTAATATTTACAATGTGCTTACATGGTCACAGTAGGGTCTGTGCATGGTCAGCAAGTTTTTCTCTGTCTGCAAAGCAGCCATATAGAGCAATGAGTTTGCAATTCTCTCTGTATGACCTCTCACAAAGGCAAGCCAGATATAATATTTTAAACAGAGTTAGATCATATGTTCATAGGATCATATGTTGTCAAAATAGGAAGGCTTGAAGTACAGGCAGTTTGAAAAATCCCCTTTCCGAATGCTGTTTAAGGTATCAGACAGAGCAACTACTTGGAACTGGTTCTGAAAATATTAAGAATAAGACAAAGAGGTCCTACATTCTCTTTGAAGAAAATGCTACGGAGTTTTAGCCACAAATATTTTCAACCCCATGATCTGAATTAGAAATACAAATAATAAATAAATCTGTACTTACTACCAGACGCAACTATAAATAAATGTTGCCAAATACTCATGAATATTTGTGATTATAAAACTACCAGATTAATTTATTTTTTCTTCCTAGAAAGCATGTCTAAATAGAAATAAATTCAAGGAATGTGTGATCTGGTTGTGGATAAGCCTTGAACAGAAGGAGAGGTTAACATTTTTAGCTAAATTATGCATTGCAAATGGCTCACTCGGTTTTTTGTCATTTGCATAAATGGCCCTGGTTCAAAATCTCACTGATTGATTGCAATGGAAACAATTTTACTGGCTTAATTTTTTTTCTTTGGGTTTTTTTTTTTTAAATCACTATAGGGCTCAAAACTATAAGATAGGGAGAAAACCAGAACAACATCTCCATTTAAAGACCACTTTATAATCTTAATTAACATGGCAACCAAACTGTTTTTGTAAATTAACTTCTATAACTGACCATCTGGAATAAAGAAGTTAGAATTTTACTGAAAACAGTTTCAAGTTTCAGAAAGAAATCCTAAATAATAAGACCAGTATTTCAACCCATTAAGCTATGCTTTTTAAGGAGAATAATTTCCCTGAGTAGCAGTCTTTGGATAATTTTGTATTTCAGGAATATTGAAGCAGAAAAAACAGATGCTATTGGCTTAGTTACTTTTCTTCTGTTTAGGAACATGGTAATGGGTTGCCCAGAGGTGTGCAGCAGTGGGTCCTGAGATATGGAAGGAGGAAAGCAAGGACTATCAATCAATTTTTGTGATTTTCCTGGATTATTTATAAGACTTGCATCTTTCAGCAACATTACTTAATATATGCTGTTTTGAAACTATTTATAGTACCCTTATTAGTCTGATGAAAAGCAACAACCATTGAATTGCAAAAAATCAAACCAAAAAGTGCTAGGTAATGTATTAAAAAAAGTCACTCAACCACTCAGACTTGTATTATTTCTCCTTTAGTTGAAAAACTCAGGAAATGTTATCCTACATGTTGACCTAAGAAATAAATTAAAAGCTTCATCTTTATTTCATTAGTTGACTAAAACATGAGTGAAAAAAATCTGAGTTTCTATCTACTTAAGAGTCATGAATGGGCTTTTTCCATTTATTATTATTTTAAACTGATACTTTCATAGGGCTGTTGTGAACAGCAGAGCTGTAAAGTGCATATAGATAAGTCCTACAGATACTTGCTTTTATTTTTTACTTGGCATCATCCTTACACTGTTTTATAGTCATCTTCTGGTCACAATAGATAATTTTGCTGTCAGTACAGTCACAGTTAATGAAAATATGAGAACATTTATAAGGTTCATCAAGATTTATGAACCAATAAGGAGCCTAGACTGAGGGGTTTGAGAAAAATAGACTTACCATGCTAATCCTATGAAAGAATTTTTAATTCTGGAGTAGTTGCTATTTCTAATATATACCCTCTGTAGAAATATGGCTTGAAATTTGGGATTTGAAACTTGCAAATTTTTACTTTATTGAAATTTTTACTTTATTGAAATTTTTACTTTTTTAACTAAATTCATTAGTTTTCCAGTTTTTATGTCTTACTATGTTTTAATTGCTAGACTCCTCATAGATGAATGCCGTTCATATATATTCAAAAAACAAAATCTCTTTAGTGTAGTTTTAAATTGCAAAAGATTTTCAGTTTTGGCTGAGAAATGTGAACTGCAAGGAACTTCACATTTGTATACAAGAGCAAAGTTGAACCATTTGCAAATGTCTTGCTTCCCAGATTTGGCCCAAAGTCAAGCAAAGCAATTGAAGTTCTGTGAGGAAAACTGAATCCTTGATATAATTCTCCTACTAGAAAAATAGGCTAGGTACCATAACTAGAAAATTCATGGCCAGGTATCCCCAAGGAATTCCTACAGTATAATTGCCACCTTATTTTAACCCAAAGTGTGATCTAGATAGAATTTAAAATGAACTGTAGGTCTGAGTCAGAATATCAACTACACTAGAAAAACATTTTTTGAACATAAGATTGATTTTTTTTTGGTCTCTTTTTATACACATTTTTAAGTGAGCAAAAGGATATTTCTACAGGTTAGAGGAGCAGTCAAGGTTTAAGAGCCTTGCACTGTGCTTTTGTCCAGAGGCATTTTTGGTAAACTTGAGCAAATACCTGACACCTCTTATCTATCATTGATCTAAACTCATAAAAAACAGTGGGTTTCTTCATCTGAGAAGGGTCTGGGCAAGATCATTAAAAAGGCTGACTGCTGTAGTTAATATAATAGGAATGGAGACAGATATAATCAGAAAAACAAAAAGTGTTTAAACTTTAGGTAAATGCATTAAAAAGGCATTATGACCACTCATTTAATGTTACCATAACTTAGGTGTTAAATCGATTATATTGATTGCAGCTGTGACAGTGTAAGGATACAAATTAGGTAAAGCTTATAGGAAGATATAGTACCTTTATTTAGATCAATTGGTATAGCTTGAGAAAAGAGGGAAGCTTTTGGATCCATAAGCTATTCTGCCATGAGAAAAAGAAGAAACAATCTTCAAAGCTACATACAAGTTTTAGAATAAATGCTGTGATGTTACAAGGTACACTAATCAGACTGGGAGAAAGAAAATGGTTGATAGCAAAATTCTGTTAAAGGACATGAGATGAATTGCATGAGATAGAGATGAATTAAAGATGAAATGAATTACTATGATCCATGAAATTATTATCTCTAGAGTTTATGATTTTGAAATCTGATGATTTTGTTTTATTTTCCATCGCAGTCTTTTAAACCCTATCTGTTTTGATTTTTTTAATTTAGTTTTTTATTGAGAACAAACACTGAGAGGTGAAGGTAATTGAGGATTTTTAAAATTTGTTGCCAGTAATTTACATGTTTATAAGTAATGACACATTTGCATGTGCTACCCAGTTACAGTCAGCTTTGATTTGGTGCCTAATCTTGGAAAATTTGTTTCTGAGGACAAATATAGTTGTGAAGTGAAGAGGACAGCTGAAGACCAGTTTCTGGGAAGATTTCTTCTCCAGGTAGAATCCTTGTTTTATACAACTCAATATATTGTATAAGTCCTCGATAATTCTAGTATTTAAAATAAATAAATAACTTAGAAAAAGTGTAAGCAAGTTCAACATTTGTTTTTTCTGTATTCCAAAGTCACTCTTTACAAAGTATTTGGACTCTTCCCTATAAAAGTCTGCTTGCTGGGAAAAACCTCTCCTCTAGATTGCTGAGATGGGAATCAGAACTGTGTTCCTCACAGCATACAGAGGTGCTTTCTGCGGGTTCCCTCTGTAATTTAATATATTAACAAGACAATTTCACAGAATTATTACATGTGCAATACACATCAATGACAGCATTTTCCAGTATATTATGGGCTAACTCTTCATAATAAAGTCAGTAAGAAAAAACCCCTGACAGTCAATTCAATCAATGTTTCACTAAATTCAGTGGAAGGCTGCAGGCAGATTTATTCCAGCATTCCCTAACCTATAGTTAGTGCAAACTATATTCACTGCTACTAAGCAAAAGATAGAAGCATTTCAATCAGGTTTTCCCCTGAACTCCTAGCTCAATTTAGCTTAGGTCATTCCACAGCTAAGGCAGTTTCACATTCTCTGAAATTATTGAAATCCTAAATTAATTTTATCTTATTGTACAAAAACATGAGCAAACTCACACTCTCTATACCACAGTTCGTGTTACAAGTAAAAACAAAAGACATTTCAGGAAAGCTTACCAGAAGAATTATTGCACCCAGATGCCATTAAATTGAAATGAAGACAATATTATCATTTGAAAAAAAAGCTGTTGCAGCAAGATTTGGGGCTATGCTTCCTGATAAGAATCATGAAAAGCACTGGGAAAAGAATGACTACCTGAAGTCCATTTATTTTGTTTTGCCTCCCACACCCCTCTACTTTTGTATTTCTTTAAGTGCATTTATTTATGGAAAACCTGATTCCCTTCTATTCTCAGCATAATTGGACATATATGTAAGACATCTTTGACTTAAAGCTTACTACTTAAGTCCTACTCTTGCTAAACAATCAGAAGTACATATTTTAAAACAGGATATGTTTTTTCTCAGCAGAGTAGCATTTAAAATGTGGTGCTTGTCAGGTGTGTACTTCATGCTATTTCACACTTAGTTTTAGGAGAAATTTTTGGAAAAAATATTTTACACTGATTTTACATTGCTGTGTCATTTCTGTGTCCTTTCTGTGTCATTTTGGCTGATGTTTTATGATTGCTTGTTCTTGCCGGAGACTAACTTGCTGGATGTCTGCTGGAAGCCCAACACAGTGGAGAGCAGGCAGTGAAGGAGGCTCTTGGAGGGTGTAGAAGGTAACTTCCTGACACAGTTGTTACCAGGGGTGGGATGCCATTGGACCTTATGAACTTATAAGGGTTGGTCGGAGGTTGTCTTGGACATAGCAACCATGAAATGATGGCATTTTCAATTCTTGGTGAAGTTAGGATGGGGGTAAACAAAACTTTTTTTCTAGAAACAACTGAATGTGGCATCTAGTGCTATGGTCTAGTTGACATGCTGGTGTTCATTCAAAGGTTGGACACCATAATTTTTTGGGTTTTTTTCTGATCTTAGTGATTCCATGATTCTATTCAGACCATGATCCATTCTAAAAGAACACACTACCCTTACTAGTCAGGTATCACAAATATGATTTATCTGGTCCATTTCCTAGATTGTAAGACCCAAAACCCAGAGGCATTATAACTTTAACAAATATAACCCCATGTTCCACAAATAGACCTCCTTTTAATATTCTCCCCTTTTTGCTCAGCTAGGGACTCAGGCACACACACATGATTTCATCTTCACCATTTTTCATTATTTTGCATATGAGAATGTTATACAAGACTATACTAAAGACTTTTTGAAAAATACACACATACAACCTTCCTACAAGAACAATAATCTCACCAGTAAAAGGAAATAAGATTTATTACAAATATCTTGATTGTACTAATGCCAGGTTTTGTGTATGTTTCAACATCTCCTAGGTACTAGAAGCTGGTTATTTAATCCTTTGTTTAAAGCGTTTTTCTTCTCTTCTACTTTCCCTGGAATGGGCTGATTAGCAAATATTTCTGCATTCTCTTTCTTCCGCTGGCTTAAATTTTAAGACCAAACTTACCTATGTGATCTGGATCACCTGAAACCAGAAACAAACCCACCTGTGTCAGAGCTCTGAATACATCTTCCTCCTCTCCATCCTGCTAATCTGGCTGACAGGCCCCAGGTGCAGGCAGCTCCTTGCTGTGCAGAGGGTCCCCAGCAGTACTCTATAAGCATGCCCCTTTTCACTTAGGAGCTGCTGTAGCTTGGCACTCCTGTTGCTAGTAACAGGCAGCAAGCTTTTATGAGTTTGCAAAGCCTCTAGATTGAGACATGTCAGACTAGTTTTGTCTTAATATTTCTTGACCTATATCTTTGTTTTACTTGTTTTATGGCAGAAATTTCTCTAATTGGCCAAATATATTTGTCTAACCTTTTTTACCTTACATATATGTGTGTGTGGCATATTTCCCTTGTCCATTAACAAGATGCTGAGAGTAACACCCTCTTTGAGGTGGGTTCTCACACTTGGGTCCCAAGTAAAGCTGTTCTGCATCAGCACTGTAGCTGTTAACAGTGCTGGTCAACTATGCCCTTACTTTCCTTGTTGTTTTTTGGATCTGATCCTGACTTGATGTATGAGAGGTGTGTCATGGCTATAAGTTTGCCTGGTAAGCCTTGCTTCCTGGCTGCTCCAGAAGATCTCTAGCCTGCCATGCTCATGGTTGCTGGGCAATGCCCTGCTTTGTAGACCCCATAACAGCCCCCACACTACAACATGCAGTGCTTTATGAAAGCAAATCATCCATGAAGGCTTGGAGCAGAAGCTAGTGTCATAGCAATGACTTTGGTGCTTATTTACATATAGGCTTGTGTCCAAATAAATGAGAAAAAGTGATGTGAAAAGGGAATTACGGTGCTTTTGTATTGATGATGTGGGGTTTTTTTTGGGTTTTTGTTTTTTGTTTTTTTTTTTTTTTTTAACAGTAGATGTTGATAAAGTTTTAAAGGTAGTACTGCAGGTGGGTTAAGGGAGATAATTGACTCAGTCAAGTAGATGAAGAAAAATCTGGATGAAAGCTTTCTTTAATTTCTTTCTTCTTTTTTTAATTACTCAATTAAAATTGAGTGACCTCACAAAAATTTGTGCTGTGTGACAGTCCTTTTTCCATTTGGAGCCCTTTATATAAATTAGTATTTGCAATAGTCTATTAGAAAAAGTAAGTGCTACCTAGTTATAAGCTATTTATATTTTGCAATTCTTCTGTCTTTGTTTAAATTTAGTGAGCTGGGTCAGAAATTGAGCTAGTAATGAAAGTTGGTTAAAATGGATTTATTTGTCCTAGAAAACACAGATTTTAATATTTTTTTCCTTTATAAACCTGTACCAGAATGTTGGTCAAAATAGTCTTGATTGGCCTTAATACATGTGGATCTTAGCAGATAGAGGCAGAGAATGCATTCTAATAAATACAGCTTTTAGAAATGTTGTCATTGTCTTCAAAGAAAGAAAGGAACAATTCCAAGGATGGGAGGGGGAAAATCACTAGATCCTGAATAGTCTTTCTATAGGCTTGGATTAGGTCTAAAGCAACAGATACTAGAAAAACAAAAAAGATGGCTGGCTTTGTACCGCTTTTTTTCTGTGAGTCTAATCAGTACCATGATTGCAGTCTTAATGGGATTTTGGCATTTAACAGATTTCTTTAGAATGAGTGCCTTGTGTTTTGTTAATATCACATTTCTTATATTCATAATTTAATTGTCCATTATTTATAACTTTTGAATCCATTATTCATTGAATGCAAAATGTTAAAATAATGGAAATATCTTTCAAACAAAGAAAATAAGCAAACCCCTTGGAAAAAGAAGTGACTTCCCTACAGTACTTAAATTATGCTCAAGAATAATGTTTTATGAATATTACTTGTTAGAAGGGTTGATAATTCAAGTTATTTTGTTCTCAAAACTTTGAATTTAATTGTACTGTTATTGCTATATATCCTCTTTTGGAAGACATGATTTGCACATGCCTACTATCCAAAAAACACAATATGCTGCTGTCTGAGTCATAAAACTTTTGTTCAGATACCAGTTTCATCTACAGTACTTGTTAAAAGTATATTCTTATTTGACAATCTTCCTTTTGGATCTTATTAAAGATTTCATTACTTTGAAAGATCTTACCTTTATTTAAGATACATTTGTTAAAAAAAAAAATCTGTATTTTATTAATTTAAACTTCAGCCAAATCTAGAAACCAATGCTAGGAGACAAAAATTATATAGTCTTTCCAAAATTCCTACTATACGCAGCAATGTGTAATTAAAAATACAATATTAGGAAGTTCTTTTCTATTGTTATGTGCTAAAGGGATGACATGCATAAGGATGTTCTCTACACTTAAAATGTGAGGCCAGGCTGAGTCTTCTGATTTTCTAAGCAGTTGAAGAGCTAAGTCCTTGAAGCCATCTTAGAGAATTTTCCATTTAAATTGTTGGCTTCTGTAAGTTTTCTGTATATTTTGTGGAGAAACCTAAAAATCTCCTTTAGGGCTGCAGACACTATTAAGAGTTAAGACATCTAAAACAGAGACACTCTAATGCCTGAGTCACTTGATCCTTTTAGTAGCTACACTCAGTCTTATGAGTCACAACTGACTAATTATAATCCATGAATTTGAAGTATAGTTTGTCATTACTACAGTTCATCATGTCGAATTGTTGTGGTAAAGATTTCAGACTTGGTTCTTCCCAGGAGAAATCTGCAGCCAGAAATACTGGAATGCCCTTTTAAACACATCTATGATGGTGTAACGTGGTTATAATTTCTTTGTGCCATCCCTAAATAAAATAAAAGAATCTCTGCCTCTTTTGTGCAAGACCATGTTACTCACTATAACGTTTGTAAACTATTTTTGATAAATCTACATTGAATTTGAAGAACCTATTGTTGCTGTCTTTTGTGCATTGGTGACAAGGTTTTTTTTATTTGACTACTTCTTGAAAAGTGAGATACAGAGTAGCTGCAAAAATACCCATTGATTCTTTGCTTATTTATGCCTCTTGTTTTATTAAATACGTTTAAGGAGATTTCCAAAGAGGACATTTGGAAATGAGGACATAAGCTATAAACTAAGGAATAATAACAAATTTTATAACAATGAATACACCAATTTGTTCCTTGGGAAGCCAGAACATGTTTTTTCTTTCCAGGTACATGCAGCAATTCTCAGTCCAAAACTAGTCCAAGTCCTTAAGTTAAAACAGATAAAATGGAAAACTGTTGAATATTTAGCTATAGATAAGAGCAGTCTCTGTTCACATCTGTAAAGGGAAAAGTTGAATTAATATTTGTGTTTCCAGTGTAAATTGTTACCTATGTAACTATTGGTTAGAGACTTGGTATTATTCAGTGATCTGAAAACAACTATGGATATGACATCTACTTCATAGCCTAACACCATGAATCTTGGGAAAGAAATACATTTCTATCAAAATTTCAGAATTTTATATAATTAGGGTTACAGCATCCTCTGAAGATTGAGAGAATTCTATAAATTTACCAACTTATTCAGAAGGAACTCTGGTTCCTTCTGAACTTTCCCCTTCAAATAACTGGTAGCAACCTGAATTTTTTCCTTTGTTTTCTTGTATGCAAATCCAGAATATCCCTAACACTTCAACACCATTCTTTGCGCTCTTTCCATACACTTGCCACTGAGCAACTATGCTATAAAAACCTGCAAAGGGTTATGACTCACCTCTTTCAAATTTCAGACACATAGTAAAATCTTCACCTCTTGCACTGTGAGGGTGGTTATACTCACTGCAGGCAAAACTACTTAAAAGAAACTCACAGAGGAAAAAGCAGCCCTGTCAGAAGCATATGCTGCAAAGATAGCTTAGCTTACATACAAGATGCCTCACAAATTTTCCCCAGATGCAGTAGCATTTCTATCAGTGGTTACAGAGAAAGAAAGGTCTCCTACAAAGATCCAAATTTTTGTGTATTTTAATTTTTCCCTGATTTCAGAAAAAAAAATTAAAGTAATCCAAAATACAACAGCAACAAAGTAACACAAATAACCACTATCACAGTGACTATGTATTCTGGATATTTGCATGGATTTGTGTGATTAATTTAGGACCCCTTTTTCCATCACTTTGATATTCCCTAGTACACACTGTAATGGAGAACTTTGAAAATTATTTTTTCTATAACAAGTTTTTAGAAAGTAAAAATATACATCTCACCCCTCAGAACTATGCCAAAGGGCTGATACCAGAGGCATATATCTGTAGGTTTTGGTATGTTTTCAAAGTAGATAAAGAACTTAATTCAGATTTTTCTTCTGAATTTACCTGTAGGTTAAATTATATTCTCCATTTGATTGGATCTTGACTTATTTAAGATTCAATTTAATTGACAATTTTTTTTAATATTTCATGTGAATTTCAAAAAGCTTAAATGTTACACAAGAATGATAACTTCCCCAAATGCTTTGAATGTTTAATGATTATACTTTTTCTTTTCACAAAATAAGCCACTATCAATGAATAGCATTGTACAGCTATTTTTGTTTAAACTTGAACATGATTCAAATTTAAAGATTCAAAGAACCTAAATCTATCAGGATGGATTAAATTTCAGACCAGCACATAATATATTGTTTCCCATTAAAATATATTAAAAAGTACTGTCTGAATCATTTTAGAGGTAAAGCACCAAATGCAACCAAATTATATCAGATAACAATAATTAAATTTTATTACATTACAATCAAACTTCAAATTCAATTTTTAAAAAAAATTAAGGTTAAAAGCAATCTAAAAGAAAAGTTATGGGTATCATGTGCTTGAGCTTCAAAATATATCAATAGTAAGCATTTTTTTTTTTTTTTCTTGGCTAATGCCAATATAATCAAATCATTCAATTTCATGATGTACAAATAACTAAATCATGAAAATTAACACCTGGTGCCTGATTTATAACAAAGACACTAATAAACAATCTTCTGTCCCCTTATTCTCAATACACTTTTTGGAGTCTCTCTATAGCAGCTGCATTTTTGGTAGAACTTGGTACTTGTCATTCCACTGCATAGTGAGCACTTGAAAATCTGGCCTCTTTACTTAGCTCATAAGTGAAAGCTGAATTGTTTTGAAAATCTGGCCCTTATAGGCCAAATTCTTGAAGTCCTAGTCTGGTAATTACTCAAGAAAAAGGCCCAGTCATGCTGTAACTTGAATTTTAAGTTTAGCGGGGCAGAACCAGAATTAGGAACCACTCAGACAAATGTTTTGTTTAATTATTTTCATTTAGTAGAATATATATGAATTCTCTCAGGGCTACAATAAGCTTTTTTATGTATTTGGTATTTAAATTTATGTATTTGGTATTTAAAAAACACATTTAATCCACCTTTCTTTAATTAATGGAACTAAACAGCAAAAACCCTGTCTGACTTAAAAAACAGCCAGTATCAAATGGGAGCAGAGGGTGTCCGCATGCCTAATGCTTGCATCAAAGCAGTACGTACATGACTTTCGTTATCTTATTTAAAAGTAACACCACAGAGGATGTAGAACTTCATCCTGTCTCAGTCCTCTGAGTCTCTGCTTGCCCCATTTGGTACACCTGCAGCTAGCACATACTCCACTTAGTGCTTTTTTTAACACATCATCTGCCAAGGAAAGAAAGGGAGGGCAGGAATAGCTTAGCAAGCAGCTGCTGGCAGAGAATGAAATGTTTCATGCAGCGTGAATCAAGGATTATAGTGTGAGGTTGGCAGCTGATACAAAGTTTGGAAGCAATAATTTGTTGTTTAGAATCATGAATTCTGAGAGTTGTTTGCATAACTTAGGGAATTCTAGTCACTTATAGTTAGGTCAGATATTACACAGACTTAGATGAAAAGGAAAAGCGGGGGGGGTAAGTGCAAAGTAAAAGGAGAATCACTGTTGTTAACATAATTCAATTTTTAAAAAGATTGCAGAGGTGAATGAAATCAGCAAGCACAAAATTAGTCTTATGTGAGAAAATGTGTTGTATCTGGTACTTAAATGCTATGGCTATTAAACCATTATGGACTGAACTCAGACCCGCAAGCTTGTTTCAGTTTACCAGCTTCATACCATTAGATGCCCCAGAGAAAACGACAGTGCCTTGAGCTACTCTTACTGTTTATATGTTCAATTTATTTGTATTGATCTGTATAATTTGTCTATATTTCTTTAATAATGCATTATCTCTCAGCTGAAATTCAGAACATTGTTGAATAAATGAATTCACGTTAAAGTAAACCAAAGTCTTAAGTAATAGAGCAGGCCATTTGTATCTTCTCTCAAACAACAAATCCTTTTAAGATCCCCAAAGCAAAATTAGTGCCATCTAGTATGCACAGGGGGCAGACTGGGGGTAGAGACTAATTCAGAGTGAATTAATCTGCAGTTCATTAGCAAACACTAATGTTGCTTTTGGGAATGAGGAAATTAGCAGGATTATAATTATAAGCAACAAGTGTTTTCATAAACATATAATTGCTTGTCAATGGTGTACAATATACCAGTAAGGCCATTAGGTAGGATTGATGCATGCCATAAATCAAATTTTCAGTAATGCAACAGATTGTGTTTATAAAATAACACCATTTCTGAAGAGCCATTATAGTGACCAAAGCAGTTTCACAGGTGTCAGCAGGCCTGGTGAATTGCAATAAGAAATTAATTAAAGTAAAATTTCTTTCTTTATCTTTGTACATTAGGCACCCTACTTACAGCTGTCAGCTGAATCCCCTAGTAATGACAGTAAACCAGCATTAGGCACTGAAGGAAGAGGTTCAAAGAGCAGATCAGGGTGTCTGGTCTCTGTCAGGGTTTGAGTGTGTGCACGCAAATGCAAGCAGTGGTGTGAAAGAGGCAGCCAGTTGCCAGTAAGTCTCTGTCTGCAGTGGTAGCAAAGTGATTGGCTGCCAGGGGATTCAGCTAAGATATTGTCTCCTATGGGGGCTTGTTAGGTTATACAGCAGACATCCTGCAAAAACATTGAATAACAAAGAAGCCTGGCAGGCAGAAATGATTGTGCTGCCTGTGGCTGCTCTAACCAGGCTCTTCTAGCAGGGTCACTGGATGGGACACTAGAAAGAGCATGAAAGGGATTTAGAAGAGCTACGTTGCCTAGAAACTGACTGAGTCTCTTTACAGGGGAGAAAATTCTACACAAAACTCTTTAAAGACTTCACTGCTTTTAGTGTCTTACAGAATGTATTTTGGATGCTAATTCCAAAGAGTTTTGTGAATGTTACAGAAGATCAGTTGTTTGTAAAACTTGCTTGATACAAATTTCATGAATGTAAACTCCTTTGATTCTAGTAAGGCTTAAAAGACAAACATTTCTACATGTATTTTGTGACTGTTCTAAATTTGATTTGCACTTTCTGCTTCATTTTTATCATTTGTCAGTTTAAAGGCCTGCATCAATGATTCAGACATTTGCAAGGTGATAGCAGTGACATGCAAATACACAAATAAATTAATTTCTGCAGTTACATCGATCTAGATTAATTATTGCTGTGTTTCTTATAAATGTGCTCTTGACAAAATTCTCAGGCAACAGCAAATATTAAATATTCTGTTTTTAAAAACCATAGAAACATACAGAACACATTGAAATGCTTCTAAAATTTAAATATTTACATATTCCTTACTGCTTTTCTTTAAACTAGGGAGGTTGGGGACACAAAATAACAAGGGTGAACTATCCTCTCATGGTTTAGCTTTCAGTTATTGAGCCAGTTCCTGAAAGAATCTCATGCAAAATTCTTTTTGTTTTACCTGGCTAAAGGATAAGTGGGGAGAGATGGGAGAAATTTATGTTTCAGTGAGTTGTAGTGGGACACAAAGACCTCTGAGAAATGTTGAATTCTTTCTAAATGTAAATTGTATAAATAGATAATATTAAAGAGAGATTAAGCCAATCCCAGTGAAAGAGAACTGTTTTGTCCAATATCCTCTGAAATCATGCACCCATACATATATATTTTGAGTAAAGGCAAATTTGAATATGGCAACAGGAAAATTCTCACATATCTCACCCAAAACATGCAGACTTCATATACAGTAAAATTGCTTCTGATTTCTTTTTATTCCAAAGACAAGAATTTGCAAGGTCTGTTAAGACATTTAGACCATGACGGTAATTTACATAGACAACAGAGACTTGTGTATTACAATAAAAATATATAGATACAGTAATATCTACCAAGATACATTGTAAATAACAACAGTTCATAAAACTCCACTAATGATACAGATCATTGTGATAATGTTGTGTTCAAAACCCTCTGGATTCATTAATGATAAGATCTTGAAGCGGGTCTTCTTTGGAAGGCATTTAATTTTATTTTGTTGGCATTTGTTACTGAATTACCTTAAGATCTGGATATCTTGTTAGGTAAAGGAAGTTCTTTGTTTAGAGCATTAATATACTTTATATATCATCACTATTTTCCTTTGGATTAATCTTGTTTGAACCAGATACTATGACTTTTGCAAGGGCATTCTAGTTCTTACAGACACTTTCAGCAGTATGTGCATCTTGAGGTTGATTCCAGAAGTACTCCTAAACAATCAAAGTTTGTTTCCTTCAGCAAAAAAAAATCTGTGATAGCTGTCTATATTTTGATTTTGAACACTGGGATTTCTCTCTTTTAAGGTCAACAAAATAGATTGCTTTGCTGGCACATCTGGCTTATGTATGGCTGAAAGAAAAATACATCTGATGCTTTGTAAATAAAATAACAGAAATTAAGTTTGTGTATAAGATTGAGAGACCTTTCAAATTCCAGCTTGACTCTTGGTGTTGTCTGACAGATTCCTCTTTTGGTGCCTGGAATATTAGTTTGATGAAACAAAACATTTCACAACTTTAGAATCTAATTGTGTTTTTTCGTTGAGAAAGGAAAAATAATTATTTCTAATAATTCACTTCAAAAATTAATTGCCAGAAAAGATATTTAAGTATTGTTTGATTAAGTATATGCACAGTTTTTTTTCCCTATTTGCCTGAAAATAAAGATGACAACACAACTAATTTGGATTCCTAGTTTGATGCTAATTGTGTAGGTCATTGTGAATAGTGTAGTACAATGAAATTAGTAAAAATTTCAGCCCCTCTTCATGGTCTATTAATGTAGCTTAAAGTACATGTATTTATTTTTAAAACAATATAGAGAAAACATATTCCACAGGATAGTATGTTAAAAAGGTATAAAAATTATGTTCCTGACAAGCTTTTAATACACAAATATGAATATGAAAAAACCATGCCTGTTTTATACTTGCATGAAATATGGATAACTGTACATAAAAATGATAAGAAAGAAAGCCAGTGTATATAAATGATATGTCAACAGGAATGAAATTAGGCAAAATTTTCAATAAACACTGAATAATACTCAGGTTCAAAAAATGGAAGGTTTTTCTTTATTTGGATGATATACATAATTTTGATTTCCCATGAGGAAAAATATCACTATTACTTGTTTAATTTTTGTTACAATGCTAGCTAGTTATAAAAAAGAAATATTAAACACCTATTTATGTTTTGCTTGAAGAACATAAAAGTATGTTATTTGTTGGTTAATAACTTTATAATAAAACAAAATTGCAATTTTCTGTTCTTGTTTAGAACACTCAATAATGTATTAGACAAAATCAACAGAAATTTGCCCAATTGCAAGTTTAGGAACATCATGAAAACCTCATGTAAGACCTTTCAGTCTGCTCAGAAAAACAGATGATAATGCTTACTGGCTGAAGAAGAGGTTTAGGTATTTTGCATTGTTCATCAAATTGTGATGATACAGTAGTAAGCTGTGTAATGAGTTGAAAGTGGCCTGTTTTCTATGCCTAGGTTCCCTAAAAACAATGGACAGCTATCATTTAAACCTGTGTAAATGCATCAAATTACAGAAATGGAAATATCACTCTAGAACAAGGGACATCTATAAATCACCATTAGAATGGTGAAATGTCAGGAGCCATTGATTTCAAAATGGCATTTATTTTAAAATATCTACAGTGCTGTATTCTCAAATACTGAGTTGTAGGTGCTCACATTCACCTATTGCCTTGGAGTTTTATAACAGATATTTTGGCATGCTCTTCAAGTAGGATAAACTGCTTTGATTCCAGGATATTTTTTGCTGTATGACAGACTGAAAGATGATCACCTTCCCAGCCAAGCATGTGAAAAAAGTCACTAAATATCATACTACTCTAGATTTGTTCTGCTTGACAAAGGGAGTACTGCAGAGGAGAAAAAATGCAAAAGTAGAACAAAAAGCAAAAAAAAAGCAAAGTAGAACACAGCACTCTATATCAAGTAGGCTCTTTGCCTAATAACATTGCTATAAGACACAGGTCACTTGCTCAGAGAGAATAAGGAATATGTTCATTCAGGCAGTCAGCTGAATCAGACTGCAACTTCAGGGGAAATAGTACTGAGAGCTTGGCATTAAATCAGGTTCCCTTTCCATTAGATTTTGAAATGCCTCCTGCTAGAAATAGTTTTAATGAACAATATGTGGATATGAAAATTAACTATGCAAATTTAAAATGTCAGGTGATGGTTCATCTATGTATTTGCTGTGTTCTTATTCCACACAATCTCAGAATCAACTAGGTTGGAAAAGAACTTGGAGATCATCAAGTCCAACCTATGACCTACCACCACCTCATCAACTAAACCACAGCACTGAGTGCCACATCCAGTGTTTTTTAAACCCCTCCAGGAACAGTGACTCCACTGTTTCCCTAGACAGCCCATTCCAATGCCTAACCAGTCTTTCTGTAAAGAATTTTTTCTAATGACTAGCCTAAACTTCCACTGGCACAGTGTAACAGAAGGATTTTTGTTTGTTCTGATGCCCAACATGACAAAAATGTATGTCTAACTAAACAACTTTCAAGATACTGTGAGTTTGTGTGAGAGAACCTGAGTTGATGAACACTATCATTCTTTTATTCTTTAGAAACTACATGCATCTTTATTCAGTTTAAGAGTCTAAGACGTCTGAATCATTGGAACTGAGATGTCTATATTCAAACACCATCCAGATACAGGTTTCTCAAAATTTTCAGCTCATGCCCAAGCTCAAGAAATACTGATTTTTATCTCTGTTTTCACTGACCTATGTTTTATAAACAATAAGAAATAATTATTCCATATTGTGTGCCAAAGCTTGAATAGCTATGAACCTTAGGAGTCCTACAGAGTCCTTCACTTTGATCACACCATACTTGTTTTGAGTGTTAACCTGATTGGGCCTCTCAGAAACATTAAATAATTTGGATTCAGTGACCTACCTTTGACTTGCCTGTCATGAGTCTGGAAGACAATACACTCATTAGAGTTTTTGATATGGAGGCAGTTTTTAAGGAGAATATTATCTTGTGTAAAAGGTACATTTACCAACTTGCATTGATTACCAGGCTTCATCTCAGGGAAACGTGAAAGCATGTCAGTAGTGACTTGCTACATTCCTGCACCACAATATATCACCAAAATTAAATTTCTAATAATGAAATTATGAGTAAAAGAATAGTTTCATGTGCCAATGTAAAATAAATTATTTAAATTCTAATTAATCATATGTTTAAAAAAATATAAAATAACTGGCTTTTTCCCACATTCATAATTTTTTAACATTTACTTTGAGTTTACATAAGGTCACTCTTCTTCATCTTTATCCTTTTTAAAAAAAATCTTAATGCAGTAGATTGAGAATTATGGTTTATATTGGAAAAATTATTTGAAGTTTGAAGACAATTATATCCACCGTATTAAAATAGCCCATCTTCAAGCACAGGTGTTCCCACTGTACAGAAAAAAAATTGCAGTGTGTTTTGGAGAAACAGGTACTTTATTTCTAGATGACTGATAATTAATTTTTCACCTAGGAGCTGTCTGCAACATTCACCATGGAACAATAGACATTTTTTTTTCCTTTGGTTGTTTCTGTGTTGTTCTGGAGTCCATCCCTGCCATCTTCCATCTGTTTTCTTACAGGTTACTTATGAATACAGATTTTGAAAAGAATGTGTGGAAGTTCTTCTGGAACACATATGTTCCCTTTGCTAACAAGCCTTTGTTTTCCTGTTAAAGAAATGTTTGCAATGGCCCCCCAAAGTGAATTGACCTAGGTAGGTCAGTAGTTTTGCTCAGGTCAGTGTAAGACTGTAGCATCACAAATCTTTAATTCAATAACTGTCTAGCCAGTTGTTTTTCAGCAGTTTGAATATGAAAAATAATACAGTGAAGTTTCTAACAATAACAGTCTCCATTTGTTATTTCTTTGTTGATTCTGTGGTTGTTATTCACTGTGTATTTTAAAGTAACTTTCGTTTGATACTCTATGAAACACATTTGAACCAAACTGCAGTAAGTATCAAGTACAGCGATTATTAAATATAGTTGTACTGAATTTTTCACAGAACAGCTGAAAATCAAGATTGTATACTGCAGGCTTTGATTAGACACACTATATTTTATTCTGGGTGTATGAATGAACTCATATCTACTGTGGATTGTTTAGTGTTTGTAATTAAGTACAGCAGCATCCCACCACATGTCTTTACTGCAGCATTGCTCTTGAGAGAACATTAAACTATTTTGACATTTGCTGTTGTTTGGCATGTTGATAGTTAGAATTCAAGGGAAATAGTAAGGTGGACCATTCTTGGAAGATATTAGGGCATGCAACAATTCAAGTATTAGAGAATTAATGCAATAATTAATCCCGCTCTATTCTGGTCTTCTGTGGCCTCACTTCAAGTCCTGCATGCAGTTTTGGGCTCAACAATATAAGGATATAAAGTTCTTAGAGATTGTCCAAAAGTGTATAAAGACAGCGAAGAGCCTTGAGGGGAAGCCATATGAGGAGCAGCTGAGGTCACTTGGTCTGTTCAGCCTGGAGGAGACTGAAGGGAGACCTCACTGCAGTTACAACTCCTTCATGAGGGGAAGTGGAGGGGCAGGCACCGATCTCTTCTCTGTGGTGATGACCAGTGACAGGACCTAAAAAAATGTTATGAAACTGTGTCAGGAGAGGTTTAGGTTGGATATTAGAAAGAAGTTCTTACTCCAGAGGGCGGCTGGGTGCTGGGACAGGCGCCTCAGGAAAGTGGTCACAGCACCAAACCTGCCAGATGGTGCGATTCTTGGCTTTGGCTTGCAGGGCCAGGAGCTGGACTTTAGTGATCCTTGTGTGACCCTTCCAACTGAGGATACTCTCTGATTTTATGAATTGCAATGTATATTCTTCCAAGGTTGTAAACTGCTGGGTTCCCAGACCATTATCAATGTCTCAATATCTATCATCAGGATACATTTTAGAATACTTGACTGACAAATTGACAGCATGAAGGTGATAAGACCAGAATTACAGGGTGTGTCCATAGCAGTCATAGAATTATTGCTCCTTCAGAAATTTATCCAGTCACTTCCTGAAATCATAGAGGTACTACTGCACTAAATCGCAGTAAAGTATTCTACAGCTTCTCTTTTCCTGTGCACTGGCTGATTATTTTGGAACTGCCTTTTCAAATTTAATGTCATGCATTTCCCCATGTCCTTCTACTGGGAGGACATAACAATCAGTAAATCCACATTTGGTGTCTCCGTGCCACTTATAAGTCTATAAAACAATACCATATTTTTTTTTTATATACAAAAAATCAGTGTCAATATTCCTTAAATGAAAATCTTGATTTTCCTTATATGTCTTCTCTCTATATATTTTTTTATTTATCCTGTCATTTCCTTTTAAACAGAGAGGTCTGAACTGCACACAGAATTCCAGAAGTGGCTGTGAAGGATGTACATTGTGGCATAATTTTTCATTATTTCTTTCTTAGGAAATATGACATATTTCTACAGTAAGTAAAGATTCTTCTCAATTGCAACTTAAATTTCCAAGTCACGCTTGCTGTTAACACAACTTATGCCAAATACATTAATTTTACTACCAGAGTGAAACCAAGTCTAGTTTTGTATTAAAAATAAAAAAAAATTAGGAAAGAGGAATGTTGAAAGGAAGCAAACTGTCAGAGGCAGTTCATTCATAAGTTTAGCATTCATACTTGATTAATCTCCACAATTTTATATTTTCAGTAACACACAAAAGTTACTAGTGGGAAAACACATTATGTAAAGTAAATATCATCTTTAAAAGTAATCAAACTCATGATGTTCAAAATTGGAGGTCAGTAGCTATTTATGATACTTATCTTTTTTTTTATTAATTAATATTTCACAGGGGATTTTGAAAATTATTTTACATGTTTGTCTGTTCCTGACCTGTATGAGAAATATTAAGCCACTTATGTCCAGTTCTGTAAACTTTGTATCTCTCATGACTAAGGAATTGAGTTGTATTCTGCCTTCATTTGAAAAGACAGGAGTCTGTGAAGGAAGGCAAGGGCCTCCTGCTAAATGGAAAAGGTAAACCCCCTCCCTCCAAATTACCACAATTTCAAAATAAAAAGGCTCTCAGGCAAAGATATGGGAATGGGAATAACAGTTCTTTACTAGGAAAAAAACTAAATTTAAAAAAAATGTAATTAGTGCAAACAAAACTACTGATAGAGTCAGAAACCTGACACCCTGAGGAGTCAGGGTGTTAGTGATAGTCCAGTTAAACGGTGGCTGCTCCCCCTGGAGTGGCAGATGAAATGCTGCTGAAGCGATGCTCCAGTAGAAGGGTGTAGTTTTCTCTGAAGGTCTGGTGATAGAGTAGATGGGCCTGGTCTTCCTCTGGGAATCCAGTGAAGAGGCTGCCTTGCTGTCTCAAGAAATACTGATTTTATGCAGGCAGGGATGCTTGGCTCCTCCCTCTGGGTGGAGCATCTTACAATGGGATGATGTAACTTTCTCAGTCATGCAGTGAGCCATTCAATGGCACATTAACAGAAGATATCTCCCTGGAGGGTGACATTGTTCTTGGAAAAGATAAGAAAATTGCCCAACAGATGGCAAATAGAATATATGCTTATCTTACAAGCCAGGACATATTCAGGTGCAAAATATTTTAATTTTAAATGATATTTCAATACTTCAAAAAGATACTACGACAAAAACAAGATGTATATATATGCATTTAGGTCTCTAAACACATAATAAATAAGTCCATAAAATCTATTCACATAGATAAGTCCATAAAATGCATTTTTCCTTTCAAATTTCCAAGCATTGTTATGCCTATTTTGCAGTTTGGGAGTTAAACTCTAGGAACTGAATTTTCAAGCATCTGTGCAAGCTCCTTAGCCATAAGGCTTATTGACCTGTCAACCTTCTACAGATAATTTCACTGGATATGGACATATACTAAAACAAAGATAGGCAGATATATGTGGCTATATATTTATACACATATGTATATAAATGAATGACTGGGGTTTTTTTCTATATGAAGTACAGATAAAAGAAATTCTGTCTGTGTTGTCTGATTTACAGGTTATTGTGAATCCATGAACTCATAAACCTTTAAGTAATAACATTTTCTAATAGTAATGACCTTGTGGTTTCATAATTTGATATTTTTTTCAAGTGGAAACATTGTTCTCTGTGATGATTCTTTCTGTTTGTGTGTATGGGCTGTGGATAAATATTAGCAAACATGAGAGAAGGGTAATAGAATGGTCAGCCATCATCTGCTGTGCAAGTTCTTGTCCTGTCAATTGATCTCAGTCACCATTTAAATCAATTACATTTAATGACTTTTAATTTGAATAGGAAAAAATGATATTTTATTTAAATGGAAAACCAATGAGATGGTTGTCACAACACTGAGGGATAGTAAGAGAGCAGAGCAAAACAGATAAGTGGCATATCAAAAGGGAAAATCACTGTCTCAATTAAAAGAATCTTTTGAATTTTCTGCCTTTGGGGTGCCTTTTTAGTGGAGATTGGTCTTCTTTATCTACCAGTAAGGAGATAATGAAGTTAAATAATCTGTTCATATTTTCTGTTTACATACTCAATGAATAGAACCTGTTCTGTTTTGCTCTAACTGCAGTATGAACTCAAAAATTCCTTTTTTTTTTTTTGTAACAGAAACGGTCAGTATGATTGCTGAAGGTGGAATTTTATGCCAAAAAAAAAGCATCTTTGTCGGTTTGATATGGATTCTCCCATCTTTTACTGAACTCAGAGGTCCTGAATATCCTAAGCAAATTCAGGAGTCATCTTAAATTGCTGTCCTTCATGCTCTTTGCCTTTCCTTCAATAACCTGTACATACTACACTTTGCATTTTTTTTAAAATACACAGAAAGTGCATATTTTATATTAAAAAAAATATATAAAACTGATGATTTCTACAAGAAATATCTCTTTCCCCTCCATCTGAAAACATTCTTTTATTTGGTGGCAAATAGCATCTTTTTTGTCTACTTCAAAGCCAAATTATTCCCCTTTCTAATCTCTAAGATTTGAATTATGTATTTATAAAAAATCTGGAGGCAAAGAGCATTTTGATGGTTTCAAACTATAGTTTGGCTGCTTATGTTTTGCCCCCTTGCATCTGAATATGCCAGTTTTCAAATACAAGGGCATATCTTACATTTCTTAGCCCTCCCCATGGGATCAAAGGAAGGAGGAGCTAAAAGTCACCAAAATATAAGGAATGTTCAAGCAATCCTGCAGTGCTACATTTGAGAGAGATTAGAATGCTCCCCATATCAGTGGATAACCAATAAATATAGTCATCTCAGGGAAGTCAGTTTTAAATTATGTTTAAACAAAGGAAACTAATCATCAAGAATGAGCCGTTTTATTCTCAATGTTCATCTTTGATTTTAAAAGCATTGTTTTACTGCACAGACTGACAGCCTATTTTATTGCTGTTTCCCTCTCTCATGAAGTACCTCTCCCACCTTTCTTTACAATTCCCAAATATTTACAAGAATATCATTGCAAAGGAATTCCATACAGGGAGGTTTTCTGACCTTTCTGATTCCTGCCTATCTAAATGCACTGTTCAGCTGTTCATAAACAAACTCTAAATGACACCAGCACAGTATTTTTTTCTTCTCCCATCAGATGTCACTACTGGACATCCTGCTTCTTTGATGCTAAGGGGGTATTTTTGAATTTTATATTTTTCTTGTTACCAAAATAAGTTATATTTATTGTTCATTATTCTTCATTACTGTTCACAGTAAGCAAGCTGGTAATGAAAGAGGCGCTCTGATCTACAAATATGTTTAGAAGGAATGTGGCATCTGCAAAGGCTAAATTAGTTAGGCTGAATTTTTAGTAGACCAGGTGATACAGTTAGAAAAATCTATCCAACTTTTGGTTAAATTGCTTTTTTTCTAGGTCTGACAATGTAGCAGATAATTTTAAGAATATCATGTGATAATTTCTCTTAGTGTAAAAGTAGATGAATTTGTGTATTCCTAACAGTGATTTTCCAAATCTGTTTGTCACTGTCTTACATGTGGGTTTTATCTGTTTTGGTCCCTTATTTCTGAAATATCCACAGAAGTGTTAGGAGTTTTATCAATCTGTTTTTGAAGGATAATTAATATTCAAATGACCATGGATAATTTTATTTTTCTCTCATATTAACTATAAAATTTGCCCTCATGTTAAGTGACTTTCACAAATTTCAAGATCCTTTGTGGGATTAAAAAGGTTGTACTTTACTCATTTCTTCCCTGGCATACCACTCATAAGAACTATTTTAATCTGGTCAAAATCTGTCTGAGAATTAGGCCCAAAGTCCAGTCTTTAATGATATAAATTAAAATGCACAGAAATTGTTGTATTTTGCAATCAAAACATTTCCTTTCCTTACCCACTAGAGTGAATTTAATTTACAATTGAGCTAGAACTTGATACATATACCTTCAGTACTTGCATATATTACCTTCTTCATATCATAAAACTGCATTGCAGCATTTCAGGAAATGCTGCCCCAGAGAGTGATAATATAGTGAGTGCTTCTTTGCATCAGCTATTCATTTTCTCACTGATTCAGAATGCAATGTTTTGAGCATCATTTTCAGGATGACATAACTGTAGGAGTCTAATAAATGTAGACATACTCAAAAAGAGTGTTTTTTACCGCAGTTTAGTGTACTGAAGAGACAGCTAACCTGAACCATTGTAATTCATCTCAGAAAAGAATGCAGCAAGCATTCTCTCATCAGAGTATGTGGTGGAGTTACACAGTTGCAACTTCATTCCTTCTGAATACCAACATAAAAACATAGCACAGTGCAATACATAGAAGAGTTTGAAAGAACATCCCAAGGAGTTTACAATCTGCATCAGATCATTAAGATTGAGAAAGCAAATCAGTTCACAAGAATGTAAATATTTTGTCAGACAGAATTCTGAGAAAATTTGTAATACATGTGTATAGAATAGAGGTGCTTCACTCTCTCCCCAGTCAAGTGACCTACCACTATGCATACCAAATGACAGATAATACATTTACACTGAGCTGCATGTATCTGATGCACCTACCAGAGAGACATGCAAATCAGAAAAAAAAAGAGAAGCACTGTTGAGATATATCCTGTTTTACTCTTGCTGGTGTATTTCTAGATCACCATCAAAAAGTGGCAAGCACAAAGATTGATAATGATATATTCATTTTTCTGAAGTCAGAAGAGAGCTAGCAGAATATCTGCATTGACATAAAAAAAAATTCTAGAACGTTTCTTTTTGTTTCATAATTTTTGTTTACTCCCTTGTAATTTTTTCTTTCCTTTTCTTCCTAGCTCTCTTGTCCTGTTTTACTTAGCAAAAAAAAGAAACAAAGAAATAAACAAAAAAAAAAAAAAGGAAGGAAGGAAGGAAGGAAGGAAGGAAGGAAGGAAGGAAGGAAGGAAGGAAGGAAGGAAGGAAGGAAGGAAGGAAGGAAGGAAGGAAGGAAGGAAGGAAGGAAGGAAGGAAGGAAGGAAGGAAGGAAGGAAGGAAGGAAGGAAGGAAGGAAGGAAGGAAGGAAGGAAGGAAGGAAGGAAGGAAGGAAGGAAGGAAGGAAGGAAGGAAGGAAGGAAGGAAGGAAGGAAGGAAGGAAGGAAAAGAAAGAAAGAGAGAGAGAGAAGGATGTGGGGAAATATTATACATAGAAATATTAAATTTTGTATCTAAAACTGGGGGCAAAAATAAAATATGCAACATTTGCATTGATATAAAAGTGGTAAAAAATCACTAAAGTACTTTGCTTCTTTTTACAATTTTCCCTCTAGAGTGCCAAATATTTTTTTTATTCACTTGAGTGATATCTTTAAAAGCTGTATTTATGCTTACTGCTCAATTCCACTGCCTCTTTTTCTATAGATGACAAGGAGAATTAGAAAACCTAAAGTCTGCCTACTTTTTTCAAATTTATTCATGTCCTTGTTTTGAATTTCACTTTCTGTTCTCTTCAATAACAGACAGAGTCAATAATTTCTTATAGTTCACTTACACTTGCAAGCTTGGTTTGGTTTCTCTTTCCCCAGATAGCTGTATCCAATGTATATTACCAAATTACTTCCCTTCTTAAATATTCTTTATTTTCACTTAATATTCTTTCCATCATAGCTTCATTTGCAATACCTTCTTGACCATGAACCTGCATGTCAAGTATTAGACTATAATGCAGAGATATAGTATCATTTCAGGCAGATTCATTTAAGGAGCCAAGATATAATTTAATAAAGATAAGTTAGTTAGGTGAAAGTATAGATTCATAAGTTTCAGGACAAACCTTACAAGCATGCCTGAGATCCTTATTACTGCTGGCTGGCTGTAGAAATTATTTTTTTTAAATATCAGACTTTTTTTATGCTCAATGTATAAGGCCTGTCTATATTTACAGCCATAGAAACTGAGTTTAATTTAGTGGCAAAACATGCAGAGATTTCAGTTGCACTTCTTTTTGCACCACTGACATATCCAAACTTCGATTCTGGCAGGCTAAGCCTGAGACCATTTACTTGAAAGAAGTCATAGGAGGAATAAAACCTTCTGAGACTGTATATTTTGGATTCATCCAAGATTGACCTGTTTGAGTATTTTCTTTGCAGAATGCGAAATGTACATTTTTATTCCACAGACTTCTCTTCACCATATCCCATTTTACTGTAGAGAATGAGACAAGAAAACTGTAGAAAAGGGAATACAAAGAAAGGGAGACCAATTTTTTTCTTTCTATTTGTTATATTCTCCTGCAATATTCATGGAAGTCTGCTCTGAGTATTTGTGATTATATCCTCACTGTAAAACTGTGTGGTTTTGATATGAAAAAAAGAGAGATTCTAAGACATATTAATGTCCTTTAGATCCTGGTATCTTTTGCATTGCTCTCTGTGTTGCTTCATGGTCACACACAAAACTATGTTAATTAGTTTTACATAATTTTATTTTTTCCTCTAGTCTTTTTTTTTTCCCTCACCCTTTTCTTCAATTCCATAAATTTACCACTATTATTTATATAGTAAAATATGTGAGTAGAATATGCACTCCTTCATCCAAACTAATAGAGCAGAAAAAGTGCTGGAGTAAGTGTTCCTATTTAGTTTTCTCTAGCATGAATTTTATGAAAATGTGTTCTCTGTATTTTAATCTAGTCTAATGAGATGTACAGCTGTTGAAATTTGTAATGGTGACACAATGCCAACTGTGCAAGGGTTAGGCTGATAAAATTGTGAAATGACAAAAATGATACCAACAATCTCCAAATAAAGTTGAGCTCATCTCAAGTTAACAAGGTAAATCCTCACTTATAAGCCTTCATTAGAATTTCTTATTTCTTTTCAAAGCCCCTGGTGAGGTAGGGATCAGAATCTTCTCTGAAGCAGCAAGAGATGGGAAGAGAAGAAATGGCCTCAAGATGTGACAGGGGCAGCTTAGATTAGATATGAAAAAAAATCTTCATCAAAAGAACTGCCAAGCATTGGAACAGACTGCCCAGAGAAGTGGTTGAATCACTATCCCTGGAGGTGTTTAAAAGACCTGTAGACAGAGCAGTTAGGAACTTTAGTGGGGGATATGGCAGTCCTGGATTAACAGTTGGACTAGGGCATCTGAGAGGTCTTTTCAAAATTAAATTATTCTATGATTCTATGAATAACTACCAAAACTTAATACGTATATATTATGTCTAAGACAGAATTCTAACAGTCTTTGGATGTTTATCTGACTGTTTAATTGACTTTCATTTTTCAGTAGCTAGACCAAGTCTTTAATACAGCAAATCTAAGTTGCTATTGCTTAGCCTTACAGATTTGTATGCCAAGTTGTGTGATTCACATCAAGCAATTAAGTGATCTAATGTTCGTTTCTTTTCTGACACTGTGGATGAACTTCTGATATGATACCCTCAAACCCGCCAGGTTGAGTTACTGCGATAGTTGAAGTTTAATATTGAGATGTTTTTTACTTGTTATTGCAAACATTGAAATGACACAGTATTTTATAGTCAAAATATATATTCTATTTCTTATGTTTGTAGTATTCATGAATTTATAGTGGATAGCTATGATTATTCCAGAAAGGTCTCAAGATGACATGACTATGCCTTCTAATGAAAAAGGATTCTAACAATGACAAACTTATGGTAAACTATAAAACCGATACAGAAATTATATTTTTTCTCAATACTTTTTGTGTCCATCATGTGCCCAGTGTGGCAGAAAATATTGGTAACACAGAGCTCTGCAGGACATCAGAGGCAGAGACCTGTGACAAGAATTCTTTGTGGTCAGACCTGAGAGGGCAGACATTGTGTCATTCCTGATCCTTCTTTAGTCCTTAGGAATCCTATCATCTTATTCTTCTCAGTGTCACAAATGTTATAGTTTGCCCTGTGTGCACAGAACTGCAACAGCTCCATAGCCATTAAACTCACAAGCCTTTTATTTCTCGAGCTACTTGTTACTACTCTCTGTTATGAAACCGTGGTTGTGCCATGGCAAGTAAAGGAAAAGAAGAACAGAATAAAAATGCTTGTTACAGATAAAGGAGACCCATCGAAAGGCCATTGAAAGCAACAAGCAGGTAAACACAAGCTCAGAAATAGTACACCTCAGAGCTGAGGCCTTGCAAACTCAATGCAAAGCTTGCAGGCTGCTTTTAGCAATGGCAGTACAGCAGTATGGAGCTACAGGCTGCATTAATGAACATGTTGCACTCACTGTCCAAACCATCATCACCACTGCAAACAAACCTACATAGGATCATCCATCTTAGCAATAGGAGACAGGTCTTCATTATTATTAGTGATTCTTGTAAAGCATGATGGGCTTTTTGTAACTGAAAAAGAACTTAACTTGGTGATCCTACACATTAGAGCTGCAAGCCAGTAGAGTGCCTATGTTCATATGACAGCCTCCTGACTTCTCAGATTTCTGCCTTTGCAGCTGCTATGAGTCCTTTTTTATTGAATTAAATGAGGACCATACTAAGCCCTAGGACAGGGTATCAGTCAGGTCCATGTTTGATGTAGCTCTGCTCAACATTAATTGTATAAGATTTCCCATTTGAGATTATCACCAAAAAGTATATCTATACATGAGCAAAAAGTTTATTTTAAATGAAAGCTTATTAGATGATATAAACTAGGAACATTCCAGAATGTATCCATGACTTGCAATACAGTTTCATTAATGACTTTATTTTAGTTTCTTCTTGTGTTTGAGAACAAATTCTCAATCATTTTTAGTAATCTAGCAAAAGAGATGCAATTGAACTTGATTTCACAGAGTTTTTTTTTTTTTTTTCCTTAACTGGAGAAACAGTGTGGAATACTGATGGGTAATCTGATATGCAGTCCATACTATGTGGTAATCACAGAGCTAGAACCATCTAATTCTGAGGCATTTGTCTTAAAAGAGAAGGAAGCTATTACAAAAACGTAAAAAGTATTTTTCAAAATTTATGTACTCATTATTTTTCTGGCCAAAACTATTGTCAGGAAACAGTTCTTGGCAAAGACACTAAGGGAAATGAATTTTATCTTCCTTGAGTTTTTTTGTAAGAGTTTTTTGACATTTTCTACCTAAAAAACAATTTAAAAATCCATAGACCATGAACCAAGTATTAATGTTCTTTCACCCCAATTATACCTAACAAGGTAAAATCCTTTGTGAATTTGTTTCCAGTGTTCTCTCTGTTCATTTGGTTTGTAGATGCCTTGCCATATCTTATGAACCTGACAGTTTGGCAATGCCTCCCTCAAACTGTAAATACCCTGACTGTTCTAAAATGTCTTGCTAAACTCAGGTAGGTAGGAGTTGGTACTGGAAAGGCCAGGAAAGCATTCTATAATGAAAACAAAGGCTTCCAAATAAAGGAAATCTCCAAATAAGCTATAAGAGCAGGATTTTTTGCCTCCATATTAAAATTTCCTTTCATGTGGTTAGTTTGCATTAAGTGGCTACCTAGGGATATTCTTTACAATTAGGTGACATATTGTTTGGGTTCTTGTTGCTACCCTATATGTATAACGATCTGAATTCAGATGAAAGAAGTTTTATCCCCCAATACCTGAGAGACTGCAAACCCCCTCCAAGTTTGCCATTTAAATCCCAACTGTGTTGTTGCCTTTAACTGTGTAAGACAACGAGACAGCACATTTTGTAGATTAAACCAATAAACTAGCAAACATAAAAGAAACAAATCTCATAATTGTGGATTTCAATTAAAGAAAGGAAGATCAAAGCAAACATTCTGCTTGAAATTGCACAGCTGCTATCTACACAAAATGAGAAAAAAAAAAATCCTTCTCCAGCTAGCCATAATTTTTGGGGTGGGGGAAGGAGGAGGGAGAGCTCAAACCCTGCAGTAGAACAGATTGCTTATGCTTCTCACGTCCCAATCAGTAATACAGAAATATTGAGTAATAAATTCCCTGCCTCTCCTGATCTGAGAAGCTCCCACCATCTGTGAAAGCCAATTTGTAACAGCTTTAGTATAAAGATTCAGTAAACAGACAATCACAAGCATTGTGCCAAACTGTACCAACATTTGAAGAACAAACATAAAGCCAAAGCATGAGTAACACCACGACCTTTGTATTGCAAAATTATCCAGCAACCAAAACACTTTTGACTGCAGAGATTTTTTTTCCTTCTTTTCCCTGTCAGCAAGGCGTGCTGGAGCCTGCACACAGCTCGGCTACATCTGTGGGCTGTGTACAGGTCTTGTCCTAATACGCTGAATGATTATTGATGGCTGGGGCAGTTCTGCTCTGCTGGTGAACCAATAATGTCAAGGCAGTACCTGCAAGATTAATTATAGGAGAGAATGGGCTCTGCTTTCCAGGGACTGAGACTTTAATAGAGACTGAGCATTAGTTTCAGGGGATTCAACAGACAGCTGAACAAATGCCTCAGACCATGTTATACATGCTAAATCCTGGCACTTACCTCTTAGCAGTACTGAAAGAAAAGTTTCAACAATTGTGCTTAAACTGCAAAAAACAGAGGGCTCTATAAACCAAATGCAAATGAAACAAACCCATACCCAGATTGCTGAAACAGGTTAGGCTCTATAAACCCATGTGAGTTTATTGCCCTCTGCAATTACCAAGGAGAAAAGAGACAGTAGCAAATTAGTCTAGCATAAGCAGAAAAGGAAATGGCTTTTTGGTGATTGACAGTGCTCAGTTTTTCAAAATACATATTATATTCTACACATGGAAATATAAGTTGGATCAAAGAGCAGAATATTTTATGCTGTTTCTTTTGCACCAGTGCAGTGGAAATTTGTACTCCACAGGGCATTTTAACTGAGAATATGCAGTGGATGAAGCTGCAGCCATGGCAACAGCTACATAAATTTTCAGGCAATGGCAGGCACACGGTACACAATTTAAACAGTATAACTCCTACACTGGCCTCAAAAAAAAAAAAAAAAAAAAAAAAAAAAAAAAAAAAAAAAAAAAGAGAAATACAAGGAAAAGAGGAAAAGTGGAGAAGAGGGTTTCAAATATGGCTTATTACCAAGTAATCGTACCTTCCACTTTATCAAGAGCTGGGCTTCCTGTATTTTGCTTGCGTGATCAGAGAGGCAGCTGGGAGCTTAACTGTATCTCTCTTTTACTTAAGCCCTCATAGATATTATTCCTCTTTATTGTTTTCATTATCTCCTATGCCTAATAGTTTTGGAAAACTCCTGGGAATTCTCCTGGGAAAACTCCTGAGGCCAAATTTTCAATGTATTGTCCAGCTGCCCACATCTTGTGTCTCTTTGTAGTTGTGCAATACTTTTGACAAAATAATCCTGAAATTAATGAGACCCACAGGCTGATGTGGCTCAGCACAGCAAAAGATAGGCTTATGAAATTAATCTCAAAAAGGGAATGAAATAAGTTCAGACTTCACTGATTTTTCAGTTTCACAATTGCTAAGTGCTTTACTGCTTTTCTTCAAACTTGAAACACCAACAGAACTATTAAGCAAATGCACTTGAGGCTGAAAGACCTACAGTAGAATGATATATTCAAGCTTTCATCTTCGTGTGCTTAGCTTCTGGGTGATTTCTTTCACAATGTCTTGTGAAACTCCACTGTCAAAATTTCATTGGCTACAGGTACATGGTGGGAGACCCTGAAGAACTTTGCACATCTCAGACTATCTAGGAATTTTGTAAGCCTAAACAGCAGTTTAGAGGTTGACCAAAGGGACTCAAATCCTGCTCCAAAATGAAACAGCAAGGCTCCTAAAAGTTTTTTCTGCATGCACTAAAGAACGACAATTTTAAAAATAATGCTTTCAGAACCAAAAGATGTAATTTAAGCTGGAACACACTGATGTTTTTTCTTGTTTCTTTTAAGATTTGTGTTTTAGTGACTGAGTCCCTGGCAAAGCTTAGAGATGCTGCTCTAAAACACACATAACTTCACAAACCTTGCTGTTCTGACAAAGTGGAGAATGCCAGCAAAATTATTTTGAAAAGAATACAATCAATTTAAATAGTAAACCCATTTTCTTCCTCCTAAGTCCAATTCATTTTTTCACCTAGCACCTGAGTGTAGGAAAGCATCTCCTGTTACAGCATTCCCAGATGGGGCTTGTGAAGGAGTGAAGCTAACATAGCTCGTAGCTATGTACATGAGCTAAGAAAAAGAACTGGTATTTGGTTTGTCCCTGTATCTTTTCATGCTAACATTAGTTTAAGCTGCTCAGCAGTCACACAAATGGTGCTCAGTTTCCTGTCATATGCCATAAAGAAGCAAAAGATATTAGAAGCCTGACTGACAGTAGAGTACATTACTCTGTTTGTTACCACCCCAAAGACAAGACTGGTTAACTAAAATGTCACATTATTACCAGCCATATTTGAATGAAGTACGATGTCATGGCTTTACTCTGTCTTTATCCCACAGTGGTTTGTGGACATGTGAAAAACATGACAAAATTCTGAGAGAATCATTCTCTTTGATGTTCTATTTTATCTTGTAGTCAAAGATTCTAGTGTTTCTCCTTAAACATCAGCTGGTATTTTTCTTACTGATGGTCTGAGTTTTGGATGAAAGACATGCTGAACTCAAAAGCCCAAACCTGGGTATTTTTTTCTCCCAAACACTGAAAAGTTTTAAAAAAGGAAATAAAAAATCTTGAATGTTATAAAAACATTTTTAAAATTTTGTGTAGATACTTCAGAGGTATTTAAATTGAAATAAACTTATAGTCATTATAAAATGAAAGCTCCCAGCAAGAGTGAAAAAGTTGCCTGAAAGAAGGTGGACTCAAACAGAATATGGGTAGGCCAAGTCCATTCAATCCAGAGTAAATCATAGGTAGGATAGGCTATTTTAAAACAAATAGGTCTCTTAACAATCATATTTAAAATTTTCCCCAAATGGCAGAATATATACTGAATGCTGTTGGCATGCAAAAATCACCCAAACTCAAAAAGAAACAGATTTATGTCAGAACTTCAGTGCAAAGCCTCTAGACATTTATAATATGACTTTTGAAGTCACAGACTTCTTATAATTTACTCTGGTCCAACTCTCCCTGGTCCAACCAATAAGAATGCTTCTGTCCCTGACACTTGAAAACAGGTGGTACAAATGTATCAGACACATCTTTGGTCAGGTGATAGGTATTTGGAAACAGTAGGATAAAGACAAAGTCTAGATACTTTCTCCTGTGTTCTGGAATGTATTATGCAGGTGTTATGACCTCATCAACTTTAGTTTGTACTGCAGTACAATGCATCATGCTAAAAATCACGCCCTGTCTGAATTTTCAATCATTCAAATGTTACCGAATCCCAAAACTGAATCCAAAAGGTAAGCAGCCTTTGGACAACATTAGCCAAGGTGACTTACCAAGAAAAGTAGTAAAATAAGGGGCAAGGAATTACAAAACAGAATGGTCATTCCTAAATGAGGTAATTCATCAAACTAAGAATTCGTTATTTAGCGCAGTGGACACTATCACTCTTCAGAAAAAGTAATATCCCACACTAGGCTTGAAGTATCTTTTAAGTGTTTAGCAAATAGTAGTTGTACCACTTTTACCTCATATGAATGTGGTTGCTGTGCTAGAGCACTGATATCGACACTTATATTTTTTTCTTGAGCTGCATGGAAAAGCTCCTGAAGTCTTTTAAAAAGTGATTCCTACTTTTTCTGAGCACCAACTTAGCGAAGTAAAGTACATCAAGTTATTTGAATCAATGATCAAAAGAGGCATATTTTCCCATGACAAAGTCAATTTCTGGCAAAAGATGCGGTAGAAATTTACTGCACAAAAAAGCACTAACAGAATAAAATAGCTTTTAATCTCCACCCATTTTCCTCCCCTCAGAGGATAATCAAGAATCTTAACAACACAACTGCCACATCCACTATGGTGATGTGTCCTGGCTTTTCAGGGTATATTAATTATTTTTTAATTTTTTTTTCTTATAATATTTATATTGTGTTTGTGAACTTCTAGGGAAAATAAACCCTACATTTGTGTGCAATTTTCTTACAGAAATATTTTTTGTGGCTGAGTGGTTTCACAGCTTTATAACTGTATTCATACAGTTTACCTCATGAAAAATGAAGGGAGTTCAAGATTTTTTGTATCTATACTTGCTGTAGTCAAGTGCCATAACTCAGGGAACATTATTCTAGATAGGAAGCTATTAATCAAATAAAAGTGAAATACCTACTTTCAGTAATGTGTGACTAGTGCTCCCCAGCCTCTGCTTGTGGATCTTCATCGTGGATCCCAAAGCCAGCATTTTAGCCCAGATGGCTGTAAGGGATGAAGGGTGACTGCAGTCCTCCCTAAAACAGAGGGTTGTAACACTACATGACTGTGTGTGGGAAAGGAAGACACAAGGATTGTTTTTCCTCACCATCATTTTTTTCCAGTAGTTCTGGGATTTTCTTCTGAAAGTCACATACACAACATTAATGGGAGTCAGAGAGAGCCAACTAGTAAGGGTATTCAGGAAACCAGGCTGCAACTATCCATTATCAGAATTAGGAATGTGTTCGGTTTCAGTGTTTTGAGCCAGGAAGGAAAATGGTACCTGAAGGTATACTTCTGGCTCTTCTGCAAGACTGAATTAATTTTGTCATTATCCTTGGGGTGATAAAATTCAATTTTGCTTACAGTACTTAGAAGCTTTGAGCTATCTGTGTTACTACCTCACCAGAAAGGAAGGATAATTATTTTTGTAGGAATGCCCTCCTGTGACACAGGCATCCTAGATTCTTTCCCTATCTCTAGGCAAAGCTTCTCATGAGGTCATAAACAATTCAGCATGTTTACAGGTTTAGAAGTGACCTGTGTCTTGATCTGGATATGTCAAAATTCAGGAAATAAGGAGTACAACTAAGAACAATAAGACTAGAGCAAGAAAATAAGTATTTGATACCATTTGCAGTAAAAATCTATTTGGGATAAACAATAATAAATGATATTTTATGTACTTTTAAAATAGAAACAGGTTTGGGAAAATATGAGACCTTCTACTTAATTTTCTGTTTTAAAAAAAGATATTTATTGAGGTTTGAGTTAGTCTCATAGAAGTACAGTTGATTCTGAAACTGCGTACTCAAGGATTTCTTTTCTTTGCGGCATCCTATTTCTAGGTCAAATGAGATAAAATTTTATGATTATATGAAAGGTACTGTCTTCTAACTAGATTTAATTCAGAAATTCATGATCTGACTTATCTGAGTTCTTCTTTCAGCAATTCACAAACTCTTCTCATTGCAGGTCAAATTGTGAGACTTCCTCCTCAAAAATTCTCTTTTCCTGCATTTCCTTATTTCTGGACAAAATGAAATTAAAAACTTAAAAGCTTTTTATTTTCTTCTCCAAGTTAATAAAAAATTTTCTAGTTAGTATGTCACTGATCATACCAGTTATCTCCTAACTAAGATTAGTGTGTTTGTTTCATTAATTTCTCTCTTTAGAACAGTCAGTAAGCACAGGGAATCTGAGATTTTTAAGTAGCAAAGGGATTCAGTGCATGGTAAAATAGACAATACATCAAATTCAAATACTTAAATTGAAGAAATCATTCATAATATTTAAAAAATGGATCAAACTTATTTTCAATTAAAATGACAAAGCTGACAACATCAAGCCCATATACAAGTAATGAAGTATGACTACTTTCAGTAGCAGAAGTGAATAAATTCTTTTGGTCTTAAGATTATGTACCTTGGTATAATCATTAGGGAACAGATTCTTATTAGCATAAGCTGCCATAACTACACTAGGAAGTTACTACATGTTATGCCATCTGAGAATCTACTTTGAATATCATACTTATTTGCACCTAATTTCAGCTGCTCTTGGTGTTTTTTTTATTTTTTTTTTTTTTTTTTGGTTTTTTTTTGGTTTTTTTCCCCCTAATATGAGGAGTTTTAGATAACTACCACATAAAAGAAATTTCTTTTGGAGCTTTGCAAAGACAACCTTTGAAACCTACTATGATGTACAGAGTATAATCTACAAATCATGTCAACAGCGTTTATTTCTTTTGATTTCACACTATAGCTCTAGGCATCTGCCATAGCAGATAGAAGCAGCTTTTGATAGCTCACTAAAGCTATCATACCAGCAAATGACTTGAAAAAAGGGCTAACAGATTTTGTAAAAACAAAAATAGGGGAGGAAAGTAATAGTAAAAGAGAAACACAAATCTGGCTTGTGCCAAAACAAAACATGTAGCTAGACCTGCCAGACTGTCTTCAGTAGTGAGGAGAACATGAATGTATGTTGCCCAGTACTCTTAATCTTGTCATGTGAAATAGTGCATAGTGGCAGAGAATGCTAGAGCTGATTGTTAATTGGAATAATAAGACTGGTTTATCATTATCTTACTACCTTTCCAGGACATAAATTTTGTTTGTGGAGGGTGAGGATGGAATGGTTCTGAAGAGGTGTTTTCAAAAACCTGCAAATTATGCTGGTACAACTGGAAATTATTTTGATTCATCTTAGGAAATGGGATTGTGTTTGATATCTTTTATTAGATATCTGAATTTGATATATTGTTCATAGTACCGAGCTCTGAATTTCCTCAATATTTAGAGAATCTAGTTCCACAACTCTTTCTGGTCTACTGAAAAGTTAACCACAAAATCTATGTGTTTTTATAGAAATCTTATACTATATGCTTCAGACTATAAAAGATGGTAAGGACAAAAGGGAAAAACAAACCTCAATACATTAAAATTTTATTGTGGAAAAATGGATTAGACATGGAATTTTCATCCTGCCTAGAAAGAGGGGAGGTGGGAATGGGGATGGTAGGATGTTTCCTTCCACTGACTCATACCCACGTATCTAGTAAAGTCTGAGCTGAACTGACATTGTCTGTCAGTGAGTTTGTTTACACTCTAGTTTTAGTTCTGCATTCCACCAAGCAGCAGGGAAACAGTTTGTTCAGTGTGCTTTGAAGTTAATGATGAGAACTAGATTATGTTAAGGAAACTTTCTCTCCAAACAAGTATTTACATGAAGAAGAGTCATGATTTAGCAGGTCAGAAAAATTCCAGTTGCCAAGGGACTTGCAGACTGCCTAAATGTATCCTGAGTACTAAACTCTGTATACACAAAGAATACTGCTTTGCAGCTAGCACTGACAGATGTGAGGGGACACAGGGTGGTCTGTTTCAGAAGCTCTGCAAACTACAGTTAAAAAGCAAGCAGTTGTAAGTAGCTTGGCTCGAGCATCCTGACATGATTTTTTGTGGAGGGTGAGGATGGAATGGTTCTGAAGAGCTTCTCAGTACAGCTGTCACTCCTGTCAGCATTACTTGAGCCACCACTGTGATAACGTGAACTCCCACCACTTCTGCATCATTCACTATGCTGTTTGATCCTAGGAAACCCTATTGCTCTACTGTGACTTCAAAGCTGCTGCCATAGCTGCATGTGTGGAAAGTTATCATCTACTGTAACTAACAAAAAAGTGCTGAAAATTATTAACCCTTCTGCCACAGACCAAGTTTCTATTTCTTAGAAATACATCCTGCATCAATGTCCTTTTAAGTTCCTAAATCAGTATACACTTTGGTCCTGGTTTCCATCTCTGGGACGGGATTTTCAGTTTGGTGTTCATTATTGAAGCTTTCACTTTTGGCACAATACTGGTCTATTTCTAAAGCCTTCAAGCTAGTACTCTATGTCCATAAATTAATTACAAGATGTAAGACTAGTGTCACCGCTACCCAGCAGCGTCGCGCTGTTTCTCCCAGCTCTGGGCAGCTCTGGCGCCTTTCGGTGCCGCCTCCCTCCGGAACTTGGGCTCACTGCTAATTCCCGTGTGCCGCTGCTGCTGCACGCCGGTTGGGGCTTGCCGGGTTCTGTTGCCCACGCGAGGGTCTGAGGCAATGAGGGAAGGAATTTGTCCAAATCACCCACAAAGGATAGTGGGAAGGCTTTATTGTCGCAGAGAGCTGCAGTGGGGGGTTGTGACCCGTGCTTCCCACACCCATGTGGGGAAATGGCGCCGGCACCGGCGGGGAGTGGGATGATATAGGGGTGTTACAGGGAGGGCAAACACCCCCCCGCCCAATGAATACAGACGCCGTGGTGCTGATTGCGGCCTCGGTTTTTGCTCTCCCCGGCTGCACGCAGCTCTTGGGAGCCCGGCTGTGGCGTAGCTTCCACGTGCTGCCGGGGTTTGCTGCCGCGGGTTCCCGGACACGGCTCCGTGTCTCGGGCGCGTGGGCCGGCCAGTCTCTGTTACCGTGCGCTAGGGACCCGGCAAAGAGGAAGGAATTTGTCCATTTACTCCGTGCTTGGCAGGAACGGTTTATTGGTCACGTGGCGTGGATCGATGGAAAGACGCGACCGCTCCCGGCACTCGCATGGGAGAAAATGGCGTCTGACTGCCGGCGGGATAGGGCTTTATAGAGGGGCAGGGCGAGAGGATCCACGGCCTGCCGGCCAATAGGGGCAGCTGCCGTGGCGGTGACGTCAGCAACAGCGACCAACCAGAGAACCCCACAGGGGCGGGCACCGAGCCAGAGCGGGCTGAGCGGGACCGTGTGGCTCGGGGCGGCCAGCACGGGGTTTCCCAGGGCCGGACGGCAGGGTGCTTACAGGAGCGGCAGAGGGGTAAGAGCCGGCAGCAGGCAGCATGGGGGCAGAAACCGCGGGGGGGAACAACACGGGGGAAATGCGGGATTACAGAACTTGACTTATTTTAACATAAATTAAAAACCCTAATCTAAACCCAAACTCCGGGATGCAACAGCTGATGTGTACTACAGCGACCAATAGGAACACAGCAGGGGCGGATACGGGGCTTCCGGGCGAGTGGGACCGTGGGATCGGGGTGACAGACACAGAACTCCTCAGGACTGGGCAGGGGAGTGGTCACAGGAGTGATGGGGGAACACTCCAATGGCAGGCAGCCTGGAGCGAGTAACCACGGGATGGGGGAACACGGGGGATGCACGAGGGTACACAGGACTCGGCTAACTAACATAAATAAGAACCCCTAATCTAAACCCAAACCCGGGATGCAACACTACCCAAACCCTAGTTATCTCTCTGAAACATCATCTTCAAAAGACTTCAAAAGTAGAAAATATTTCTTGAAATGGACCCTTTAAAAAAACCAACAAACCCAAACCACAAACACACACACACACCTGCCTAAAGCCAAAAAATAACAAAGAAATGAAAAACTATGTACACACAAAGTATGTACTCAAACACCTTCCTCATGTAACAGAGACTTTGGGTTGAGGTAATGACATGATTTCTCTTTGAGGCACTGGAAAATTGCAGCCCTGATTATTGCTCTGTAATATGATAGGAAGATATGGCAAAATACTGAAATACTGAAATACCTCATAATATACTAGACATGCTCTTGCATGTTGGGCATGTAATAATGATACAACTCATATACAAAAACTGGATTGTCCTCTAGAGACAGATGCTGATCTCTTATCTGTGGTGACCAGTGACAGGACCCAAGGGAATGACCTGAAGCTGTTTCAGGGGAGGTTTAGCCTGGATATTACACAGGATATTCCCCAGGTAAGTGGTCACAGCACAAAGCCTGACAGAGTTCACAAAGCATTTGGAAAAACCTCTTGGGCACATGGTGTGACTCTTGGGGTGTCCTGTGCAGAGCCAGGAGTTGGACTTGATGATCCTTGCAGGTCCTTTCCAACTCAGCATATTCTGTGATTCTGTGATTCAACAATATATACTAGGACAGAAGTACTTAATTACTTATCCTTGATTAATTGTTACTCTTAAATAAATTATATTTATCATTTAGTGTTAGGGCTTTAATAAAAAATACAGATATAATACCTAAGATTTTTTCACTTAATACTGGACAGCAAGTTACTTTTTAAAAAAAAAGAAAAAGAAGAGCATCTCAAGTAATTAAATTTTATTTGATCACAGAGATTTTAATGTTGTTCTAAGGCAAAATTTAAGAACCTTGTTAACATAAAATGTCAGAATATTTTAAAACATACTGTGAGGTCTAAACACCTTAGAAGTCCCTAGAAATGGTCAAACTAACAGCCAAGGAGGAAGCTTGATTTGATGATTCCTGGACCCGAGTCTGTGTTTCTATATAACTTCAAAGAGTTCTTCTGCAGTTCAAAATAAAAACAACCCATGATACTTTGGGATTTAGTATTAACACTAAATCAGGGAAACATTCCAATATTATTTAGTAAAGAGGAGGAGTCAATTCTAACATTCTTATGGATTTAGCAGTCTCTAATGTATTTCAAGGAAAGAAAGTCCTGTCAATAAACCTTAACTGTTTCCCTTATTCAAAGACCACTGAACTCAAAAACGATTTTATGAAGAGCCAGAAAGATTTAAAAGTTTCCATTTCCTCTGACTTTCATCTAGAAAGGGTGTGAAAATGATCCTGTTCTCCTTCAGACTGTCTGGATAGTAAGTTGCTATTTAGGCTTTAAGATGTGCACAGATGAGAGTTCAAGGCTTCAATGGGCCATGGAGATCAGTTAAGGAAATTGCACATGAGGAGTCACAGTGTCAGTGTGGCAGGCAAGTGTCAGTGAGGGACAGGTACTTTAGTCTTCCTTCTTATTAATCTCTGCTGACATTCCAGATCAAAAGGAAAAAAAAAATCATGATTTTCAGAGACTTCTAGTTTAATCAGTGCTTTCCAAAATTGTGAGAGGGAAACAAGATATTTCATCTCTCTTTTCCAAGAGTTATTTACAGTCTTGCCCTGAAATTAGTATCAATCCCTAACCATGCTCCCTTGTGCAGAACTCAGATGAACTATTTATCTCATCATATGTGATCTAGGCACTCTCTAATCTCTGAGTTTCACTTAGTCTAAAACTTTCAGAGTCTTCTATCTATTATTAGGGACCACTCTAACACTGATGCGCTCTTCTCTTCTTTCCTCTGTTGAATCTTGACTTTTCTCTCAAGACAGGATGATTAAATTGAAACAACATGTAGCCTGCTTAAGAAGATGAAGCTCTTATGGCAAGGTGCTTTCAGATCAAATTGGTGTAGTTCTCCATTAAAAAGTAATTAAAGAATGAACCTAAAATACCATTTATGCTGAAATGCACTTTCATCAATTCAGTTTTTATGTATGCAGTTGGAAAATTAAAAAAGTTATCACAGGAAGTTTCTTGAGAGCTGTACATTGTTTTCATGTTCAGCTAAGGTGAAAGCAATCTGATGAACCTATACACCAACAAAAAATTAGACCAAAAACTAATCAAACAGAACAATAATCCTGAAAGGTAAGCTTGAGACAGGTATTTTTATTTCCCCATTCAAAAGATGCCCACCAGTGTCCTTCATCTGACTCTTTTGAGGTCTGATCTGTTACATTTAAGATCTTTTTCTTACTTTTAGTTTTATCAGTCAAAGTTCCCTTTTAGAACATGGTTGCATACTTCAGGAGAAGGAAGCATAGAAAAGATGAGTTCATCTTTTTCTTAGGGCTGTAGCTCAACAGCTTAATGTTAAGAACCAGGAAACCATTCCCATCTAGCTAGGGAAATTAGATATGAGGTCTTTTCTAGAAGATTCTAAAGAGCAACACTATCATCTTGTTGAGTTTCGATTTTTTGGAAAAAGTATATCTACTGCCTTAGGGTGGTGGCCAAGTGGACAAACACAGATCAGAAAGCAGTCAGTGTTTTGACCTGCCTTAGGAACAACTACCTACCCAGCAGTGTCGATGCAAAAAATTAATCAGAATGCATACAGAAAGCTGAGCCATCTAGGAATGTTACTACTATTTTTCCTATGACAGTTGCACACAGTAAAAAAACAAAAATGATCTAATAATACTCTGCACCTTCAATGTCTTAAATGTCTTAAAATTGCTTCATAGTAAAATAACTGTGAATAAACTTCCACAGCAGCTACTCTGAATGATTATGGAGTATGATGATCCTTAAATAAAATAAGACTTCAGCCTCTGCTTTCCTTATACTTAAATGTCTTAATCTTTAATATAAATGTCTTCTCCACTAAAAGCACAGGAGCACTGCATCAGCAGTAGTCAGGAGAAACTGTAGTACCCAGAAAGCCAAACAAGTCATTCACTGAAGGGCAAGCCAATGTATTGGGCTGTGAGACTTTAACAGTGTTAAAATTAGAAGAGCATTGCCAGGAGTGTGTCTGTGTACTTTTGTTAGATGACACTACAAGTTGCAGTATGTAAAAAGCTGACAAAGGGAGAAAAGATGAAAGCAAAATCTAGGATATAACTAATGATAAAAAAACTCTTGGCAAGTCAAATTACTGAGAGTCTCATATCAAGAGCAACTTTGACAATAATGGGATTCCAGAGTCCATAAAATTAGTCATGATTCAAAGATAAAAACATCAACAATTTGCATAAAAGCTTTCCTTTAAAGATTTAGCACTGTGTACCAAATGAAGAGAAAAGGCACTACCATAACAGCAACACTTTAATATAGGTATCCATTATCTAATGCTTATATAATGGGAGCCAAATTGAGCTCATTATTATCAGTGCTATTATGCTGAATACTAAATTAACTCATCATAGAAACACACTTGCTTAAAAAACTATTACCACAACATCAGTGACAAGGAAAAAAAACTGCATGCAAACTTCCTGAGTTGACTAATTTGATTTCAGTGTTAACTTCTAATGCATTATTAATAAATAGTTCATTATACTTTAAGATAGCATTTAGTTTATTTGTGGTTTATTTGTATACATTTCATTTCTGTAATCTTTTACTGTATTGCACTTTATTCCTATGTAAACAATGCTGGTTGTTCTGATACAGATTTACAGTAAATGCAAATATGATATCTTTCTGTGTAATTCAAATTTGTTCTGTTTTCCAGAACCGGGAGAGGTACAAAAAGGGAGATGCAATTCAATGTAAACAGTAAGCTAAAGCTACAACAAAAGACTGAAAATTTTACATTTTAAAGTGGCTGGCATAAGTTTATTGTTAAAAGATATACAAATACGGTAGAATAGTAGATGTTTTAATGTAATAGAATCATGTATATGAAACTCCAAGTTTACTTGGAGTCTGCAAGTCTCGTGAATTTTTTTTTTTGGTACCAAACTAAAATGCAATATTTGCACGATGGAACATTAATACTCCTTCTTTCAGGACTGAATAAACCATGTCTTCTATTAAAAGTGGTATTTCAGAGTAATTTCAGAACTCCAATATGATTTTCTGGTAATAGAGTTTATGAGCAACAGAATAAAGGAAGTTATGATTCCTGGAAGGCAGAAGTCCTCTTGTCTTTATGACCATTTTAGCACTTTAAAAAGTTACTTAAAAGCTCCTTTTACCCAGTGTTTCACAAAAAAAAAAAAAAAAAGGCTATGATTTTTATTTACTTTTCTTTAATATTTTCATTTATATTCACATTACAAATTCAACTATTTGTCTAAAAAAATCACATTGGGTAAAACTAAATTGAAAATTAAAAGAGAATTGAAAAATATTTTCAAAGATAATTTCAAAATATTAAAGTATTCTTCTAAAATGAGTTTTGTAACAAATATTTTGGAAGCAAAATTGAAAACTAGTTCTCCTCCCATGAAGATATTTGGTATGATATAATCTTTCTCTGATGACATCCTTTTTACAGAGGAACTACACTACTCATATTGCTTCCTAGTAATACTGAGAGAGTATAGGAAAGCTTTAAAAAGGCGGAAGCTGGCTGCAAAAGGAAAGCAAAGTGATAATTCTGAGGAAATGTTATTTCTCTGTTATTAAATTGTATAGTGCCATTATCTTATAGAATGATTCACACAAAATTTCATCCTTATATTGAAGGTTTGAGCTATTCTCAAAAAGAAATGAGCTGAAAAAAGAATTACTATGTCATATTATGTATACAGATTTTGAAGAAATTTCTTCATTACTTTTTCATATTTCAGTGTCATCTTTCTTTTTGTGCAGTGGTCCTTTGTTGTAAGAGGACTCTTCAAATCTTACAGTCTGTTTCCATGGGGTAATTAAATAATATGTATACAAATCCGCTTATATAATGTAATTCTTTACAGTGGCACAGGTATAATTTTCATATGGTATGCACATGGACAGAAATTCCAAAACCTTAAACCAAAGAACTTTTGATTGAATGGAAAACTTGAAAAAATATCTTCTTGGGTAAACTTGAAAACCATTTAAAATATTCAAATATTTCTTTTAGTGGTACAAACAAAGAATTCAGAAGCATGCTGACCAGCCTAAGATGAAATATTTTATTTCATTCTCTGTTTACTTTTTCATTTGCTTAACTTTTTTTTTCTCTCTGAGAGGAAACATTCAACAAAAAGTCATTTCTGAAAAGCAAAAAAAAAAAAAAAGGAAATATTTTTAAGGTTTTGGAATGTGAATAGCTTCAAATTATGATCAATTAAAATTAATCAAAAAAATAAGACTGCCAATGTGTAAAGTGATTGTCTTATTTACAGATTTCTAATAATCAAAATAGCTGTATATTTATTTTTTTGAAGAGACTTTGATTCTTTCTTTTCTCTTCCCACTTGTTGGGGTAACAATGGAGAGATTACCAAAAGAGGTAAAATGTTATATTTTGTGAGCTTTGGTTTCTTCTCTCTTAACCAAAAAAAAAAAATTTTCTTCTTTTAAAACCAAAGCATAAAGTCATAGTTGCAGCGCAGTAGTCTTCATTGTTAAACCTTTCCTTGATTTTCTGCACTAGAACAAGGAAGACCTGACCAGCCTCTCAGCATTTTCATGGCACGTTTGAAGGCCCTATTCCAGTAGTTTGCCAATATGGCAAGTACAAATTACATCAATATTTTTAATGGAAGATGATATTTCAATATGGTTACTAATGGCTGGAATAACTGAGACATTACTCAAGCAAATTTTTGAGCATTGTTTTGCCAGTCAAAAAGATCCTCTAACAACAGCTATATATATATATATGTGTGTGTGTGTGTGTGTGTGTGTGTGTGTGTGTGTGTGTAGGGAAGAGTTACAGTTAAAAACAGGCTGAAAGACTGGTGTCATGTGTCCAGATAATTTGTTACATGATCTCTATTTAGCAGTCAGGATACACAGTTAAAAGCATAAAAGGTTGCTGGATTCAGCCTATCCATCCAGCCTTTCCAGCTCCCTCTGCAGAGCTCTCCTAAGTGACAGGGAATTTCCAGTACTTGATCTTAAACTGGATTCCATTTTCTTAACTTGTCCAAAGAGTACAGTCACGAAGCTAGTAAATGAGAGGCAAAGATAAAACCTTCCAGAGAGTGTTTCATCAATATAGGAAAGCTATTTGTTAGATAGTGTCCAAAGGAGGGCAGTGAAGAGGGTGAAGAGCCTTGGGAGGAAGCTGTAAGTGAAGCGGCTGAGGTCACTTGGTCTGCTCAGCCTGGGGGTGACTGAGGGGAGACCTCACTGCAGTTACAGCTTCCTTGTGAGGGGAAGAGGAGAGGCAGGCACTGATCTCTTCTCTGGGGTCACAGGGACAGAACCTGAGGGAATGGCCTGAAGCTGTGCCAGGAGAGGTTTAGGTTGAATATTAGGGAAATGCTCTTCACCCAGAGGGTGGCTGGGCACTGGAACAGGCTCCCCAGGGAAGGGGTCAGCACCAGACTGATAGACTTCAAGAAGCTCTTGGGGATGCTGCTGTGCAAGGCCAGGAGTTGGACATGATGATCCTTGTGGGTATCTTCCAACTCAGCATATTCTGTAATTCTGTGATCATATATATCTTGCATGCCTTTAATAGGTGAAGATAAATTGTTATTTAAAGGGATTTCTATTTCACCAGACTGCTAGTTTACTTAATTTTTTGGTTGCTGATCAGACAGATCCCATCTCTGATTTTGGAATCTAAGATGTATTATTTTCAAGTATTTTAATTGATTAAATTAATTTTCCTGAATATGAGTTTCTATATATGCACCCAAACCTATGACCACTGCAATCCATAAAGTGTCCTGGCTAAAGTCATTATCGTAACCTGCATTCCCTACATTTTGTTAGGATGGTCATTGCTTACATGTTGATCTTTTTCATCATCCTATGTTCTATATAGCAACAACGGTTCAAAAACAACCTTTTTTTTTTTTTTTTTTTTTTTTTTTAATGTTAAAGCAACCACCAGATGGCGACCTTACAATTGCATAAATAAAACACAAACCAAATTGAATGTGGATTGATTTTGTTTAGCTTATATTTAGTGGGTATTATTTATTTTTTTCAATAAAAAAGAAACAGAGCCTAAACTGTGCATAAACTGTCTCCAGGTATTTTAATTGGCTGCAGGTTTTATTAGAATCTATTCTTCATAGTGAATTCTTAGAGAATTTTGTTAGAGTGAATTCCTTAAATTCTTCACCTTTTCTTTCTCCACTGTAATACATTGTAGTTCTCTACTTATTATTAAATCTCTAATTACTAAAACACAAAACACTAGTATGAGGACTCACACAGAGTATGCAGTGCTACATTTTTCAATGAAATTATGGTCAACATTCCCATTTGTTCATTGCTTCCCATTTTGTATAGCAGCAAAGCCTTTTTAAAGACTTTTCAGTTTGCATAGCCAGGCTCACAAATTGATCTGTCTGTCAAACTGATGCAGGTGCCAGACTGATGCAAGTGCCAGACACATACTAAGAGCCTTTTCCAAAGTCTGAAGCCTCAGCTGGTAGGCTTTCTACTGCTTAGACTAAGCTTTGGGCCAATCCACTTTTTCCCCTTCAGCCTCTGTCTGATATATATCTAGGATAGATCTGATGTAGAAAGCAATTTCCTGTTAAAAATATGTCCAAAGAATACACTATTCTCCATCAATTTAAAATGGCAAAGTCAGGTATTTAAAAATAATTTTTGGCAATATATACTTTCGCCCTGACAAGCAGTGTTGGATTGCTCAATATTTGGTCATGTTAATTTAAAAGAATGAGTAGGAGTTTGTGGACCAGACAGACCAACTATGATACTCAAGAAGATAGTAGAACAAAGTGGCAAACAATCAATTTTTAAAAACCTAGAGGAAAACGTGTGGTGAAAAATAGCCATCATGGATTTGTCAAAGAAATCAGGTCAAACCAGCCAAATTTCCTTTCCTGAAAGGATGACCTCTCTAGATGAGGCAGAAGACAATAGATGTGGCAAATTTTGATGTTGGAATGAAAAGTTCCACTTAACATTTATGCAAACAAAATTTGGGATGAAATTACCATATAGGCACAAAACTTGTTTAAAATCATACTCAGAGATTAATTAGAATGAGTTCATGGTCTGACTAGACAGTCTGTGTTGAAGTGTGCCATCACTTTCATCACTAGCTTGTATGATGAAAAAAACTATAATTACTTCAGATGGCTAGAGCATGATGCTACTAACTCCAAGGCCCATTCAGCATGGGCCACCCATTTAAGAGCTGTACTTGATGATCCTTGTGGGTCCCTTCCCACTCAAACTTTTCCGTGGTTCACAGCAATTCTGTAAAAAGTTCACATGGACTACAGACAATCAGGTTGGGAGAGCTGACACACTACTAAGAGGGCTGGAATTCAGAGTAATCTTGGTAGACCAGAGAAATCATATAAAATCAAGAAAATGGAGTTCAGTCAGAGGATAACAAAGTATTGTTCTTAGAAAAAGGAAAGCAGATGCATTTAAGTTGCATAAAAGATGGGAAATAAGTAGCTGGAAATGGGAAATTATTCTGGAAGAATAAATTACTTCTGCAACACATTTAGGGAGGCTCACTCACTGTGGGGCAATGGAACTGATACATACAAATCATTATTCTGCTTTATTTGACATTGATAAGGTTTCACAGAGTATTACAACCAGTTTTGACAATGATGCTTTTGGGTACAGAATAACTGGGGTCAGTCCTGAGGAAAATAATTACAAGGACAAGTTATTTATAAAATTCAGCTGACAGAAAGGTTGAAAGAACTGATTTTTTTGGGTTGCAGAAGATTTCAGAGACATAAAAGTTCTTCAGTATCAAATAAAAAGTTTCGGTAAAGACAGCAGTACCTTCTATGCCACTAGATAGGGCAAGAAACAATGATCTTAGTTTACAGAAAGGCTTTCTCACTATAAGGATAGTTAAATATACCAGCCAGTTAATGACCAGCTTTGTAAACCCTTTTCTTGGAAGTATATAAAACCAAATTCAATAAACCTATAAAGGAGAGGTTATTCAAAGAAGCCTTGGGAGAAAAAATAATGGATGGGTTTATTCAAGCTTTTGAAGAAGTTAAATAGCTGTTTCTACCACTATGTTCATCAGTGGTAAAATCCTTAAAGAAGATCATCCATTGCTCCCTTTCAAATGGTTCCATTCCCTATTATTCTTAATGAAATTCAGTTAAGGTGCAGTGCTCTCTTTGAAAATTCTGATTGTTTCCAGAGAGAAAAGGCAGTGGACATCTTTCTTAAGAACAAATTGAAAACAATGGGGGGCAGATAACCATTTCAGCATAATCACCTAGAAGCTGGCAAGCTGTGAAAGAAGACAGTACTGTGTGGAATATTTTGCAGTATTCATCAGTTCTGTGAAAGGACCAACTTCAGGAATGAGACTATGAGATGAAAAATTCTTTTATCCTATGTGACATGAAGACAGGTTGTACCAAAGAATCCTACAACAGAGTTTCAACCAAGGGACATGGAAATCTTTACCCTTCTTTCATTCTAAGGATAATTGAAGATGAAGGAGTAGTATATGCTAAACCCAAGTAATTTGTGCTAAATTTTTAGAACTCATCCATGAAAGCTTATTTTCCAATTTTCAGAAAAAAATGAAGAATATAGCTTTGTTACAAAAGAAGATCCTTAAATATTTGCTTTGCATTAAAAGGTCTTTAGTATGGAATGGCAAGCTGTACTGCCACAGCAAGTGTTAATATAGTAGTAACCGTAACAGATGAAAAAATATTTTCTGATTGTACCTTCCAGTGAAGTCAAGGTGAAAAAAAAAGCCCCAAATTGTAAAAAAAAAATATAAAGAATATGTAAAAATAGAAATTGTATAGATAACAATCTTATATTTTCATAGTGGGCCACACTGTGAGAGAGAGAGACTTGCACAGTCTTGGCATTTTTAATTCATAGCACTTTCTTCAAGTTCATTTTGTTATGACAAAGAGTGAATATAATGCTGCATAGGTCTTAAGTGAAGCATTTACTTCATTATGAGTAATGTTGTATCAAACTGGGAAACCTGATATACAATGAAGATTACATAGTAAACAATGCAGTGGATTATATTTCACATACCCTTACTGTTCTTCAACAGTATGTGCACATCTTGATCAAGTCTAAGCAAAGCCACTAAGCATGCAGGGCTCTTACTTCCTCTAGAAAAAAATTTCACTGCCTATTTTTGCTATATTTTTTAATACATTTATTATTAAAGAAAAAATAATCATAAATTTTCTAAACCCATAAAATTGTTGAGCACTAAAATCACAGAGATAACTATGATTTTTTTAACTTACATTCTTAAGAAGGGGAACACAGAGAAGTGTCATGCTATAACTCCAGCCAGCAACCAAGTCCCAGACAGCCACTAGTTCACTCCCCCACCAACAGGATTGGGGAGAAAACTGGAAAGTTAAGATAAAGACAGGTTAATCAGGAAAGTAAAAGACACGCACACAAGCAAAGCAAAACAAAGAATTCATTCACTACTTCCCACAGGCAGGCAGGTGTTCAGTCATCTCCAGTACAACAGGGCTCCATCATGGATAATGGTTACTCGGGAAGACAAGTTCCATAATTCCAAACATCCCTCCACTTCTTCCTCCTTCTCCTCACTTTATGCACTGAGCATAATGTCATATAATCTGGAATATCCCCTTGATCATTTGGGGTCACCTGTCCTGGCTGTGTCTCCTCCCAGCCTCCCATGCACCCCCACCTTCCTCACCAGTCTGGCAGTACAAATAACAGAAAGGGCCTAGGAGCTATGTAAGCCCTGATCAGCAAAAAAAAAAATCTCTATTATTATCACTGTGTCCAATGCAATCCAAACCCAGCCCCATGCTAGTTACTGTGAAGAAAATTACCTCTATCCCAGCCAAAACTAGTGCAGGAGGGTATCAATGGAACAATTCAAAAGCTATAGGCTGAAAACTTCATATTAATTTGAAAAAAAGATTTATACTATGTGAATGTCCTATTGCATATGTTTTGGTTTTGAAACATTCACTACTTACTAATTTTACACAATTTATGTTACACTCATATAGCTGGTAATTTTCAGTTACTACTAATAAGTACAAGACACTAAAGATTCTTTGCAATTTTATAAGGAGACCTTTATTCCCAATCATTTTACCCTCTGCAGCAGTGTTACGGAGAGAGACTGAGGCTACCAGCCCTTCCCAAACCAATGATCCCAAGAATCTCTGGAGGAATTTGTGAATTTGAAGGTAAACTTTCTGTCTGTTAGAGAGAAGAATATCGAATCTTTAAACAGTTGAACAGATTTCTCTCCGTGCATTGAGTAACACTAAATCTTTTTCAATCTATTTCAGCTTCATTGTTCCCCTGCCATTTGAACAACTGGCCCAGAAACATATAACTCAAACAGAATTCAACTGAGAAGTGCACTACAAAAAAATACTCTCACCATACAGAAAAGTGAGTATTATATAGGTAATATTTTAACCAAACTAGAAGAGCTCTGACTGTGCACTAACTCCTATTTTGTGCTGCAGTGTTAACAGTGGGGATGATAGTTAGGATGCAGCTGGAAGGAATGGAATCTGGAACTTCAAGAAGAAGTTTGCTATCTATTTTGACTTTTGTTCCCACATACATTTGAAGAAAATTAGTAGCAAAAAATACAAACTTGGTAATTTGAAGACTGGTTTAAATCTTACTATTTTTCTTTCTTTCAACTATATAATAAAATTTTTAGTTCCAGTGAATTCATCAATTGCCCAATTAAGGACATTTTGTGAGAAAATAGAAACATCTCATATACTGTATCATAAAAAAGGAAAGATGATTAAGTGGTTTTCTTTGATAAACTCTTAGGCCAAACTATACTTCTAATCTGGTCATCTAGAGGCATTTCAGAACTGTGTGAAACATTTCTCATTCTGAAAGTAGATGATTTTTCTGACAGGCACATAATGCAAAATTGGACTATATCATAAGAGAAGGGAAGCTTGAATTGACTTGCTCAACACATATGTATTATACAGTAAAATCAGAATATAGTTATAAAACCATGGTAAGATTTATCACATTGAAAATTCAAAGAAACAAGCACATATTTTAAAAAGTCTAGAGTTTCTCCTCTGTAGTTTCTCTAATCTTACGTTGATTAATTTCAGTTTTTCAAATGATGAGTACTACCTTTAAATTTTTCTAATGTATTTTGAATACTGATAATTTTAATTTGAGCATTTGGAAGTTTGAGAATCCTCTGATGAAACTGAGATATAACTCTCATTGAATTACATTGCCCCCCTCCCCAAAACCCTTCCCCACCCAAATTTGTTTTGGTTTGGTTTTGCTTTGTGTTAGGTGCAGAACACAATGAGAAATTTATTGTTATACTCCTGGTTACTGCTATTACATGGGTTTTTAAAGTTGTAACTTTAATATTGTAATATACTGTAAATTTATAGTAATATAAATATAAATTATATACTACTACTAGTAAAACGAATATATACTAATATAGATTATATACTAATATAAATATAAATTTATACTAATATAAATTTAATATAGTAATATACTCTCCTTTTTATCAGAAAAAGAAAGCACTATAGGTGACTTGCATTCATTTGTGAATGTTTGTTTATCCATCACTTTTTTAGCTGGTTAAAACTACCTCCAGCTAATGTGTCATTCAGGATGCCAGGTGCCCGCCACCCAGGTTTTGTGGTGGTTCCTTTTTATAGATAAGCTTTTCCTGCTTTGGACAGAAGTTTCTCTCTTGCTATGCAAATTAGTTATCATGTAGAGTTTGTTCTTCTAGACCTTTCTGGAAATGGGCTGTAGGGCTTCAGGAGGCTTTGGTGAACTTCCACCCCCCTTCCACCCCCCGCTCTGGTTGATAGTCCAGGCTCGGATCTCAACTTCATTACAGCTTGCACTGAGCTGTGTGGTGCTTATTTCCAAAAGCCAGAACAAGGACTTTTGTCCCCAAACAGGCTGCCCTGCCTCTATATGGCCCCCTTCTCCAGGCACATCTTGTTCTTCCTCTCAGCCTGTTCTTATAGCAGTCCTCGATTATTTGGCTACAGGTGTTTGAGACTTACATATTAGCTCCTTATCTTCTGGGCTTCTACATCTGGACAAACCAAATATTTTTGGTATCATAGCTAAACTGAGAGAGAATAATCTGTGCAGGTCGAAGAAAGAAACATCACTTAGGTTTTTGTTAACTTACAGATTGTGAGATTCTATTACTTTTTAATCTTGTAAACTTTAAATTTCTTTTTAAGATAATTATTCTACTTGTTACCATAGTAGACTGTTAGTCAGAAAATATAAGTCAGTGAAAGCAAGGACTGTTACCCCACTTCATTTCATTAAACTCTAGTCAAGATTTTATATAACTAATATAATGAAATTGAATGAAAAGGGAAATGTTTGTTAAAACAAAAATGTTTACAGTATTGGGAACCCTCTCTTTCTTTTAGCACAAATATATTCTGTACTTTCCCAATTACCAGCACTTTTAAATATCAGGCTACAAAGGTAATCCTCTTATTATTATGATATGCAATTAAACTCTGATGTTACTTGGACTGCATATTTTTCTGTATTTCATATAAAACAAATTATTTTTACTCATTGATTACTTTTCAGTTATTTTAATTGTAAGGAAAGGATACTATTTATTGAATAATGTGTAATACTTTGTAAAAAACATCAGAAAGTCCAGCCCTCAATTTTTCAGTAAAGTATTATTGCTGTCCTAGAGTATCCATACAACAGTGGTTCAAAATTGCCCTTCAGAGTAACTAGCAAAACTGCAATTTTCTAATAAGTCATAGTCTCAAAATAAGCAGGATTGCAATATGGGTTCAAAATGAGCAAATATCACAAGTCTAATTCCTGGATTCTCCTGGCTATGCTATTTAGTAGTGATTCTAGATAGTTTATACTTTACAGCAAACACTTTCTATTAAGAAATTTGTCAGTTACTTTGATTATACTATTGTTGCTCAAGTAGAATGAAGCCCATGGTCCAGGGAAAGTCCACTTAAATAACGTAAACTTTTCAATTAAAAAAAATATTTTGTGTTAAAAAATGTGTATTGAGATTAAAAATGGATATTAGTATGAATAAAAAAATTTCCATTTACAAAACCTAAAACAGGATTTCACACTTATGAAAGGTACTAAGAATCAGCCCTAAGTGACTCTATCCATCAACAAGTGGGTGATACAGGTGTGAAATAGTCTCAATTTACTGTTCACATAAACTCCTCCACAATCTCATTCCCAGATAATGGAAATTAACTGAAATTTTGTTAGTGTGAGCATGAGAAGGCATTTCTGTATCACAGTTCTTCCTATTGTTAAGTTGTTGGTTCAGATTTTTTGCCACCTTCTATGCCATGTTTTTTTCCTTTTCTACTTGTTGAAAACAAACTATCCATCCTTGAAGTAAACAAATCTCTCAAACCTACAGGGATAGCAACCACTGCTACTATAAATCAAGTTTTTCCACCAAGAATTAACTCCTGAAAAAAGTGCAAATTGCTATTTCCATCAAAAAAAGAAAAATATCCTTATAATCTGCAGCATTCTATATAAGCAACATCATTACATACAATATCCAATATTAAACCAATTTAGTCTGATAGTTCCCCACTTAATCAGTTACTCATGAAATTAGAATTCTCGTAGCATAAGCCTTACCCATGAAATTCAGAGATTCTGGTATTGTATACAAATTGAGAAATCTCCTGAGTTTTTGATACTCATTCAACACCTAATTCATATGAAACTGAATGGTCATAAACTCCCAGCTTTTCATGAGCACAGTGGAGTACACAAGGTGGGATCATTTTCATCAAGTCAGAAGTGAGTTTACCCCAAAAATATTTTGCATTTATGAGTTCCATGTGGTTTTGTTCCAGGTTGGGGTATTATATATCTGGCTTTTTGAAGTAACTTCCTTACAGTTTAAGTCATCTTTATTTTTATTTCTTATACTTAACTTTATATTACATTTATGCCGACTCAAAGATCTAGCTACTATTTTAATGAATAAAATGCTTCATAATCAAGACATTCTGTTTTGAATGTAAGAGTGGTTAGGGCTCTTTATTTTCACAGTTTCCACTATAACTAACCTTTATCGTCAGTAGCAAGGTTACCTTTATAAAGAGCAATATTGTATCATTTGATACAAATAATAATGAAATAATTATAGTCATAATAACTCATGAAAATGAGTTATTTTCTGTCTAAAGGTAAGTGAAAGTTCTATAATTTCAGCTGAATTTATGAACTAATAAATAAAGTTTGAAGGGACTGCCTCTCAAAAATATATTAAAAGACAAAAAGATAGAATAGTTCATAAATCATGTGTTTCTGATTAAATCATTGAGAATAACTGAGATGGTGCTTGAAAGCCATAAAATAAGAAGGTGAAAAATTCAAGGTGTCCATGACAGTACTAAATCTAACAAATGAGATATAAGAATTTAGCAGAAAGATCCACAGAGTTTTTTGAGTAGCTCTGTTTAATTTTAGCCTCAGTAGTTTCCTCTATGGTAGCTATTTATACAGTGCTTTGTAATATAATGACTGCTGTTGATAAAGTAACCAACTTTCATAATTAAAGAAGTATTCAAAGCATGAAATTTTTAATACATTCTGTAAACAAACATATCCTGTGAGAGTGACAAGTAGTCATTGACTTATGCAGATTTGAATCATTCTCTGCTGAGAAGGAAGTTGTTCCAAGGATCCTGAGAGAAAGAAATTGTACCAAGGCAGACATCAGAAATAATTATTTGTATTTAAATTCCTAGAATTTTCAGGTATAGCTTGGAAAGTTTTCTTGAACTGAAGCAATCGAATTAATCTGTGCTTTAGAAGTATTAAATCTTCAATAAAATACAGAAATTTTTGCAAGCAGAACAGACTCGGAACCTGAAAGTCGTAAATTTGTTACTCTTCTGTTTTTACTGTTACTTTAGCATCATGAAGATAGTTAATACAATGAGTGTAAGATTAGATGTTTTGCTGTTTTGCTTGTCTATGTGAGGGATCCAGAGAATGATTAAGTAAATCCTTGATCCCACATTTTTTGTTGGCATTCAGTCATAATATTAGTTTAATGGTTGGACTCAATGATCTTGGAGGACTTTTGACAAAAAGTACTGAGACTTAATTATTTCTGTTAAACTTGTTTTATTTTTCAGTTATTTGTAAGATTAAGATCTCTAAAGAATAGAAGTGAATGTTCTTGGTCTACATGCCCATTTTTGCTACCTAAATTTTTGAGAAATATTTGCAAAGAAAAAATACTCAAATTCTTTCTATACAAATGTATTAAGTGTTCCCATAACCCATTCTCTGAGAAGTCATAAACATTTCACTCTGTCATCACCCAATCAATGCTTATTCCTTTCAATTATGTATCTTTATGTACTCTAACATTGCAACTACAGTTTCCTATCACAGGAATAAAAAATATTCCAGTGTACAAATAATGATCTCCCTTGGTTGCCTGGTTTAAAGAAACAATTTAATTAATAAAAAAATCATTAAAATGCTGTACAAAAAGCATCCAACTTATGTGTTCTCAGTTATCCCCTTGAGGATATCCACTGAGTATAGAACAAGCTAAAAAAAAAGAATCATAGAATTATGTAATTTTAAGAATACCCATCTTCTTCTGAAGGTGGAGTTCTTCAGATTAAATGTATTTGTATATTCTTACTCTGTATTTTTTTCTTTTTCTACACCTAGAAATCATTGATGCATAAGCATCTGAGAGACCAGTCACTCTTACTTTCAGGTTTATGTTGAACAAATGTCAGTGGGTGACAATCTAAGTTTTACTGGTGCCATAATCTAATTGAGCAGTACTGTAAATTGCTGAAATTCCAATAGCCTTTGTGGTGGGCACTTTATCATTCTGACACTCTTTTCCTCCAACACACAGGGACCATTACTGGTATGTCTAAACCTCTTTTGCACTGTAAGCCACTAAACTACTGACCAGTGAAAACCTGACCCAAATATTTAATATCCAATAAGAATTTATGAACCAGGTGAGTCACACATTTACTACATTGCTTGTTGGGACAGCCATTTTAGCAGTTGCAGAGCTCACATAAAGTCATCCAAACAGCAATGTTTTCCCCATGAAAATACTTAAGTGAGACTTGTCCACAAGGAAAGCTGTAGTATACATCTGCATGTTAATATCTCTACATATAGGTATATATTCTACTCAAAAAGGGCATCTATTGAAACTCTGGAGTTAATAAGGTTCTGAAAATATCTTCTTGATGAAGTCATAAGATATGTTAAAAGAAATGAAGTAATCAATGTTTAATATAAGAATGACTGTGTAATTGTCAGGGATCATGGCTATAGGCCAGATAAACTGGGGGGGAAAGAAACACAAAACAAGGAAATTTCAGCCTGGCTGTAGCTAGTTAATTTTGTCTAATGCAATTCAGTAAGGCCTGAAACAACCTACCATTGTCTTATTTAAAATAACAAGAGACCAGTTTAGCAAGTTATATTGGCATGGTGCATGGAATCTTTCTCTAAAAGTCTATCTGTAGTTATTGGGAAAACATAGCTATTATAATATTTTAGAAATAATCTGTCAGTTAAATTGAACTTCAGCATGTGAAATGTATACATCACGTAATCACCGTGTACATAAACTTGCAAATGAGGAAGTACAAACAAAGCAGTTGAAACACCAACAAAAAACACTCATGTAAAGACTAGTGATTAAAACTCCACCTATCTGCACCCTAGAACTTTATTAGTTAATCATTACTCAGTTCCATTCTACCTATACACCTAAAGTACCCTATAAAAAAGTACTAAAGTACCTCTATATTGTGCATCTAAAGTACTTAAACTAGAAATCATTTAATAAAATTTTAAAATTAGCTAAGCTTTAAGAATTCAAAGAATTAAAATGTCAATCTTTTCCCTTTTTTCAGTACCCATATCAGTGTCATATTGGTAGTTCTCCATATTTTAAAAACTGGATATACATTAGCAAGAAATACGATGCAACAGCTTCTTTTAGTCTCAGGTGAGAAGGGTACTTTGGTGCATGAACTGTAGAATGGTTGGTCAGAAGCAAGATAATTGACAGTCAAACTATCACTTGTCACTGTGATTGCTCTAAGCTGCTTCAGAGACAGAATGTTACATTGTCATAAAACTTCCTGAGGAACCACTTGATCAGATTAATGTGTCTACATCAAAATGAAGCTGTGAAAGCACCAGAGAAAAGACCACATTTGTAGGGAACCATCCTAATAGTTCATTATAAATTATATCTTTAATATCTTCTATGAAATTGTTTTAGGACCCACAAAATTTATTTTGCACAGAGAAGATACCTTCAGCATATATAGGCTTACAGAATGGAAAGTTTCTACATTCAACACAATAAACAAACAAAAATGGGATAAATATATTAGTGGGCTTGGATCTCTCAAATTTACGGGACAATGTACACTGTGATTTAACCTTAATGAGCTCATTAAGAAGCATAATAAACAAACTTGGCAAACAAGGGCTCAATCCCCTTTTTGCCCAGACCAGCCTGTCATATTAATTCACTTATTATCCATCTAAATCATAAAATTTCATTATTTATAACCTGTAACTTAATATCATGCACCTATGAACAAAAGATTTTTTTTTTTTGTTAGCTGATGTTGAGGGCACTCCTTCTTCTTCCTCCGTCTCATTGTGGGTGCCCCCTGTATCTCATTTGGAAGCAGGAAAGACTCAGTGATCCAGCTGCCATTAGATCCATTTCAAAAGTTTTTTTGGGTAAACCAGTTTTGCACCCTGAAGCTTGAAGGTTTGATCTAGACCATTTCCATACCTTAGTGAATTCTGAGGAAACGGAGAGAAAAAAAAGATAGTGGCTGCAGGAGACATCAATTTGCATGTGACCATAGATGCATAACAGCCCTTCAGCTCTTCCTGGCCACCTTTCCTACCTACGTGGTCCTCTTGATTTGACCTAGTGGTGCAGCTTCCAGCATCCATCAGGCCTTTGCATGAGCTGGGTTAGCCAAAATCTAAGCAGGAGTTGAGTGAACAGTCACGCTGGTGCAATAAAATACTCAAAGAAATACTTTAATAGATGTAAAACTATTCCTTTAACCTTTTAACTATACATGAAATGCAGTTCAAGGTGAAAAGGATATAAGACATTAAGCAGCACAGATATCCATTCCCCTTACAGCTATCAGTAAGATATATAAATTTCCTTTTGCAGTAGCCTAATAGCAGTTAAAGACACCAAGTATTTTTATGCCCATTGTTCTGCATAATTCTCTGTCCATTTTGTAACAGTATTGAACTTACAACACTTCTATTAGAAATCAAAGATCACAGTAAACAACTTTGATGCTGTCTTGCTGCATAATAGAGCAGTCAGACATCTGTGATCTGAAAAACTAGCTTGACATGTACCACATAGATTGTTTAAAACAGACCTTTCTATAGTTTCACAATTTAAATAAATATGCCAGCCTTCAGGTCCCTTGATAGCAGAAGAAATTATATTAGCTGTAGACAATCTAAAGAAGAGCAACAGAAAAAGATTATTGGATGGAAAAGTTGCTTTATGAAGAAAGATTTAAGTTTTTGTATACGATTCCTGTTTGACTCTTTCTTTCATCTAGATTAGATTAGATTTCACTAATCTAATTTGCAACATGTCATCTCAAACACCCGTATCAACACAACTGACAGGATAGTTAATCGCTTTGGGAGGAACAAGGGAAGCAGATAGGAAACAGAGAGACTGTAAGACTCCTAAACTAGTTTGCAATATAGAATTTTACCTATGGTGTAAATCAATCAAATTTATCTCATGAACCACAGAATCACAGAATTGCTAGGGATGGAAGGGTCCTCTGGAGATCACTTAGTCCAACCCTGCTGCCAAGGCAGGTTCACCTAGAGCCAGGTTACACAGGAGCTTGTCCAGGTGAGTTTTGAACATCTGGCAGTATATACTTAAGTAAAAAAATAATTGTGAAGGTCCCAGTTAAGTGATTTTAAAACAATCTACAGAAAAGTCTGAGTCCTACTGTGGTGGCTACCTGCCACGAGCTCAAGCAGACGAGATGAGCCGGCTAGCACTGCCTGTGTGAGGCCAGGTGGCCGCCACGTGAGTGGGCACTCCAGGGGTATGGTGTCTGCCAACCTGATAGTGCTGAGTGCTGCGGCGTGAATTACACAGCTTTGGTAGCTTACACGCTGAGAGGAGACAAAGGGACGAGAGAAGGACACTTGTTTGCGAGGCCAAAGAGTCTTTATTCCCCCAGGTGGGACAGGAACAAAATGCTTCCTGGACAGATGCAGTGACAAAATGCCAGAGAACAAAGAATGACAACACATTAAGTAGGGGGTGGGCGGACAGGGGTGGAAACCTGGCTCGCCCAATGGGGACGAATGATAGAGAAACGATATCAACTATAACAACCAATGGTAACATAACAGAGGTGGGTACAGCGTTCTGGGACAAATAGAGAGGCTAAGGTGGGGTGACTTATACAGAACTTTCTTGAAGAATCTGGGGCTGGTTACAGGATTGACAGCTGACAGGGAGTGAACAAACCTTGACTGATGGAACCAAATAAGGAGAAAACAAGGAGAGATGAGAAGATTGACAGGTAACTGTGGATCTGAGTGGTGGAAAATCTCAGTGTAAACGTCTTAGAACAAACCACTGTGAGGGGAAAAATAGGAAAGTACAAGGAACAAACCCAACTAACATTAATAAAACCCCTAACTAAATAAAACCAACCCACAACATCCTACCAAGGCTCCACATAGCCCTGAAGCAGAATGTGAAAGATAAGCTTGTTGAGAACACTTATCTGCAAATGAGTGGATCATAGCTGGGTTCTGGTGTTAGAGAACTGATGTTGCAGTAGGAGACAACACATAGCTGAAGCCTTAATGAAAAGGCTGTAGCTTGAGGAGACAACTGAATGCACAGAGGTGGGAAAAAACCATGGTGTGGGACCTGGTCACAGGTCCTTAGCTCAGATGATAAAAGTACTCTGCAAGAAGATGTGGAGAGTTTCAGTGGAGAGCAATGTTTTCAGTAGTGCTGTGTCTAAGCTAGGGTCATGGGTTTGATGTCATAGTAGATGAGAAAATGACAGAGGTTGTAAAATAAGAGAGCCATCAACATGTTTATTGCACATCATTATAGGTGGAGGAAACATTTCTGCCTCTGTTATTGCTAGTGTCATCAGTGGGGCTTAAATGAATTCAACTGATGCTCACATGGTGTTCCTAGAGAGGAAGCCTACATTAAGGAGGATAAAATTGCTCCAAATACCTGTCTTTTGTATACAACAGACATGCTTCTTAGAAATTAGTATCTTTCTATATATATTTTATGAAAACCTTAAAAAGTTTTATAGTTTAGAAACTAACTCTCAAAATGTATAATTCAATTCTCTGTTATGAATTGAGGCTGCTTTTTACTTTTACTTTATGATTACTGCTTTAATTTTTCCCTTCCCTTTCTGCAACACATATCTGTATTTTCACTGCTTTAGCGGTGAAAATAAAAATTCCAAAAGGAAGTTATATTTTCCCTATTCTGAGGCCTGTTTTCAGAAGGATGTTAAGAATGTTGTTCTCATGGGAAAATAAACTTTTATCATTGTGTAAGTGAAGCCTTTGAAAACCCAGAGATTATTCTACAAGTTTTAACATATGCAGAAGTTACAGATCATACTGCTTCAGACAGAAAAAAAAATGTTGATGGTAGATTTTTTTTTAACTCTCAGTTCCCAAGGGGCTTTTTAAAATGTATCTGCCAAATCTTAAAAGATTTTGCTTTAGGAAATTAGAACAGCCCTGCATTTGATTTTAAAAACCATTATTTCAAATAAATCCCAAGAAAGGTAGGGCTGCAAAGAATGAATAGAGCAAAATCTTTTCCTTTTTCTTAGGAAAATATTACGTTTGCAGTAAAGTAATAAAAGCTAAAAAGAAATGCAAACCATATGAAATCCATTTTATACTATGCCCCTGGGCTGTCACTCTCTTCCAAACTGCAGAGGACCAGACCAACAGAAAATCAAGGTTACTGAGCTAGAATATATATTCTGTCAAACATCTAGTAGAATTTGTGAAGGGGAACTTTGTTATAAGGAGAATAAAATTATACTTGTATTACTTACAGTTATTTGCTCCTTGAACAAGAATATAATTTTTATATATATCTCAAACAAAAAAATAAAAACTGAGAATGAAATTAATAGCAAATTTGTGAGTGTGTTTTCTAATTTTTCCTAACGCAAACATTGTGCTAATCTAAAGGCTATACAATAGAATTGTTGCAACTCATGAGAAAGAAATTTCTAATATTTTTCATTACAGAATATTTCCAAATAAATGTCAGAAAAGTTTTCTGCCCCTAAGCATTCACATCCACAGTCACATATCATGGTGTCTTTTGTCTGTTTCCAGTTGATTAAAAATTAAATAATTGATTAATGACATAAGTTAAATATAATTAAAAGAAATAATTTTTAAATTTTAATTTTAAAGTTGTAGTTTGGTGACTTTTGCTCATTGTGGAGAGAGTTGTAATTAATTAGTTTTGCTAAGGTTGTTCCAGAAGTTGGGAAATATCAGGTTCTTCGTGTGATGTCACATGTCGGGGTATTCAGAGGTTTTTTTTCTGCAGGTTTGTTTCTCCAAACTACAAAACATTTATTTTCACTTTTCATACATGCTTTTTTAAATTTGCACTCTGTAATAATCTTAAGTGTGCATACAAACCTAGTTAAGTTAGGCAGCATTATGCTTCATTCTATCTGATATAACAAAAACTGGGAACACCAAAATGTTCTTTAACACTAGAGCATGCTCAGTAGAGAAGTCTTAGGTGAATTTACTTGCTGCATCCTAATAGGTTTCTATCAGGCATATGTAAATGGGGGATCTTTAAAGATTTCCATCTTAGTGTTGTGTCTCCAGTTGTTAGAAAAAGTATAAGTTATAATCCTAACACTGAGGGTATGTGTTTTGTTACATTTCAAATTCCAGTTTTAACTATGGGGCTGCTACAATGTCTTGTTTAAACATTTTTAGCAATCCCTTTTAATTTGAGACTGAAAAGAAAGACAGGTTTTCATTAATTTATTTTCATATATGGTTGGAGTAGTCGTCTATTAGTAGTCTATTAGTAGTCGTCGAAATTTAAAAAAAAAACAACCAACTCAGTATCCAAGCAGCTTTATGTGAAAAAGCCTTGTAATAGAAACTGTGAGATGGCCAAACCCTTATTACCTAGCTCTACTACTTATGTCAGGTTAAATCTAATTTCTTATATTTACATGGAGAAAAATATTAATCTCACCAGGATTTATAGAAAATTATTCCATCGGAGTGAGAAAGTGACGGGGCTACAGGCTTGGCAGAAGTAGAATTGCACATACAACAGAAGAGGTTCAAAAGGCCTTGAAGACTTGACTACAAAAAAACACTAAACTTTAAAAAAAATCAGCTTTCTAAGACAAATGCTGTTCTATGTTGCTATTTCACATAATTTTCTAGATGAAAACCTTAATATATTTTCAAGTAGAATTTTTGCTAATTACTGTTATAATCCAGTCCCGGTACATTTACAGAGTGGGAACAAAAAGTTAGAAAATTATCCTCTATTCCCTGTGTAATCCATGACTTGAGGAATCAAAATCTGCCAGATAGGCACTTAACCAATTACTGTTCCAGAAAGCCATGTTTACCTAATTCTTTTTATAAGCAAGATAGTTTAATTAGGCAATAATCCAACTTTCATGGTAGCATGAGATGAATCAAAGAACATAATGTCATTATATCAGTTAAGGATATGTGATACTGTTCTTCTGGGAGTGAAATGTGCAGAGCCATTGGGTTCTAGCAGTAGCCATGCACCTCAGAGCAATTGGTCCTAATGAATATGGATGATGATTGTTAGAGAAGAAGAATCTATGTATGACTCTAGTCAAGGCTGGATTTTTTAAGACACTATGGTTGAATAAGCAGGAAAATCAAAAGATTAAGAGGATGCAGTATGTTACCTGTTGCAATTCCTCATCCACAGAATCTTTTATTTATGTTTGCAAAGTTGCTACATATGCATCTTTAGAAGCATTTTTAATTATTCAGGGCCTAAACCTTCTTCAAACCGGTTTTCTTAGGATCTGCTCCTGGATCATGATGCCTACAAATGTCAGAATTTTACAAAGAATAGCTAGGTTTACTAAATGATTTTAACTGAAGATTAAAACTGATTGAAAATAACATAATTATGCAAGTGCTAGGCATCATAGTTTGTACAATGACTCTTATGACCCTATTCCCTCTTATTTTATCCTACCTATATCGCCCTACTATTGTAACTTATGTAAGAGAAATCAGGTTTACACAGCATTTGTATAGTACCATTTACAATAAGTACTAAATTTGTTGTATGAATTTTTAACTGTAGTCCAATCTAATAATAACTATTCATGTTTAGTGAACATTCTAAGGAGCAAGATCTCTTTCTTACCTTCAAGAATTTCAGCTTTTTGATTATCTGTAGTTCATAATTCTCCAGCTGGTTGCCTCAATTGACACTTGTTTCTCCTGAAAAAGGATTATTTAAAAAAGTAGTGGTCAGCTAGGATAAATGGGGTGAATCTTGAGGTTTCTGGACTAACTCACAAACCTCTACATAAAATTTGTCATGAATACAGCCAAATGGTTTATTATTGCTAAAAGGAATAAAAAAAAAGATTGGTATATTTATTAGAATCATTAAAGACAAATCCTCCAAAATCAAGAACCTCTTCTGGATTCCATTCCAGGAAAGACATTTTGAGAAAGGGGACAAAAATGTTAATTTAAACAATTGATATTCCCTGCATGACTCTTTCCTCAAGTTTCTGCTTAGAGTTAAGGGCAGGGAGATATCATGAAGGAAATTCTGTCCAAAACTTTTTACATAGGAAAAGCATGACAGTTGGTTCAAAATTACTTTATTATCACATATCAGCCAAGAAGATAATTTCTTCAGAATACCCAACAACCATTCGGTAATCAGCTCTTATGGTTTGATGCAGACCACACTGTGTTACTTTCCAAAAAGCTAATTATCTATTTAGTTTTGGGGGAAGGCAGGAAGAGGTGAAGTTATCTTCTGTGTTCTGTGAATGTAGAACAAATAAACCCAAAGAAAACAAATAAAAAACCTATCACCACCAACACAAACAAACAAACCAACCCAAAATAAAACAACAGCCCCCTCAAAAACCAAAACAAAACCAAACAAAACAAACAAACAAACAAAAAAGCACCCAAAAAACCACCCAAAACAAACCCACAAAAGAGAAGTTTAGATATTTACATTGAATATCCATGATCAAGGTAAGCTATTTGGATAGGCATCTTCTCTGACTAACTGCATCCGGTAAGGGTTTGTGAAGTGGTGGGGTGGGAATTCAACTAATTGTAGTTGTTCTGATTAATGAAATCCTGCTCCTTTGGAACTTGCTGGGAGCACATATTGATCCCAGAGGTTAAGTCTTTAGTGTACCACTTTGTCATTCACTTGAGCTTATAATTTAAACATTGAAATCATATCCTGATAGTGTTAAAACTGTTGTGCTAGGCATGGCAGCTAGCATCCAGTATTCAGATCATCTGTGAATTTTAAGTAAGCAAAGTTCATGCTCAGTCTTTGTGGTTTATGTCATATTTTCTGGTGTTGCTTGACACTGAAGTTCTGCCTCTAGTGTCTGCCTTCTAGGTTCTTCTTATTTAAAAAAAACAAAAGTGAAAAAAAGAGGAGAAAGTCTTTATAATAAGAGAGGGGAGAATTAAATCCTTCATTTCCACTGAACACAAAACTGAAATTGATAATCACTGGTAACAATCCAGTCCGCTATCTGACCTAGTGCAGAGAAAGGACATCAGGATGCATCTGGGTGGGATCTGCTTCACATGCTGTGTCTCTTCTCTTTATTGCCAGTTGTTCAGGCATGAATAAAAAACACTTCCAAAGAGCACATTCACACACTGATGGAACATAAACTTTATCACACTGTTTAGCAGTATGAACATTCGGGATGCAAGTCAACCTCAGGGCACCTAGTCTTTAATGCTTCTTTTTTTTTACTTTTTGCAAGAACATGTCTGAACTTCACATAATATTAAAGGATAAGCCAGCAACTATGCCTGATATATTTTTTTTCATTCACATAAAATGAAAATTACACATGGTTTATTTTGTTTTACACATGGTCAGAAAATACTAAAAAGTCTAGAATTTAAAAAAAATAATTAACAATTTATTTCCTGTTGGTTAAGAATGTCTGCCTTCTAGGAATCAGAAGTTCCAGTTAATTTTCCATCCTATTCACCAAAAAAAATTAAATGACCAAACATAATGCAGTCAGTGGGAATGTAGGTTTGTCCAAAGTATCTCCATTCTATTAATGTATAAGATAGTTGACACCAGGATTATGTAACTTTTTTCACAGCTGTTTCTGGATATTCTGGATATTTTTTTGGGGTCCAGGAAAAAAAAAAAAAAGAAAAAAAAAAAAGACAAGGCCAGTACACCACTTATGCCTCACTTAACTCAAAAGCTTTAACCCAAAAGCCAAGGGTGCTTTGTAGTATTGGAACTGCATGAACATCCAAGGGTCTTTGAAGAAAGAGACCCAAGTCCTGGTTGTAAAATATATTTATATTATTGATCCTAGTTAATATGAAACATTTGACAAAGAGATTAAAGTAGTTTTATGAACAAGGCAGCAGTCCATGTGAGCCCAAAATTAATTTTAAAATAAATTTATTAAGAACTTAACTAGATACTGTTTAATTTAGCTTAGCATTACAATTTAAAGTAAATGCATAAATGTCTTCCCATAGGCTGTTGCCAGCTGAACAAGTAGTAAAATATATGTGTTCCTCACAGTTTTGGGACATGCTCCAAGCCTCATCAATGCTTCCCTTGGAGCTAAATTCTAGCACACAAAATATCCGATGAGAGTTGTCACTCTAATAAAGATACATTATAATTTTTATAATGCAGATTACATCCAACAGAGAGAATTGCAAGTGGTATCTCACTGTCATTTTTCAGAGGAAGGCTGGAACAGATATGGGCATTATTTGAAAAACAGAGCTCTTTAGATCCCCACTGGTAACATCAATACATTTGTACAAATATAATCCTATAACCTTTTGAGCAGCTGCCAGAGGTTAGATGACTGGAAACTATCCAGCAATTACTGAGTATTTTTAAGAACTACCAGTAGATCTGGTCCAAATTTGGTGTAGGAAGGTGAAGAAAGAAAGAGAAGTGGAGAAATAGAAGCAAAAACATATTTCTGGCTAAACTAGAAAAGTATATAAGGAACTCACATCTCTGTGACAGAGACCACTTTTTGTAAAAGATTTATTTGACTGTTATCATCGAGATTTTGATATGCACTTATAAGTCATTTACATGTACATCAAGATCTTTTCACATTAAGAGCTGAGAAAGAAACAGGAACAAAAATAAGTCACATCTGTGAGTTATAAATTGGAAGCATGATGGTAGGACAGCTAATAGCAATCTAAGCAATTTAAAAGAGTGCAAGCAGAATAAAGCACTTATCTCAAGGGAAATGTTCATGATCACAGCATAAAAACCAAGAGAAACATGCGTAGGGTTGTTCGGAAAGACAGTGCTGGTAAAAATTATAAATTAACTGCAGGAGAAGAATTTAATCCCTTCCAATAGTTTGGTCATAGAATATCAAAGGTCACTGCCAGATAAAGCAGTACCATACTCTGAATGGTAGAGAAAAATAGCATAAGAGCCTTGATTTCCATTTTTCCTTTACCCTATTCACTGGAATATCACATTGCATTATGTGATCCTTCAACAGCCTGATTTGTCTTCTCAGAAATTAGAATCTCAGGCTGAAGGAGAAATTAGTATTTTGTTGACTAATTAATTAAAGTAAAGGTGAACTTCAGGAATGTACTCTTCTTGATTGAGGAAGCTCCTCAATTTACTTATTTTTTTGGAAACTATTTATATTGGGGTTATGCTATAAGGTTTTGATAGCAGGGAGTGCTGCAGAAGGGACCTCTGTGAGAAGACAGCCTGTTTTGGACAAAGTGAATTGTACCCGTATCCAAATTGTACCCACTGCTGGCTAAAGCTGAGACTATCAAATAAGTTAGTGGTACCTCTGTGAAAACAGATCTGAGAAAGGGTAAAAACCACATTGTAGTATCTGTAAAAGAGACAAATAAGAAAGAAATGAAACAACCCCATGGACACCAAGGTCAGGGAGGCAGAAGGAGAAGGACATGCTTCAAGCACTGTAGCAGAGATTCCCCTGTAGCCTGTGGAGGTGACCATGGGCGGGTTGTCTGCCTGCAGCCCCCTGAGGACCATGTCAGAGAAGAGACCTACACTGCAGCCCAGGGAGGAATCCATGATGCAGCACATGGATGTGGCCTGAAGGAAGTGCACACCATGGTGAGCCCACTCTGCATGGGGCTCCTGGAAGAAACTACAGACTGTGGAGAGAAGGCCACACAGAATTACCTTTTTTTACTTGAATTATGGTCCTCCATAGAGGACCCACTCTGGAGCAATCTGTTCCTAAAAGACTGTCCATGAAAAGAATCCATGATGGAGCCACTCTTGAAGAACTGCAGCGCATGGGAAGGAAAAGTTGTTGCGGTTCATAAAAGACTGTATCCTGTTGGAGGAGGCACCATGCTAGAGCAGGGGTAAAGTGTGAAGAGGAAGGAGCAGCAGAGATGTGGTGTTGTGAACTAACTGCAGCCACTATTCTTCAACTGCACTTGTGACTGGCTGCTGGATGGATGCAACTCCATGCACCAACGGCCTCTAGGCCATCCAGACAGTTTTTTTGCCTGTTAAGTGTACACCCACTTACAGTATGAGAAAACTGTTTCTCCAGGAGTTAGTAGCCTGATATACTGTAATAATGACATGAAAGGCCATGTCCTTAAATTATATTCCGTTCTCTACCATATAACATGAATTTATATATATATATATATAGCTAACTCAAAAAGAGTTGTAACACAAATATATTTTTAATGTAAGGATCTGCTCAGTCTGACAAAGTACTAAACAAAGACAACTTGACACAAGAAAACAATCAGTTTCTGGAGTTAATCTCAAGTAAAAGAGACATACTAAGTGTTATTATAGGTATATAGGTATTTATAACTCTTGAGGGTCGACTCATAAACCAGATTTCAGTGACAAGACAAGAACCTGGTTTTGCTAAATAAAAGAAAGATACTTTTCATACTAAAAGATAGAACTGTGTCAGGAATGCACTAAGAGAAATGTCTTTTGTCAATGCCCAGTATAAAATCTTCATCGCAGAATATAAGCCAGGAATGTATAAATGCACAATTATCAACAGTGAGGGATTTTATGGACACAAGGAATCGCAACAAGAATAAAAAAATATTGCAAACAGAATTCCCCTTTTTAATGATTTCTTGGAGTTCAAATTTCAGGAGGACATTCAGACAAGAATTTTCTAGGCTAAAACAGTCTTAAAATGTTGTTGTAGACAATTAACATTTTCTCAACTTTATTCTGCATACTGTTGAGCAATTTAAGAAGTCAAAGACATGACTGAAATCTGAATGTGAATATTAGAACTTCCCCAGCCTACTCAGAGAGACATAGAAATTGTGTTTGATAGCATTAAGTGCTGAAGCAGTGATAACAATGGCAACATAGACAAGAGACCATTTCTCTGTCAATGTTTCACCATAACTAATGGGATTAAATAGAAGCAGATGAAACACTGATGACAGCACAAGCAAAGAGAGGGAAGTCTGCCCTCCTAACATCCTGCTAAGTGGTGGGAACAGGGTTGTCTCACATACCTGCATTTCAGGAGTGGAGATAAGGGCAACCGAACACTCCTTGAGGTCTCCGTACTTGACATCTAAACATTCTGCTGTTAATATGCAAGTTGAATTTAAATTCCTAAGAAGTTACTCACTAGGAATAGGTGAGCAGGCCTAAGTTCAGTGGCAAATTGGCACAAAAAGCAATGAAAAAAGGTGACCAAAAAAGGTGTGTTGAAACACAAGTCAGATGAGAACAGACACAGACAGGTGAAATTAAAACCAGCCATCAAATAGTAACCTTACATTGGCACACTAAAATATTCTGAGCATGGATCAGAATAATTATGCCATTAAACCCTTAACTATTATTGATTTTATGGAAGAAAGATCCAAAGAAACAATCAAGATAAATTAAAAGTGTTTCAAGAGTTTTCCCTTCTAGGAGAATTGAGATTTGACCTAACTGTCCAGGCTCTCCATTGTACATGAGATAACATAGTCATCACTTGGAGTCAAAATTGCAAGGTTTTTAAATGGTCAGTTTCCTTGGCACAGAATAGAAATTCTTGGCTTCTATTTTGCACAAACCTTATTTTCTCTCCTTAATTAGAGGATATACAAACCACTGTGAATATGATTACATATGAATGACTGATACATATGGATGACTGATTACATTATATCAGTATCAGACATTCATACAGCATACATGACCATTTAATTTGGATGACTGAGGCTGTAACAGACATATGCTTAGATAGGATAATAACGCTTCCTGAAATGCTTATTCTTGTCTTCCAAGGCATGTCAGTCAGTCTTTGATCAGCTCTATAAGAAATGCATTGGCCTAGAGAGTAGACAACCATAGAGCATGCAGCAATCTTTCTAGTAAAGCAAAGACATGCTGTGATCTCATAAAAACATGCCAGAACCATTTAATTCATGTGACAAATCCAACTACTTATTTATGGCAGATGTGCCAGTGCCTGATATATAGCAAGAATTCATGTGAGTTCACAATTAAGAAACATTTTGTCATATCTTTTTTTTTAATATTAAAAAAAAGAGTACAAAACATTATACCAGGGCTGTTTTGATTCACAGATCTCTTACTCATAAGGTTTTATCTAATTTATTATTTAGTCAACCTACCAATTAATGATGATATTTGATCTGTTCTATTCAATACCCAATACTTGGGTATTTGTTCCATGTTATTCAAAGATCCTTGTTTCTATAAGCTTTTATTTATTTATTTTATATATATGCATATGTGTGTGTGTGTGTTTATTTTATTTAAAAGGTATCAAATTAAAAAAAAAAAAAAAAAAGCTTATTTCACATGTCTGAGATATGCAGCTATTTCAAAGATGGAATGCAACTGCTGAATAAGACCAAATGGTAATTGCATTACAGGTAATTGGGAGCTAGGAGTATACTTTACCTGAAAATATTAATACCCAATTATTTATTTGCAGCCTAATATAAAGAACCAGGTATTTATTTGTTCAGTCTTTTTATAACATATTTTTATTGTGTATGTGATGGAAAATTTAGCAATTTTTCATGAGTTCATAATGGTGACCACAATTTCTCATTAAATGAGATTGAATTGCAGCTGCAATCTGCAGACATTGCTTGAATATGGTGACAACATATGAGCCCAGGATACTAGAAAACACAATTGCTCTCCATGTAAGTTGCCACCTACCCTTTATGATTTTCAGCTACATTGCTCAAAAAAACAATTTTGTAGGTTTCCTTAAAAAAAATATTTACTGCGCTCTACTGAAATACATCTGTGCCTTACTATTGCAAGTTCTTGGATCAAGGTCACATACTATCTTGTGGAGTGCCCCTGTTCCTAAGAGGCAGGAATTTGATCTTACCCTTCTTGTGTTGCTAATAACTCCTCCCTTGACCTAAACCCTAACTCCACCCCTGCAATACCCTGTAAAACCCCTGGTCTTTCATCTCTGTCCCACCCCTACTCCCTGGGGTATTAAATGGATTCTCGAGCTTTCTGAAAGGAGGACCCATCTCATTTGTTCCCATGCCCAGCACCGGCAGCTGCACTCTCCCTGGACACGATGAACTCAGTTGCAACACACTGCAACACTGTTTTAAATATTTTACATACTGTGGTATTTTTTAGCAATGGAAGCAAACAGGTCTTCAGGTTTCATTTTTTACCACTATGTGACTCAAAAAATAATGATAAAAAAGCAGTCCCTGATCTGAAGTATACTGACATTCTCTTCATATTATTTGAGATAATGACAAAAATGGATCAGTATTACCTTTCTTAGTCTATCTCATCCTTCGAAATTTCCTCCATTATTACTATCCAGGCTTAACCTTGATTAGTTTGTCAGGTCTACTAGAATCAGAGCTGTTACTGCCTTTCAAGTCACTCTGCACCGTATTTCTGTACTACTTAACTACTTAAGTTTGGTTTTGAACTCCTGCCAGATTAGACATTGTTAAAATGAGGTAAGTGGTCAGAGATCAAGGGTAGATAAACCTCAACATAGACTAGATCTGATGCTTGGTACTTAAAATCAACACCGTGAAATCCAGCTGTGAGGAAAATGAAGCATTATTTTAAACTACAACATGAGAACAAATACAACACATATACTGTTAATACTTGCATAGAATACCTGCTATCAAAAAATAAAAAGGATTTGTATTATTTTTTTAGCCAGAACAAATGAATAATATAGTTATTGTTGCAGTTGTCTGGCAATAACAAAAAAAGTCTTTTTTGCTAAGGTGACACATGATGATATCTTTCCAATAGACACACACAACATGAGGAAAGAGAATGTAATAACTGAAATATTTCTAAAATTTGGAAGAACTTTCTTATTGAAATTGGAACAATACGATATTATTTGTTGCTCCTATCAAACCAGCATAAAACCACATTAAAAAAACAAGGCATTAATTATACAATTTCTATCATTACGACTTGATTAGCTTTAGCATCTCCTGTGTATTTAAATGCATAGTTCAGAGACAGTATTGCTGTACCTAAATTGATTTCCCTCAGAGTAGTACATGATGTGGTATTTGATGCCCTTCAAAGGACACTATTAGCCAAGCTATAAAGTGTCTGATTTTATTAGCTTTGCTGGATTTTATCAGTTTGTAAATGTGTTATTTTCTCCATTTATTGTGCCTATGGGATCTAGAGATAGAGTGAGCTTCAGCTTAATATGTTGTTGGAAGGTAGCAGTGGTCTTACTTTAGCGCTCTGCACTAAAGTATTTTGATGTCATTGATGCAATGACATTGAAGGCAGAGTCATGAAAACACTAATGTCAGGGCCATTTATCAAGGCAATTCCTCATTGCTATAAAACTCTGCTGTGACATTGAATTCAACAATAGGTTTTGGTCTTAAATAGAGTGTGCTGTACAACTACTATAAGATGTAGTTAATAATAAGAAAGTAAGTCACAGATGTTTGACAATGAAGTTAAGCTGTTAGCATGGACTTCTAGGATGTAGGAGCTTCAGGAAAGGTTTAGTTATCATCACCTTTATTTAAGATTTGGGGGGTAATATACTGCAGCAGAACCCAATTTTCCTTATAGCCCTTATGAATAGCACAATATTTGCTGGGGTGATCAGCAGAAATCATCTTTTTTGCAGTATGCTGGTGTGAAGGGCCCACCTAGTATAATTTAGTCATGCCTAGTGTTTTTCAAAGCCCTCTTAAAGTAGTTGCCAAGTGAAAATGTAAGTATGTACTACATCTTTTGTGCAGTCTTATTCTCACATCATTCTATCTTCACACTCTATTCTGATTGCTAGATAAGTCATATTTACAACAATATATATTTTAGAAGATTTTCTTACCTGTCCAAGATTTTATCTGAAAACCAAGGCATACCACTTGAACATCATCTCCACAAAAATGGAAAGCCAAGAACTCTGAAGTATATCCACAAGTTTTGATTAGAAATTTTCTTTGTAAAAATAAAAAAAAGAAATACAAAGGAAATTAGAACAAATGTATGATGAAGAAGATGCCTATAATTTATTATATGAGGTATATATTGTAGATTTTTAAAGGGTCTTTTAATGTACTTGCATATATATAAAATGTTATATATTTTAATACTCTGTTGAGCTCAGTAATAGTCGCTTTTAATTACAGTAATTTCTTTCATTTACATAAATATTTCCTGATGTTTTAGATACTTTCATTTACTCCTGTGTTTAACTACAGGAATTACATTCAGAAATAGCAGTATTGATGCAATAGTAAAACATATTCAAAAGATGAACTATGAGAGTGAATAATTTAATATTTTGAAGATAAAAGCCTAAAAATGGGTATTTTAAACAGTAATATCTCCATGAAAAAGGGTTGCATAACAAATGAATGGATTTAGAAAAATTGCTAGAACAAGACAGAAACCATGAAGACAAAAATTATTTAAGGTCATGAAGATGATTCAATATACTGAACTTTTATTACATTCATCAGTGCACAATGCAAAACATGTAAATTCATGGCTACAGATAGGAATTATTAATGGTACTGGTTTCTCATCCTAAAACCAGCATTTTTTTAAAGTAATATCAAATTTATAGAAACAAGAGAATATCTATTTACTATCCCTAAAAAAAGAGTTCTTCAAGCTTGTTGCTATACTAGAATAATCTTGGCGTTCATAAGGCTCCTTCACCAACACAAAGGAGATGGATAGTATTAAGTGGCAAAACCACTCACTGTCAGAAATAAAGGGATGAGGTATACTCTTAGATTCTCTAGTCATGCTCAGGTCTTTATGTTCAGGGGTGAATATCCTTAGGAGCTCTCTCAGTCTTTACTGGATCATTTTTTAAATGACAGACATAACTGGGAGGTATTCTCTATTTTACCTGTTTTTAAACCAAACCAAACCAAACCAAACAAAACAAAAAAAAAAAAAAAAAAAAAAAAAAAAAAAACAACAAAACTGAAACAAAAAAAAAAAAAAACAAAACAAAACACACAGACACACAAAAACCCACCAAAAACCCAAAACAAACAAAAAAAACCAAACAAACAAACAAACAAAAAAACCCCAGAGAGTAGCCTTCAATTTTTAAGGTTTGATATACTTTTCCAGATTTGGCATCTGCTCTGAAATCTGGTTTGGATCTATGACCAAGTCAAAAAAAGAAAAGGGCAAAAAATGTTCTTGAAAATACTTTTTCATTTAGTTAGCTATAGCATTACTATAAACTGACTGTATTAGGTTAAAGATGACAAGCATGAGTCTAATAATGTCTTGTACAGGCAGCCCTGAAGTACAAGGGACCAAACAATACAAGCTACATCTTGTATGTGTAATATTCAGATATCTAATTTTTCCAGTGGCCATTCAGCTTGGGTCACAAGATGATTTTTTATTAAATTCCTTTGTTTAAAATATTCAGATTGGTATTTTGCACTCTGTTTTTTGTGTAGCTTGCAAAGAAATAGCATGTATAGTGTATGAGAAAATGAGGTTAAATTTTAATTGCTTTTTAATTTTTGGATGGGATATCACAGGAACTTAGCAAGGATAATGTCCGAGATTGAGAAGCAGGATGTTTTCTATTGACATCCGTGTAGCAGTTGTCTTCTGGGCAGTTTTCCTTATCTTCTGTTAATGGGCCCATCAATGCCTTGCCACATGACTCAGAGATAACTCCTCCAGGAGCCACTTCTGTTTAACAGGTGATCAAGGACCCACCATATGACATCAGCCCATTGTGAAATGCTCCGCCCAGGGAGGAGGAGCTAAGAATTCCCACCTAGATATATTCTGGGATTTTTAGACAGGCAGGCAGCCTCCCCCCATGTTTCCAAGAGGACACAGCTGGGGTTTCCACTAGACAACTACACCTTTTCTACAGGACCACTGCTCCGACAGAACCACATCTGCCACTCCAAGAAGTCTGCAACCACTCCAGTTTAGACTTCTACCAACACACTAGCCAAAGGGGTGTCAAGTTGTATTCTGACTTTATCAGTAGTCTTCCTTTTGTATTATTGCATGTATTTTGTTTCTTCTCCCTTTTCCCAATAAATTGTATTTCTGACTTGGAGTCTCTCACTGGTTTTGCTTTCAAACCAGAACAGAGGGATAGAGATACAGTGGGGGAAAAAAGTCTCAGAGACCACTGAATTACTAGAAATGGTGAAAAGTAGACTTTGTGGTAGAATTCTGGAAAGACAGACTGATTGCTAAGAGTGGAAGAGGATCTTTTTCTGAGGCAGGCTTTTTCAGCAGCAGCACTTATAATTTCCAAGATTTCCCTTGTTTCGCTCTGTTCTTCCACTCAGTGGAAATAGGACTAATGCTAAGATGCAGCCTTACCAATGCAGGAGAGATACAATCATCTCTGACCTGCTGTGAGCACTGAAACATGACAAAAGAGATTGCAGTGCAACTCCTTGTTCCACACACAGCAGCCTGTAACAATGTCTCTGTTCTGATGTTGTAGGTTGGGTTGATTTAGTTAGGAGTTTTATTAATGTTAGTTAGGTTTGTTCCTTGTACTTCCTTATTTTTCCCCTCACAGTAGTTTGCTTCAAGTTGTTTACCCCAAAAGTTCCTGCCACTCAGATCCACAGTTACCTGTCAATCTTCTCACCTCTCCCTGTTTTCTCCTCATTTGGTTCTGTCAGTCAGGGGTTGTCACTCCTTGTTGAGTGTCAATCCTGTAACCACTCCCAGCTTCTTCATGAAAGTTCTGCATCAATCACCCCACTTTAGCCTTTCTATTTGTCCCAGAACGCTGTACCCACCTCTGTTATGTTACCATTGGTTGTTATAGTTGATATCGTTTCTCTATCATTCGTCCCCATTGGGCGAGCCAGGTTTCCACCCCTATCCGCCCAGCCCCTACTTAATGTGTTGCACTTCTTTGTTCTCTGGCATTTTGTCAGTGCATCTGTCCAGGGAGAATTTTGTTCCTGCCCCGCCTGGGGGAATAAAAGATCTTTGGGCTGGCAAACAAGTGTCCTTCTCTCGTCCCTTCACCTCCTCTCAGCGTGTGAAGCTACCAAAGCTGTGTTGACCACTCTGCAGCGTTCAGCACTACCAGGGAGGCAGACGCCTGACCCCTTGAGTGCCTGCACACAGGTGGCGGCCACCTGGCCTTACACAGGCAGTGCTAGCCGGCGCTTCTCGACTGCTTGAGGTCGTGGCAGGTAGCTGCCGCATTCTAGATCTCATTTCACTTTAAGGAAGGAGAGTAAACTTCTCATTTGTTATACAGCTTCTCTACAATTGAACTCCATAGGAGAAATTTAGAATTCTGAATAAGCTAGTATTACTCTTAGGAAAAATATCATATTGCAAATCTGATTTTTTTTTTTTTTTTTTTTTCTTTTCCCCAAATAAGAACAATTGACTAGAATTTTTTTTTTTTTTTTTTAATAAACAGATTTTTTAGATGTTTGGGGAAAACAATGATCAGCCACCCAAATCAGTCAGCAGAATGTATTCTGGAATTATAAAATATTAATAAAATTTAGAATTCATAACTGCACATGATAGTGTGTTACACAAGAACCTAAATTTCTAAATGTATCATGAAAATAACTTGTAGCTAGATATATCAGAAATCAGTGATGTTATATATGTATAGAATTAATATTTTCTTGGTAGTTGAAAAAGGCTGTTTTTTTTGCAGCAGTTTTTAAGTAGATTACCATAGTTGCTTCAGAGTACCCTAGGATTTACAACCCCTAGCAAAATAGAAATTAAACAATTACCTGTGAGCATTTACTCTGAAGAAATGACTGTCATTAGATAATCCTGATCCTAAAAATTCTAAATGTCAATATAGTTACGTAAGTTTTTATATCATTTATGAGATCAAAATATTTTAAAGGAACTTTTTTGTAATTCATTCATATGTAATTTTTTCCCATATAGACGTATGTTAATTTAAATAAGTTTACAAAAGCAGAATGCTTTATTTTGTTTAAATAAAATGACATCTTTTTCCACCCACAAATGTTCTTTCATTTGAGATGGAAAACAATGTCATTTTGATAGAAAATCCAGTAAGCATCTGATGTAGTTAAAAAACCTAAATATAATTTATTTTTTTCATTAATTGTTTGTGTCTTCTATCTACCTCCCACCTCTATTTACACATTATTAAGTATCAGAAGAATCAAAGTAATTGATGAATTTAAATACTTGTTAAAGAGTGTCATGGTTTGACACTGGCTCAATGCCAGCGCCCCCCATGAAAATACACCTTCCTAAAATAAATGCTGTGAGATGCGATCAGGAACAGAGCAGAGCAGGTCTAAGCTTAGAAATAAAGAAAAAAAAACTTTTTAAAGCTACTTCTACTATAAAAGACACACAAACTAAATCCAGGATGAAGACCTTCTAAAACACTCCTCCTCCCTCCACCCAATTTCTAACAAATCACAGTGAGACACTACCCGGGATTCCTGATCAAGTTGCCACCCTTCAGATAATCAATACTCAGTCCATCAAGGGAGAGAGTAGTCTTGCACTATAGACCCCCCCAGGAAACACAATTGCCACTTTTCTGTGTTTTAATGTCACACATGGCAACCGCCCGGAGAAAATCTGCCAGTGTGACACTCTCCTTTCCATGTCACAGTGCTCTCACTACTGTGCATGGACAGACTGCTATAGGGCTCTTTTAAGGATGCTTTGCCAAGGACTAAAAGAAACAACAGTTCAGCTTCTCATTTTGGGACCACAGTCCCCCCCATTTTCTTCTTCCCCTGGGGCCGAGGGTCTCAAGAACAGAGATCATCTTCTTCCTGAGGACAGAGGGCATCACCACACCCTCCTCAGCTTTTCTCTGTTCTTTCCATTCCTGTGCTGGTTGTTGCTGAAACAGGTCTCTTGGCTAACCATTGCATCCCCCTAAAAATGCAGTCTCTGTTGCAGGAGAATTTGATTCAATCTTTGGCTAACAAGAAAAGTCCAGCCACAAGCCACTCCATCATCTCCTCCAACCAAAAAAATTCTTTCTTCTAACATCTCAGATCCCAGACTGTCTCTCTTCTACTTTAAATTGAAAAGGAATAATATTTTACAAAGCCTTCATTTCTCAGGAAAAGGTTAAAAGTCTCGGACTCCCCATACAGCTGAAATCTCTGCCCAGAACTCCAACTCCCACGGCTGGGTACCTTCCCCCCACTTCTCCTTCTCTTCTGCCAGTAAATTCCAGGTGCCATCAGGCTCTCTGTCTCTTTCACTCTGGGGCGAGGGGGAACAAAAGCATCTCCGTTTCTCTCCACCCTTCTGTCTGCAGGACCTGGCTCGCTTCCAGTCCTTCAGCCCCCTGGGCCTACCTCGACCAGGACACATGGCTTCCCCTCCCCCACCCAGCCTGTGGCTGGGCAGGGGAGAGTCTGCGCTCTCCGACGACCGGAACCAAAGAGAGCGTTCCCCTGGGAGTTCTCGCTTTTAATCCCCTGTGATCTCAGAGGCGTGTCCATGCCTTCAGTGGTCAGTCCAAATGCTAATATCTAACCCCGACCACTGATTGGTTTGACTACCAGCTTCCTGAGAAAATTCACTTCCATGTCAAACCATGACAAAGAGACAATGTAAAGTAATAGCAGACTGTATTAAGAAAAATATAAATTCTGAGGGAGAAATAAAATGTCCACAAGAATTCTTTTGTAGAAACCTGCTGTCTATTAATGTTGCATCCTGGGCTTTGGGTTCAGATTTGGGGTTCTGGTCTTTATTAGCTTACCGGTTCCATGTATCCCCATGTATCCCCTGTGTTTCCCCCCACCACGGAATTTAGCCCCAGGCTGCTGGACATTGGGTCTTCTCCCCTGCCACTCCTGTGACCACTCCCCATTCCATTCCCCGGCAGTTCCGTGCTCGTCACCTCATTCTCGCGGTCCCACTGGCCCTGAACCCCCGTGTCCGCCCCCGTCGTGTTCCCATTGGCTGTTGTGGCAATGTCACAGCCACAGCGTCTGTGTTCATTGGGCAGAGAGCTCCTGTCCTCCCCTGTCCCACCCCTATATCCCTCCGCAGCACCCCAGCCTCAGGGCCAGATTTGTCCAAGCGAGGTTGGGAGCGGTAACAGTTTCTCCATCGCAGCTCCTGCGACCAATAAAGCATCCAGCCTCCACGCGGATGGGTTTGGACAATTCCCTGCCTCTTTGTTTCCTTCCCTCGCCCCAACAACAAAGTGCGGCCAGCGCACCCCGGGGCACAGCCGCAGAAGCGCCCGGAAGTAGCGGCAGCACCGACCCTGATGAGGAGCCAAGGCGCCAAGCCATGTTCTCGGGAGCCGGTCGGGGCAGGAGAAGTAACGCGCAGCTGTATATTAACTTTTTTTTTCTATAGAGGGTCTATCTTGGATTTGAATGAAGAGAAGAGAAGAGAAGAGAAGAGAAGAGAAGAGAAGAGAAGAGAAGAGAAGAGAAGAGAAGAGAAGAGAAGAGAAGACCTCAGAGCAGCCTTCCAGTATATAAAACTGCATAAAGGAAGGCAGGAGAGGGACTTTTCACCAAGGGTAAGCAGTGAGAGGAAAAGGGGAAATTACTTTAAGCTGAAAGAGGGTAAATTCATGTTGGATATTAGGAGGAAATTCTCTACTGTGACACTGGGGAGATACTGGAACAGGTTTCCCAGAGAAGTGGATGGCCTTTCTAACAACTTTGTGATTGTAAGACTGCTACAAATAAAATAAGCTGCTTCTTTGTAAAGAAGTAAACAATGTATTTTATCACCTCAGCACCTAAAACTTAAGATATACTGACAGCGTTATACTTTGAGGATAGTATGGAGCCAACATTATTGGTATCTTATGCAGGTGATGATTGTGAAATCTTATATCAATGCATTAAATGGAATTAATAGTGTGGAATATCAGGAGCTTTGGTTGTGTGTCTGTATAGGATTGGTCATCCACACTGTAAAAATTATTGTTTCCACACCATTCCAACTCTGCAAGCTGCTTTTACAGAATCTACAAGTTGCCAAGCGTTGATATTAGATGTTAATGTTTGCTGATAATTAATTTTTGTCTCAGTCAGTAAATCATATATCTGCACTGCCAAGGGTCAGTCTTCTTTACCCTATGATAGGATCCCTAAATGACCCCAGGATTATGGCACTCCCAAGTAAACATTTATCTATGGTAATTTGCACTTTTAATTTGGCATTGTACTTGGTTAATATATGACTGTAGATTTGTATACCTGATTGTGGGCAAAAAATTTGAAAAATATTTAGGAAATTTAATTTAATTTCACCTAAGTGTCTGGGTTTTTTTGGTTTTGGATGCCTGGGTCAATGTACTCTGGTTGTGTTTTATATGATATGTTTTGCTCCTTGTTGCTTTGATCAAAAAAACAAAATTGAAGCAATGGCTTGCTGATATTTCTCTTACCATAGTCTGTGGTGTTCTAGTCTTCTGCATGGAAATGTGAATGTGTTTAAGGATATTGAAGAGCTAAGAAATACAAGCTACCATATTTATATTGAGAAAAATGTAATTTGTGTAAAAGTAAAAATGTAATTTGTGGTGACAAAATTGTGACTTAATTATGACAATAGTATTTGTTTACCAAGCAATTAATTTTGAATAGGTCTTCTATTATTTGTGATTCTGAGGATAAAAGTTGCTTGCTGGTAGATGTGATAAACCTACCAGAAGCATAGTCTAATTAAATTTATTTTCATTAAGAAAAATAAGTTTTCTTATTAAGTTTTAATACTTTTCCTTTTGCTATATCTGTAGTTAAATCCTTTTGCTTGAGGTTATATTAGAGGATAATCCAGCAGACACACTACCAACGTACATGATTAAAGTTCCATGAAACTGAAATTGCCTAACACTGTCCTTGACCAAAGAAAAAGATAGGAAAGTTACTTATTTTTATTACCATATACTTTATACAGCCATATTTGTATTTTCTCAAGATCTGTCTGCCTTTATGTGCTTCTATCAAACATGGTTCTTCTGCATTGCTTTCTAAAATCAATTCAAGAAAATCCATTTTAGAAGAGAAATAAAGGTTCAAGCTGTCAAATTTCGAAATAAATTTTGTTGGTGGTTCTCAGTAACTGTTTGGAAGTTAATCATAAAAGCGGTCAGCTTGAGGTAGTTATTGCTTGAGATAAATAATGCTTGGCAGGTTTATTTTAGTTTTCTGCCTACAGGCCTACCATTCTGCCACTGGCCGTTTGCCTTGATGTCTGTCATCTGGTTTTGATCTCTTCCCCATTAGTGTACAAAGTAGATCAAAACTAGGCAATAAGCCATTTGGACTCTTTAAGGTCAAACGTTTTCACTGCAAAGGATATGAAGGCAACTGCTTGCCAATAATTTTAACAAAATGTGAGAGAATTCAGAGCAAGTACATCTTCGACTGGATTTTAGCCATGAAAGCACAAAATCTCCACTATAGTGTTGTAGAATTTGGAAACAGATACCTAACAGAAGGCTATCTTGAGATTATGAAGAGACAACTGTTTGGCTCATTATAAAGTCAGATGTATTCTATGGCATTTGAGTGGACAGCAGAGATCCTGACATTACACATGGTCCATTAGAAGTGAATTTGAGTTTGGCAATTAGAGTTGCATAAACAAGATAGTTAATATATATGCGAATCACCCTGAAAATAACGTGCCACCTCTTTAATAAAAAAAAAGTCTTAATTTAAAGTACTATCTCTTTTACTTCACAATTAAAAAAATGATACTAGCTTAAAAAGAGCAGGAATAGGAATGGTATGACATCAGGGAAAATCAGATGCCTGTTCAAGTCCCTTATGTCTGATGATACCTGCACAGTTTAGCCCTTTTTCCATCTTGGCATAGTTACAATAAGAAACAGCACAGCAAAGTGCTATCATTATAGCATCACATTTAATGCATCATAGATAGTTAAGAGTAATGCATCTTTTACAAAGTTTGGTATTATACTTTTGCTATTCTAGTTTGCATTTTTCTGGAGCCTGCCATCCTGGACTATGGTGAAATATTAGCCACATTGGGATCAGTGGCAAAACTCTCACTGATATGGCTGAAATTTCAATCAGAATCTTTGCAATAATGTAAGTCTCTTTCAGCTAGGCAAATATTCCTATCTTATGCTTGATGGAAGAACAATGTAAAATGTTTATGTGATGCTTCAATTTATTTGACTGATGGTTTGTTTGTTTTTAATAAGGAAGGGAAATTCAGCCACTGGACCTTATATACCAGCATTGATTTATTACTTTGGGTAGCAAGTACCTGTTGCCTATCAGATGATGTCACACATGATCAAAAGTGAATGACTTATTTTTGCTTGTTGGTTAGACACATGGATAACTAAATCTGTAAAGTACTAATATATTCAGATTAATTGTCAGCCATGATTTTCTAGCAACCTGACATAATGTTACCTGTAGATTTGCAGGGTGACATTGACAAGGAGGAAATACTGTTGACAACTTAAAATATTCCAGTGCATCCATGTCAATGATTCATTCAAGAGAATTTCTCATACATCTATGCTAAGAATGCTAAGTGATTTCTACCCATAGAGAAGTTTTATCAGCACATTCAGTCTCTTTTGTTCACTAGTCTTGCCTCACCTTGGTATTCAATAGCTGTAAAACACTATGTCATTTTACACTAGGGATTTTCTTGGATGGTAAAGATTAACCTGTTTTACTGAGCAATTAATGATAAATAATATTGGCAACTGCTAATGTATATGAAGAAAAAAATTGCAAATACTACAAATTAAATTAGAAATTAGCTCTAAACATACTAACTACTAAACATAGCAATGATTTATTCTGGCTTTAGCATGGTATGAGGCAGGGGATGTATTGCAGAGTTTATTTATTCCTTAATTAATACAAAGTAGTTCATTGACCAAACTGGAGACATTATTCCTGAAAGATATCACCATGAAAGGATATGATATTTGACAAAAACAAAAGGCTAGCAAAGGAAACCTTGATACCAGCTAAGAAGTGGCTCATGCTAGAGCTTTTTATTTATATCTAGACAATAACTTAATAGCTGCAAAGTTTTACTGAGCTGTTGCCTTAAAATTATATGAAATCATCTCTGTTTAGAAAGACCGAAAGTCTTTCACAAGTTTTGACCTGCCTCAGGAAGGTAAAAATTTAATCCAAATTTGATAAAGAAAAAGTACAATTTAAAATTTAAGATTGTCATTCAAAAATATTTTACATCTTTCAGTGCTGTGTAGGACAAATCAGTGGGTTGGAATACTTAATCTATTTTCTATGAAAGGATGGAATCCATATGGATCAAGTGAATACAATTCTTACTAAGAATCAAATTTACTAAGGAACAGTTAAGGCTTTTAGTGGACAGTGAATGAACAATTTCTTATCAAATAAGCATGAAATTTATCAAATATATTTTTAAGTGTTTTCCTTCTTTGAAATGAAGTCTTACTTGCTCTATAAATAAATAAATTTTAAAAATTAATTTTTATTGTTTCTCTCTAAATCTCTATCTATGAAGTATTTTATCCCAGAAGTCCTTAGAATATTCTTGTCTACATAGTCTTTTAGTTCAGTGATTTTGCTTTTAATGGTAGCACTGAAATACTTTTCAATAGTGTTGAAAAATAGTATTGTTTTTCTCAGCATTTTCAATATGGAAACCAATGTTATTACATATTCCTTAAATATCATTTATGTGTCATTTATAACATTAGTCAAATTTTTACTAAGTGAATTTGATTGTCTTCTAATTATGAAAGAGCAAAAATGATTAAAAATACAATGTTTTCCTTAGTCTAATCTGGGAAGTTCAAAATGTCTGTTGGAAATGTTAAAATCCCTCTTTTCTTTATTGCCTGTATTCATTAAAATTTTGTGAGTAAAATCAATTTAAAGTAAGTTTAGAACCTTTTTCTTTAAATGGATGAAATTTAGAAATTATTACACAGCTCCTGGACAAATAATTTGCTGACCATTTTGTCTTTAATCAACATTTCCCATTTTTGAAAGTTTCATTTTGAATAGTGCCGTGCAGTTTTCCACTTTATTTAGTTTTTATTTTCAGGATACAAACCTGAAGCAGGCACTTCCATGGCTGAGAAAAATTATACAATAATTAATTGTACCTAAGAAGAACCCAAACAAAATCTGAATTAATACTATATTATGTAATGTAGATGTATGACATTACTATACTTTGACATGAAGATATTATAGTCCTGCAAATGCTACTGTTCAGGCATTTACATGTACGATCCATTTTATGGTAACCTGAAAAATAAATAATTTTCAGCAATTTAAATACAGTTTACAGAAAAGACACAAGGACTGGACAGAAATAAGTAAGCAAGCATATTTATTAAAAGCGCAGAAAGTGTGGTGAACTTGGCTGTCAGAGGAGGTGCCCAATATAGGGAGAAACATTTTTCACTAGAATGATTTCTTTCTCTATTTTCTATTCTCTCTCTTATAAATTAAAACAAAGGGGGGGAAAAAAAGGAGAAAAAATAATAAGAGTGAAGACAACTTTGAAAGATATGTTTCCATTAAGCTTAAAAATTCCCCAGTAACCTGTAGATTTTAGTAATTTCTGAATTTATGGTTGTGGTTTATTAAATTTTAGAACATATTTAATAATGCAAAAATACCAATATGCATGGTTAAATTGTAACTAAGTTGATACAGCCTATTACTTTGCTGGCAATGAGACATGACAAGGAAGTAGTGCAGTTATAGCCATCAGCAAAATTTGGGCATAAAGTCAGATATCCAGCAAAGTGCCTCCAGCATTTAAAAAGGGTGTGCTTTATAGTGATAATAAGGGCCAATCTTGAGTTAACATAGACTGTTGGAGCTTAAGAGAAATCTCTGGAAATACAGCACTTCAGTGCTGTCCAGAGGCTGGCCTACAGCACACAGCATAAAGCTCTACTAACACCAATCAATCAGTGGGTATCGTTTGGGATGATGGTGGGTAGCATGTACAGAACAACAGTTGAGGAGTTTTGTGTTTGTTTCCTTTCTCAGAAGTTCTTTTAATTCTCCCTTGCAACATCCTATTAGCTATTTTTATAAAATGGGATAAAACCTATTTGTCTCACTCAGGGGTAGAGAAAAAAAAAACTTGAATCTGTTCAAATTGATGTAACCTTTTTTTATATAAAATATTTTGGGGACATGTCTAGCACAAAAAACATGAAAGATGAGATCCATATGCTCTCTAACTCTTAACTACAAATGCAGAAAGGAAAGATATCAGTCAATCTCTAAAAGTCATTGGATTAAGAAATCTCAGAAAAATGAAGAGATACTGTAGAGAACATCACTTCAAAAATGTGCCAAGAACAAGGAATTTTATGTATTCTGTTGTCACTTTTCTTGTAATGTATCAGTCTACTCTGATAATAGGAACATAATAACATAGAGGTCATCAGGAAATATGTACTGGTGTTTGGCTAGGAAGACAGCTGCTCTAGTTGCTTACAGTTTTCAGCCTTAGGACATTGTTTATCTTAGCAGCCATTTCATTACGGCTCATAAACAGATCACATGAGAACTAGTCGTAAGAAATCTCTGCACTTCTATGTCCGACAGTACATCGCATGATATGAAAATGAGCTGTTCCAAAATGCTTTAAGGGTCAGAATTGAATTTAAACCATCTATAAGGTCAATTACACAGCCTTGGGAAGAGCAAAGTTCTTTATAAAGTGGGGAAATAGGCAGGAAAAGGCAGTTGTACCAAATGCATGGGGAAAGTATCTACTTACTATTTGTGGGTTCTATAAAAAAGTATTCACTGTTGTATTTTGCACTGGCTTGGTTCAGAGAACAGTAACAGCATCAAAATCCTTAATGTATTCAAAACCACCTACTCTATAGATCCCTGTTAGCTTTTATCAGAGTATTGTGATTTTTTTCTTAGCTCCTCTGGCTACACATACAGCCAGAACTCAAGATAACCAGAATTTCAAGGTGAAAAATTGTTGCTTATTAATACAGGAGTTTACAGGAGAGTTATAAGGATCAGAATTTTCTTCTTAGTTACCTTTGCAGGAGGAAAGAATCTTTTTCACTTAGTTATTTCAGTGTAAATTGCAACATATGTCCAAAATTATAAAAAACTCCCTAGTTTGTGATCTGAAAGAGGCTGATTTTTGCCCTTAAAGTAGCACAAAAGTAGCAATTAGTTTCTCAGAAATCTGAAGATAAAATAATACTAACTTTACAAGATTTGATGAAAGAATTGTACTACCATTTAAATGAGGAAAAGGAGATGGGACTGCAGGCAGTGTGATTGTCTTGGAAAGCCTCAGGCAGAGCTTTGGGATGTGCATGAGAGAAAGGGAGAATCTTACAGGAAGAACTGCAGGATATGGAACACTTCTGTAACATTTTCAGAAACAAAATCTTATAACTCAGATTTTTTTTGTTCCAGTGGAGGATTTGGGAGAAAGTGAACAGATCTGTTGTTCTGATAAAGAGCAAAATGCAGCATTTGCATTAACATCTGTAAATGAAGTTTGCATTGACATCTGATAATGGGGAAGTAGCATTACAACCCTTTAATTAAAACTAAAACCACAAATGATTGTCTAGGTCAGCAAATTGCTATTAAAACAGTGCCATATGCAACTACCAAGATATCAAAATTTGGCCATAAATTGGGTGAGATTGATATCCAGTCAGTGTTGATACAGTGGGATCACCCAGCTGGGAAGCTGGGTGTACTACACAGACGACAAAGAGTTAAAATCACTGGAGTAAGTGGAGCAAGTGTTATCTGCCAAAGTGATAAGGTTAATTTATGGCTCCTGGGTGAGAAGCAGATTTCTGCTAATCTCAACCCTAAAAGAAATCCAGAGACTGCAGTGCACTCAATCTGAGCAGCACTTACAGTCCCTAAATAAAGAATTGCTGGTGTATCATAGTGCTGAATTTTTGCTGCAGCAGAAAATGGATTTTCTGAAGTCACAGATGATTTGGCTTCACTAACAGCTGCAGCACTCAACATAGCAAACCTAACAGCCACAATACAAGCATCCAAGTACTTGGACAGTGTCGGGGTGGTTTCACACTCCCTTCCTAATTCTTTTATCTGACCATTTTTTTTTGCAGGCAATTGAATGATAATGCTGCAGCTTTAACCACTGCTGTGCTAAATTTTCTGGAACTTGTAACTCTAACTCAGATAGCAGCAACCCTAGATGTAAAAGATCTATCTTTTATGATTCCAAGCCAGAAACATGACAAGGATCTATTGGAGCTTATCTGGAAGGGAGAACAATACTTAACAGAGGGCCTCAGAGGTATAAGCATTCACCCCCACGGCACAGGCTGTGCTTGTCGAATTCCTACAAACATTCTCAGTCACTCCGGACATGAAATTAGCCAGAGATACCCTGAAAAGGTAGGGGAAATAACAACAGCAGTGTGGCAGGCATTTAATGAAATAGAATTTCAGTGTCCACCTGAGAAATATAAAGTCCAAACTGTTAAACAATTTGAGACACTAAGAGGTAACCTGTCCAAAGACCAACCCCTTTGAGACTTGTACTGTTTTCTTTTTCCAGGAATAATGCCAGCACAGCCTCACTGAAGGAACCAGTTCAGAGTGGGGCAACTGCCAGTGGCTTGACATGAGAAAGCTCACAGGAAACAGACAGGGAGATATGATCATGACTCTTCCCAGAGGCCCTTTTAACTTTTTGATTACTTTAGTAGTAGACAGGGAACTGAATCAACACTTTTTTTTTCTTTTTAATAATATTTCTGGTGTCTGCTCTAATTTATATATGCTTGGTTCTATAAAAATGGACATATACTGGCATATAGAAGTTAATTTACTTTATGACTGCATTGTTTGATAGATCATATAAATTATTTATACAATAGTAATAGTAAGTGAATACATGCATGCTTTATTATGGCTGCAGAAAATTCTGAATTAAAGGCATTTTTCCCTAAATGAGAGCATTACAGCATTTCCACCATACAAAGCAAACCAAGTACAGATTCTCTAAACCTATCAACACTACTTTCTCTAAGTTTACTGCTCACCATAGTGAAGAGTAAAGTGTCATGGTCATGACTAGATAAACTCTTGGGTGAAGTATAACAGGCCTGGCAGGTTCCGAAGTTCGGAGAATTTACAGTGCATGCTGCTTATAGCACCAATATAGTGATTGCAGGTGGTAGTAAGGGAAGTTTTGATTGTACTGGTGCCTCTAACATCAGTTCTTTATGCACATGTCTGGTAAGTCATTCCAGTAAGCAACAAAAAGTTGAGATCAGTAGAGCTTCCACATGAATGGTCTGTATTTGTGTCCAACAAATAGGAAAATGCTATAATTTTTTAAAATTTTGCTTACTCTTAATGCAACTTCACTAGTTGCAGGCTAAAGCCTGCTGATTGGCAGCACTTATAGATTTTTAAAATGTCATAGAAGAATTCAAGGTAGGTAATTCAATCCAGGTATTTAATTTAAGACTTCTCATTTATATTCTGGCAGCTTAGGAGATCGGAAGACATATGCACTTTTTAATTTCTGACTCTTTAAGCAGTTAAAGCTTCTGGCCAGAACTCATAACTGATGGACTGATAGACAGGATGGACTGATTAAGACACTTGCAGCATTACATTCCAAGTGTCTCTGTGCAGATTCTTCTTGACAAACAATTTTGAAATTGTATTCAGCTTCATTATTTACCATGTACATTTCCTTCTGCTACTGATGAGTGTTTTGACGAGTCACTTCACTGTATTAGCAGGGAACACTCACCTCAAAGGTGACCTTACTGGCCCAGGATAGTCATCTTACTAGTCACGGTGTCAGACAGTGGATGGAATCTATTCCTATAATGAGTGCACCAGGGATGGTACTTCACTCTGAAATGGTGTCCGGGCTATAGCCAGAAGGGAGGGCTTCTATTAAAATTAATGGCTTGCTTGCTCTGTTTTTATCAATGTGTTCCTGAAATTGTGCTCTTTCAAGGTTGCACAGCTGGTTTAATGCTGATTATGTTTTAAGCCAGAGTGGATAATTAAAAAGGTTAGAAATGAGTGTAGGGTTATTCATAACAGAAAAGATGCCAAGAACTATACAACCAAGGCATTTATTGATAAAACAAAAAAAAAAAATCCAAAGAAAAATTTACTGCAAAACCATTTGTTTCTGCTCTATTAAAACATTTACAACACATTAAAACAAGTCTCCAATTGATACTTCTGTTGCAGAAAGTTTTACATGAACTAGGAAAGCAAAATGCCATGAGTTCCCTAAATTTTATGGATTTAATGCTAGTACTAATTCAAGAGAATATATATTCTCAGTCCACCCCAGATCATACAAGTGAGATGATACAATTGATCATACAATTAATAAACACATGAATTCTGAAAGAAATTGTGCTATTACAAAGTCTGTATAATAGGCTATAAAGTTCCATGTTATGAAGTTTCATTTCATTAATTGGTTAATTTCAGTGTACAGGTATTTACTGCATGTACTGAATGCTAAGTCTCATTGACACATCTGCAGTAATATTTGACCACAGTAGTCCTATGAGTTTGGTCAGGAAAGCTTATTCCCTTGGTTTCTTCCACAACATTTAGGAAGTAGCAAGAAACTAATTTTATTATTTCACTGGAACGCAGCCCAGAGAGATCAACAGGTGTTACCTTCATATTTTCCAATGAAATCTGCTTTGGTTCCTCTGTTTTCATATTAAAGGAAAACTGCCTTGTTCCAAATGTTTTAATCCTTTTTTTATCTAAAAATGAGACAAGCTGTTTAGCTGGTCTGTTACCATTTCAGAAGGGTTTATGAGAGACCACTATACATACACAAGTAAAGTGATGGCATGCAAATCTGTAAAATAACCTGAGAAAAACTCTTTCAGAATTAATGGTTTTAATAAATGGTCTGATACAAAATGTATTTCTGTGAGTCAGTGTCTGCACATAGAAATTCATACCAATATTGTATAAGTATCAGCAGCCACTATATTTTGTGGAAATAAAATATGTAGTTAATGGTGCCGTTCAGCGAGCATCTTATGTTGTCTCATTTTATCAGATGAGGCGTGAGTAATGTAGAATCAATGTATAGAAAATAATGTTTCACAGCAAGGAACAGACATAGAGAGAATTATACTTTTTAAAAAGTGATTTTATAGCTTATGTAATCGTCTAAAAGCAAAATTAGTTCCACAATATTTTGCTGACGAGTCTACTGGTTATTCACACTGTCATAATATATAAAATGTCATTACTGTTATACCACTGCATCAGCTTTTCTAAGGTACTGCATAGCAGACACAATTAAGAACTAACTAATGTCCTCAAATTCTTCTTCTCCCGTCTCAGCGAACTCTTTTGAGAAAAATAGATTTTTTCCTCTAGGTCAGGATTTTATATGTGTTTTTAAGCACATTTTCCAAATCCTCCTCATTTAAGATTTCACATTCATTGCCAACTTTCAAGTAGATGAAAATTATTTTGCCTGAACTTCATCCATTTAATATCTGTAGTTATTTGCCTCAGGTCTTATCTCTGGAGAGGGAATAAAACCCAAACAGAAAAAAATTATCAAGAAATATTTTTAGGATAATAACTGGTACAGAGTAAAATTGAGATTTCTTAGATCTAGAACTAAGGCAAAGCTGACTTTCATTCCTCTTCCTGTAGTTTACCATTCCTGGGAATGGTTCAAACCTGCATTCAGAGGAGGTTCAGATGACATTAGGAAAAATATCTCTACAGAGAGCATGGTCAAGCAGGTTTCCTGGAGAGGTGGTTGAGGCCCCAAGCCAGTCAGTTTTTAAGAGGCATTTTGACAATCTTTTAAAAATAAGCTTTGACTTTTTGTCAGCCATGAATTGGTAATGTAATTGGACTATATGATCATTGTAAGTCTCTTCTAACTGAAAATATTCTATTTCACGTGTAGAAGTATTTATATATACTATATATACTTTAGCAATATGATATGTGAAGCACTTCCCAGATTAACTGTTCCAGTGTAAAAAAAGCCTAATGCTTTTTGAGTCTTCAGGCAAAGAGTAATCACAAATTAGGTCTTACAACAAAAAAGGTAAATAACAACTATGGTTTTTAACATTTCTCAATATGTGAATATAGCCTTTGGGAATCTCATTTATTACCTTCTATTTACATAGTGTCTCATAAGAATTTTAAGTGGAAGTACTCTAAAGCCTTACAGTATTAAACATGTACAACATTTATGACTTCTCTTTACCCTGAAAGACTGTTGCCCTATTAGATAAAAAAAAATATTTTTTTGCCTAATTTTCCCCACTTTATTTCATATTTAGGATTATTAAAAATCTTTAATTTTATTAGTTCTGAACTTCATTTGTACCATACTTTTGACTTGAACTAATTCTTTCACATGAAAGATGTGGACCTGCTAGAATGAGTCGAAAGGAGGGCCATGAAGATGATGAGAGCATCCCTCCTACAAAGACAGGCTGAGAGAGTCAGGGTTTTTCAGCCTGAGAAAGAGAAGGATTTGGGGAGGCCTTACAGAACCTTCTAGTGCCTAAAGGGAGCATACAAAAAAAAAGGAAGGTGAACTTCTTACAAGGGCAGATAGTGATAGGATAAGGAGGAGTGGTTTCAAATTTTGAGAGGAACGATTTAAGTTAAATTATAGGAAGGAATTCTTTACTGTGATGGTGACGAGACACTGGAACAGGTTGCCCATCCTTGGGTGGCCTATCCTTGGCTGTGTTCAAGACCAGGTTGGATAGAGCCCTGACCAATGTGGTCTGCTGGGTGATGTCCCTACCTGTGGTGGCTGAGGTTGTAATGAGATGGTCTTTAAGGTGCCTCCCGACACAAATCATTCTATGATTCTGTGATTCTATGTTATAGTGAAAAATGAGGTAGCATATGCAGATGAAAGGAAGATTCTGGGAGATCTAGGATCATAAAAACATTGTCAAACTGAAAAACAATACAGTTGAACAAACAATCACAATAGTCAAAATGCATTGGAAGACATATTCATAGGATTATAATATGTAAGGCATAGGATATCATTTTTGTTGGGGCCTGTGGGTTAAATTATATAATTACAAACACTAACAGTGATAAAAACAGAATAGATGAATATGACCGACGAATAAAAATTCAAGGAACTAAAATAATTTCTTTTTGGGGAAAAAAGAAAGGGACCAAAAAAACAAAGCTCCAAATGAAAAGACCTGCAGGGAATTTAATATGAATTTTCAAATATGTATGGTTTGATTTATTTGCCTCCTGCTGATTTTACCTTTTTCTGTTCTTCGTCTCTTAGAATTACTGATTTAAGAAACTCTACAGCATATGACAAAACACAAGTCAATATTTACTTGCTCCAAATAGATTTTTCATATTAAAAAAATAAAATCAGGAGTTTTTTTCATTATATCCATTAAAGACAAACATAATCAGCTCAATTTCAAGATAAAAAGATTCAGTTTAAGCATTAACAAAAACATACTTTCTTACTATAAATGAAATTAAGTACTGTCACTAGAATTTAACAAAATATAAAATCTACATTTGCTTAGAAAGACTTCATAAAACTTCTGCAAACCAGAACATTTATTTTTCAAGTAAATTGCGGCATGGGTTTTCGCTCTCCCCGGCTGCACGCAGCTCTTGGGAGCCCGGCTGTGGCGTAGCTTCCACGTGCTGCTGGGGTTTGCTGCCGCGGGTTCCCAGACACAGCTCCGTGTCTCGGGCGTGTGGGCTGGCCAGCCTCTGTTACCATGCGCTAGGGATCCAGTAAAGAGGTAAGGAATTTGTCCATTTACTCCGTGCTTGGCAGGAATGGTTTATTGGTCACGTGGCGCGGTTCGATGGAAAGACGCAACCGCTCCCAGCACTTGCATGGGAGAAAATGGCGCCTGGGTGCCGGCAGGGTAGGATTTTATGGAGGGGCGGGGCGAGAGGATCCACAGCCTGGTGTCCAATAGGGGTGGCTGCCATGGCGGTGACACCACAACAGCGACCAACCAGAGAACCCTGCAGGGGCGGGCACCGAGCCTCGGACTGAGCAGGATCGTGTGGATTGGGGTGGCAGGCACGGGGTTTCCCGGGGCCGGACGAAGGGGTGGTTACAGGAGCGGCAGAGGGGGAAGATCCGGCAGCAGGCAGTGTGGGGCCAGAAACCGTGGGTGGTGGGGGAAATGACACAGGGGAAATGCGGGGGTACACAGGACTCGGCTAGCTAACACAAATAAGAACCCCTAAAACCCAATCCCAGGATGCAACAATTCCCTCTTTTTCGAAATATAAAAAAAGAAGAACGGCTGCTTGATCTTCGCTCAGCTTCTGCTCTTGGCATTTCAGCTGCTGCAACGGCTGCCCTTTGCAGATGGATAGGGCCTGCTGCGATGATGCTGGGGTGGTTCTTCCCTGGGTGCTTGGGGATAGGGGAACTGGGACAACTTTATTACAAACATGGGGATTTGGGACACATGCAGACTGGGGTAGCTGGAAAGTTTTCCTGCAGCTTTGGGGAAAAACATTTTTTAAGGCGATTGTAGGGTCCTTTTTCTTTTTGCGTCGCCTGCGGTTTGATGCAACCCCCCCGATTGGTGGGGTCATCTGCTGCACTCACAGGCACCCTGATGTTTTGAACTACCACCTGCACAATTACTTGATAATTCAGAGCTCCTCTTAAGGCGCTGTGGCCTGCCTTACTTTTATCTTCACACAAGGTAGATGCGTGTTGGTTTTTCAGTTTTTTGGGGCAATGGGGTCTCCCTCCCCCCTCTCCCCCCTCCCACTGTCCCTGGGGGTGCCCTGCCCAGAAATGGACATTGAACAACAAAATGTCCTCTCTGATCACAGTGGAAGCACTGGCGTCTTGCTGGAGGCTGCTTTGGACCAGCGTTCTTTAGAGGCACAGCATCCAAGGCAACAGTGTTCATGGATGCCGCTTCCAGGACAGACTTGTCCTGAACCTCCGATCCCTCTACATGCCTCTCATCTGTCGGCTCGACCCGTTCCACGAAATCTGGAAAATTCTCAGAGACCCACATCGGCTTCCCCCTCCCCCTGCTTCCCTCCCTCCCGGGTCTCTGGGAACCATGGGAATGTGGAGGCAGGGGCTCCGATTCCACCCCCCTCTCCTTTTCCCTCCCGCCCAGACGTCTGGGGCCCATGGGAACTTGGAGGTAGGGGTTCCTGTCCCCCCCCCGCCTCTTCCCTCCTGCCTGGCTCTCTGGGGCCTATGGGAAGATGGGGGTAGAGGTCCCCGCTCCTCCCTCCCCCCTCTTCCCTCCCGCCCGGATCTCTGGGACCCATGGGAAGATGGGGACAGGGTGCGGGGAACAGGACGGGGGCTGCCTCCCTCAGGCAGCGGGGTTCAGATGGCAGAGCTCTCCCCGGTGGGGGAGGGCAGGGTCGATGACTCAGCAGGGACGACATGCAAAGGACTCGAGGGAACGCCCACACGAGGGAGAACAATGGGTGAGGGAGTAACCTGACCTCCCGAGGGGGCGGCGCCCACACCCACAGGGAGGAAGGTTGGGGTTGGTCAAAGGCGGGGACACCGGGAACAAAGGACAGAAAGGGGTTGTGGGAAGCAGAGACCCTGCCATGTGGCTGCCATCCATCTTGGGAAGACAAAGGGATCAACCACGTGGCCTCAGCCTCCTCAGAAGAACAAAGAAAGGTGTTTAAAGAAACAGAACTGTGCGGGGTAGCGCCAAAACTGGGATTTTCAACTGGGAAAAAGGGATTGGAAAAGGGGTTTAGGGTTGTGGCCTCAGCGAATCAACCGATCTCGCTAAGGCGGGGATGCTGGGATGGCTTGGGGGAGCCAGGAGCACGGTCCACGTTTGTGGAGCTGCCCTGCGTCTCAGATGGATGGGGTGCCCCCCCCCCCCCCACCCACCCGGGTTAGGGGAAGAAGGGGTAAGAGAAGGGGATGGGGAAACGGATTCAGGGGGAGTAACAGATTTTCTGGATGGTTCTTTCCTTTTCCCAACCGAGTTTCGCGCGGGGTCTGATTTTACCACATCTGAGATCAACAAATGGAATTTAGGGAAGCAGTCATCTATGGAGGGATCCCTACCGATCCCCTCTGCTAGCCTTTTTCCCCACTTGCTCCCAAAATTCTGTTTTCTGCGCGTCCTCGGTAGACAGACGGGGGAAAGCAAAGAACAACCACTGGACAAATTTCTTCGCTAAATTTTTTGGGTAGGGGCCCTTCACCGAAAGGATTTCCTTAACTTGGGAATAAAATTCCTTTTGTTGGGCAGATAGCATGGTCCCCATGCTTCTTCCACCCAACCCACCTCACCCCTAGGGCAGTAAAAAAAAAAAAATGAAAAAAAATGCAGGCGACTCCAGAGGCTGCCATTCGTGCTGCGTGCCGCACGTCCCAACCTCAGGAACACAGCTGGCCCTTCCCGTATTAGCTGGACACGTTTCCACGACTAAGACTGAAATCTCTGCAAAGAAAAGCTACCACCAGGGTCCGGGAGTCCCGAGAAGTGTCCTTTCTGCTGCCCTCCTGGTTGCGAAAGTTTGCACTTCCTGTCCCACGCAGGGCACACTGTGGGCGACGGAGACTTCACTGACGTACTTTGGAGAGCCCCTGCTCTTGGTTTCCTTGCGGCACGGAGTGGTGATCTGGCGCGTACCGCTGCCCGTTCTCTGGCTTGGTGGCAGCGCTTCCCCCTTGGCGGCAGCGCGGCCCCAGGCCGGCGGCAGTGGCTCCCGGCGCCGTTTCTGGAGCTCCACAGTGAACCTCCGTCCATGCGATCAGCTGAGCGCTGGCCTCGGCCCCACATTCGGGCGCCAGTTGCGGAGTGGGTTTTCGCTCTCCGCGGCTGCACGGAGCTCTTGGGAGCCCGGCTGTGGCGTAGCTTCCACGTGCTGCCAGGGTTAGCTGCTGTGGGTTCCCGGACACAGCTCCGTGTCTTGGGCGCGTGTGCTGGCCAGCCTCTGTTACCATGCGCTAGGGATCCAGTAAAGAGGTAAGGAATTTGTCCATTTACTCCGTGCTTGGCAGGAACGGTTTATTGGTCATGTGGCGCGGTTTGATAGAAAGATGCAACCGCTCCCAGCACTCGCATGGGAGAAAATAGCGCCTGGGTGCCAGCGGGGTAGGATTTTATGGAGGGGTGGGGCAAGAGGACCCACGGCCTGCCGTCCAATAGGGGTGGCTGCCATGGCGGTGACACCAGCAACAGCGACCAACCAGAGGACCCTGCAGGGGCGGGCACCGAGCCTTGGGCTGAGCGGGATCGTGTGGATTGAGGTGGTAGGCACGGGGTTTCCCGGGGCCGGATGGGGGGAGTGGTTACAGGAGCGGCAGAGGGGGAAAATCCAACGGCAGGCAGCATGGGGCCAAAAACCGCGGGGTGGGGAGGGGGGAAATGACACAGGGGAAACGTGGGGGTACACAGGACTCGGCTAGCTAACACAAATAAGAACCCCTAAAACCCAATACCAGGATGCAACAGTAAATATTTGAGTCATGTCATGTATCAGTTTGGTACCTGAGCTATGACTTCTATGCATAGCTTGACCTCTTATTCCGCTGGAGTCAGCTATCTATATCGTATACAAACAAAAAATTGTTTCTGGGCTCTGCAGTAGATTTTCTCTGAACTACTCTGAGGTTACAAGAGGAAGAAAGACTACCTTTACCTTGCTGTCAGATTCTGTCCATCCTTTACTCTCAAGAGGGGAATTAAGAGCTTTGGGCAGGGGACAGAGCATAAGGAGGATGGCTGGAGTTTAGCACTTGCTGATGCCATGAAAGGATGTAGAACTAGGGCACAGTGGCTGAATTGCCTTGGGGTGAAAGTGGGGCAACATTTTGTGAAATTACTGAGTGGCTTTCAGCAGAAAGCATCCTGTATTCTTTTGTTTTTCTCCTGTATGAAATGAGGAAAATACTGGAAAATATGTCAAGTGTTTGTTCTGCAGTGCAAAAAAAATAGCATGCATTGATAATCACTTTACTTTGTGACGCTGCTTTAGAAATATTCAAATAATACTAATCATTACTGAATTGATTTGCAATGAAGACAGTCAAATAATTTACTGTAGCTCTGCAAATAAACAACTATTCCTTATTCTCTTCCTGCTCCTGAGATGACCCTTGCCACAGGAACATGAAGAAGGTTGTGAAGTCTGCCTCCAATGCACACACATTCATGGAAAAGAAACAGGGATAAGAAACAGGGATAAGAAAGCTGGGACAGTGTTTCAGGAATCAGCAGTCTGGAAGAACAGGGAAGCTGACAAACCATATCTTGAATTAAATCTGTGACTGAATACAGCACCAAGCCTATACAGTAGTATTCCTTTGGACTTGGATGCAGTGTCCTGTATTACTGCAGTGCTTCTATAGCAGCTAACATGTATAGCTGCTCAGCATATTTAATTAGCTGAGGTATGATCCCACAAGTCTATAGCTTACAGTTCCAGAAGCATTCTCTTTGGGTGCCTCTGAATAGTATGGCACTCTTGCATAGAGCTACACCTCAAGAGCTTTACCACTGTCAAACTTATCTGGACATATATGAACTATGGATACCATCAAAATCAAATTCAGATTTTTCAGTCATGTAATTTAAAGATTATACTGCAGTGAATAAGGACATACAAAATTAGATTTCAATTACAGCTCGTGACATTTTCTGCACAAAGCCTATATATTCATTTCCTCCAATCCAGACTGTAGAATAACATAACTCATCAAATAAGCATGGTTTCATCATTACTTATTAATTTTGTTCTAATATTCCAGCAGATTAATAAAATATTTTATATCTTTTATATCTTAATGATTATAAAGGCCAATTAGTGTATGTTTCTGGTACTCTGAAATTCTGAAGAGAAGTAATAAACCCTTCTGCACCCAAGAAAGAATCAGATCAACATCACTGGTATTCAGCTTCTTGTCTGATAACTTGCCAAGTGTTTTAGCAATAGATTGCACAAATACTTTGAAGTGCTGGAAATCTACAGTAGTATATACACATATGAAATACAGAATTCAAAGTAACTGATTGGGTACCTCCTTAGATTAGATTTAAGGGTCTCTCCACTGATGCAGAAAGAAGGCATAGCAGATGTAGTATAGCAATATTAAGGAGCAGTCTTATTGTTATGAGAAACCTGAAGTGTCTGAATTCTTCATTATATTGCGGGGAGATGAGTTTTATCCTAAGAGAGTTGGCAACTGCAGAAAAGAATCTATGTGTACAGCATTTCAAATCTACATGAAAGTAAATTTCAGTGTCTGCTTTGTTTAGCTGCAGCTTGCAGTGTAAGGCTTGATTTCCAAAAACAGTTCTGCACACACCTAACACAGCTGTGGATGTAGAAATGAAATGGAGTCACCTCTGTCTTTGAGGTTCTTTTCTGTTACATATGTACAGCAAGTTATAGGGGGGAAGAGCACATGTCACATAGCTAGAATGGGATTGCCTGTGCTTATAACAGTTATTTCCACTTTGTGGGCTTATGAGGTGCTTCTTTAATTCATACACTAAATTCTGTCTCTGAAGGAAGCAAGCATAAATTCTTTTACCTTCAGTAAGAATTTACTACATTTAACCCCAGAATATGTAACAATATTCCATACTGTAGGGTATATAAGAAGCCCTTTCAGTGACTGTGGAAATGTAGCCACCTCTGGGATTCAATATAACAACTGTCCAACAGCTTTGCATAGTATTTCTATTCTATTACAGAAATTGAAGAGATTGTTACAATTTGCTAGAAACCTCAGAATAAACTCTAGGTGTAAAAATTATAATAATTATGCTTTGTTGCCTGAATTTCTGTTTACAGAATATATAGAATATCCACTATCCAAAAGCATCTATATCTTTGTACTTTAGGTTTTCCTCAAAGGAAAAAAATGGTTGTGAACATTATAAAATACATGTTATGATCATATATACTGTAGAATGAATTGTGATTTACGTAATATTCAAATACTACAAAAGATTTCACTAATTAAAGTTGCTTTAATACATGCAATATGTTCTTCCAAATACAATAATATATTCTTCTGAAATTAGAAAAGGAAGGCTTGTTAAACCATGATATGGGAAAACTGGTCCAAAATCTTCTACTGCAAATACTACCAAAGGAAAGACAACATAGTTTTTGTCCAGCAGACATTCCTTTCCCTGGATTCAAAATGTTATCTCCTTTCTCAATTATTGCATCCTGGGATTCGGGTTTAGATTAGGGGTTTTTAATTTATCTTAGATAGCCAAATTCTGTAATCCTGCACACCCCCTGTGTTTTCCCCTCCCCGAGGTGGTTCGTTCCTTGCTGCGTGCTGTTGGAGCTTACCCCAGTCACTCCTGCAGACACTCCCCATCCTGTCCAGAGTTCCCCGCCAATCACCCTGATCCCGCAATCCCATTAGCCCAGGGACCCAGGAACTGCCTCAGCGCCACCTCGGTTGGTTGCTGTGGTCGACGTCACCGCCACGGCAGCCACCTCTATCGGACGGGAGGCTGTGGGTCCTCTTGTCCTGCCCCCCATAAAATCCTACACCACCAGAACCCCGGTGCCATCTTCTCCCATGAGAGTGCTGGGAGCGGTTGCATCTTTCCACCGAACTGCGCCGCGTGACCAGTAAACTGTTCCTGCCAAGCACGGAGTAAATGGACAAATTCCTTACTTCTTTACCGGATCCCTAGTGCACGGTTACAGCGGCTGGCCAGCCCACACACCCAGGAAATGGAAGCCGTGTCTGGGAACCCGTGGCAAAAACCTCGGCAGCACGTGGAAGCTACGCCACAGCCAGGCTCCCAAGAGCTGTGTGCGGCTGGGGAAAAACAAAGCAACACCGCACTCAATAACAGTTATTTTTGTTAGCTCCCTTCTAAGTTGCAAATGGAAAATAAAAAGGAAAGAAATTAGATTCAGGTGTGAATACTATCAGTGCAATCCTTAATGAAGCTGTAATAGCAGTGCCCAAAATAATTTATGCTAAATTTTTTCAGTGTAGATAGTTTCTTTTGCACATACTCAGAGTGACAGAGAATTTGTTATTGGTATGAAAAGAAATGTGCTAAAGATTTGCATTTAAACTCTAAGATGAATGAGTTCAGAAATTCCTTCAAAACAAACCTCTTTTTTTCATGCCTGGCATATGAGTGCAAGTTCAATTTTTTTCAAAATAAGAATTTGTTTTGGAAACCCTGAGACATTAGCTAGCCAAATCTCTCAATAGTATTTTAATATAACTATTATTCAGAAGAACCTGTAGAAGGTTGTTACTAATGGTTTCTACTGCATCTTGAGAAAGATACAGCTAATTTGTAAAGCATGTCTGGTACAGAATCAGCCACAGTGTCCACCTAGGCCATGTGCAACTTGTTAATGCACTGTGACTTTGGGAAAAGACAACTGAAAACTGAAGAAAAGCACTCCAGCCACAGTCAGTATATTACAGTGCCTGCATTAAACATTGTGTTTTATGTGCATGCTTCTATTACAGAAGCTGAACTCCAGTAAACTCATATTTTACGAAAATCTTCCACTGAAAGGTGGAAGCAGATTTTCCTAACCAAATGTTGTGCTGGCAACTGAAATGTCTGAAGGATAGGGTCATGCTGCAGAACAAAGGTTCTCTAGAGTGGGAAGCAGCTCATGATTAATCTACTGATAAGCTTGTGAGTTGCTTCTCTGGTATGCATTTCTGTACATTTTATTAACTATTTTGGAAAACCTAGTCTGAAGGTCTTTTCTTACTTCTTTCCAATCCACAAGCCAGACTCAAAAGAATGCAGAGTGAGTTTGATATTCATTAGTAAATTCTGGTTTGATTAAAGAAGTTATAAAGGCCACAGAGGTTTAAATCTCTTCCTTTTTGAGTTTAACTGAGTCACAGTTATGCACCAAAATTGTGTTTTTTTCTTTGACACTTTTGGAATGATGGATGACTCACATTGATATTAAACTCATTAAGTATGTATTTTGTGAGAAAAACAACTACAAAACAGGTTTCATTTTAATTCCCCCATTCTTCAAGGTGCTTATTAAAATAGGGTATAATCTGTGTCTCTGAGAAAATGGCAATAAAATGTCCTAACTGAAAGCTGTATTCTTTATCTTTAATAAACAATATTTCTCTGTTAGTAGACAAGGCTATTTACTTATTATGTAGGAAAAGGTCACTTATATTTCTTTTGTTTCTATATTTTTGACACCAATGTGGGTTTTTTCATTGTTTGGACTATTTACTTTGCACTTCTCTAATACAAACTCCTTTGTCATTTACTGGACCCTTTTCCCTGTAGTCTGAAGTTCTTTTCCTTTTTAATTAGATTGACCTTTTGGTTCACTTGGTTGCCCTCAAAATGACTGAGAATGACTAGTCTTTTGGAAGACAAGTTGAAATCAGCACAGAGAGACTGAAAACAGTCATGTGAAATAAAAATATTTTATGCAGCTATCCAGCTCTATAACTGCATAATCGTTATGTTCATAGCCTCTAACACAAAGAAATACTGGCCTCTGCAAATTTTTGACATTTTAATGATGACAGGTTCTTTCTCATCTCCTTGAATGCTTTTATACTGCACTTTGTGACTAATGTTTTCAGAGTATATTTTTACTGTCCTATAATGATTTGCCTTTTTATCCTTCCAAGTTACAAAGGGTAAACTTTAATTACAAAGTATAAGTTCATTTGCTACTGTTTATTGCATAAAGTCTATTTCTCTTCTTTCTACCATTATAGAAAGAAATTACTGTTTAACTTACATTTTCTAGGTTAAAGACTGAAATAAATAATATATTTTTTTTTTATTCTGGGTGATTAGACATCATTCAAGTAGTTTAGAAAGAAATATAAAGAGATACCTTTACAGGCTTATATAATTGCCCTAAAAGCTTAAAAGGTGAAGCACAAACTCTTTCATTTTCCACTAGGAAGATGATAATCAGTAAAATTCACATTTTCATTTACAGCAGTTACAGCAATGTACCTGAAGCTAGGGAGCAAAGAATATCTTCTTTCTTGGTCTTTTGGGTGGTGAGAAGGAATTTATGTCTCATCTCTCTACTCAGTTGAAGGTTCTCTAATTTATAAATTAATATTAGGTCAGGAAAGGTTCATTCCCAGGCAGGTAAAGCTACACACCGTTCCCAATAATAATTGAAAGGCATCTGAAAAATTAAGTATGAGTTACTCAACCAATATTAACTTAATATGAAAGGGCTTTAGACTTTTCAAAAAATCTGTGAAGAAAACCTGTCTGTTTTGGTACTTCTGCATAGAACGAGAAACATTTCTCTTTCTGCATCTGAGTTGCATTCCATTATTTTGGGGGGCCTGGTTGATTTTCAAGAAAAGTGACTAGAGTGGCTGATCTAGCTAATCACTGAATACTGTCATACTTCCACAGCATGGCCCCTTGTGTTAACAGCCCGTGTCTCCTGTCTGTATATGTGCTGCAAATCAGGCCAGCTCTGAGCCTCGGAACAAGGTGTCCAGCTACCAGTGTTGGAATGCCACGAGCAGTTGCTGGAGGTTCCACTTTTTCCTCTTGGTGCTGACTTTTAGAACCAGTAGTTCAGTGAGAACTACTAAATATTGCTATTTTTGGAATAGCAGAATCACCATCTGTACTTCTTGTTGTTCCTTTGTATCTGCTTCTGTAAAGCCACACCTTGCTCTTATATACATTGATCAGCGTCTATCCAATGAATATTTCTTAGATCCACTTAGAAGCACTTCAGTTAATATCCCACTCCTATTATAACCTTTCAGAATGTCTACTTCATCTATTTTAAAGGGTGATAAGCTCTGTTATTTTCAGGACTACACCAAGATATTTTGGTTCTTGTATATAATAATCTAGAAGTACTACCATCAAGCATGATAATTGCTGTCTTATGAGGAAGCAGGAACATTTCCCCTACTTTGTTTCCCAATCTTTTTGCTCTAATCCTGAATATTTTTCTGTGTAAAACAAGGTAACAGAATCTTAGCTATTTGATACAAAGAATTTGTCAAAAAATAAATTTTTACATCTCTTTGAGCAGACAGATAATATACTCTTAGAGTTGGGTTTTTATCCCAGCTGTTTCTTACCAGTTCCTTAGCTGCAGCTGAAGAAACAACTGTGCTATCATTAGGGCATTTCTTCAGGCAGTGTAGGATTTATACTTTTTATGGAATTTTGTGCAATGAGGAGTTCATTGCTGAATAATTTTTAGAGTGTGTGTTCCTTTTGTTAGTCTAGTGAAATTCAGAGTGTTGTGGGAGATATTAATCTAAATATTTTTTGTAAATGAATACAGTGAAATTCTATTCTTTTCAGAGGAAAAGGAAAAGCCCTTCGTCTTCTCAATGATTAGATAAGTGTAGCTTAAATAGACAAAAGGGAGTGGCTTATCATGTTGTCCTAGACTTTCAGGGATAGCAAGTCAAAAAGATAAACAAAATTAATAACTCTGCACAAATTGTGTTCTGAAGAGGTTTTGTGTAATTTTAAAGAATAAATGTTTACTGTTCTAAAGTGCCACAAAGTTTAAGGGAGATAATCTATCAAATCTTAAGGCATTAATTAAGTAAAATATTAATAAAACTTTTCACATAACTGAAAGTAATCACTGCTTCATTCCTTAAGGAACCAGACAAGTTATTAATTATCAGCCAAGTTTAATATTTACTCAAAATCTCTGACACTTTTCATAGCAAAATAAAAATAACATTTTCATCCATAACTTGTGCCATAACAATTTTTAAGAAAAACAACTCTATTTTTGAATGCTGTTATAAACTAAGAAGATTGTCTTATGCGTTAAAATTATTTTCTATACATGTGCATTTTCACATTACAGGAGGAACTGGACCTACTTTTCTAATAACTCCTGAAAACCATACTAAGACATACCTTAAACACATTAAGAAAAATCGTATTTCCTCAACCTCCACAGTGTGCAGTTTACACAAGGTTAGTAGAATTCAAGTGTAGGTATGGTTTCTCATTAATTTAAAATTTATAATTTCTATTACCTGTAGAACTGACTGTTTTCTGCTTCATCTATATAGTGACTTAGTTGAAAATAAGTGTTTCTTAATGTATATTTTGAAATGGTTTGTTTCATTTCCTTAGTAATTTGATTAAGGAATTTTTAGAACACAAATGAATTCTTTTAAAGCCTTTCAGTGTATTGTGATATGATTATGTATTTTATATTAGTTAACCCTCATAGATACAGAAAAAAGTGAATTTAATTGACAGAACTTTATATAAAGCTATGGCTCCACAATTTCCCAACACTTTGCTTAAAAATGTGATAAGTGATTTATGTTTTGATTGATGCACATGTAAATACTACAACCCCACTCCTCTGTGACTAAGTCCCTAGTGGCAGAATGAGACTCACTGAATAAACTTTAATGGAGGAAATCTGAGAGAAGATGGACAAGTATCACTGTGAAACTCAGGGAAGAATGCAGGATGTTTGATCACAGCTGTTGCAAAAAAATGACTTTATTTCCCCACAAAGGGGATTGGAATGTTGCATCCTGGGCTTTGAGTTCAGATTGGGGGTTCTGGTCTTTGTTAGCTTACCAGTTCTATGTATCCTCATGCATCCCCCATGTTTTCCCCTCCACGGAATTTAGCCCCAGGCTGCCTGCAATTGAGTTTTCTCCCCTGCCACTCCTGTGACAACTCCCCCGTCTGGTCCCGGGAGTTCCGTGCTTGTCACCTCATTTCCGCGATCCCACTGGCCCCAAAGCCCATGTCCGCCCCCGTTGTGTTCCCATTGGTAGCTGTGGCCATGTCACCACCATGGCGTCTGCATTCATTGGGCGGAGGGCTCCCGTCCTCCCCTATCCCTTCCCCTAAATCCTTCCCCTATATCCTTCTGCAGCTCCCCAGCCTCGGGGCCAGATCTGTCCACGTGAGGTTGGGAGCGAGCTGCGGCTTCTCCATCACAGCTCCCATGACTAATAAAGCATCCAGCCTCCACGCGGATGGATTTGGACAAATTCCTGCCTCTTTGTTTCTTCCCTTGCGCCGACGGCAACGTGTGGCCAGCCCACCCCCCTGAATCATGGCAGCAGAAGCGCCCGGAAGTAGCAGCCAGCACCGACCCTGACAAGAAGCTGAGGCACCCAAGCCAGGCGCTCGGGAGCTGACCAGGGCCGGGAAAAGTAACGCACAGCCACTCTGGAACATGACCTTAATTTCAACATCTATGAACAGCTAAGTAGATAATGTGGAGGTATAAATGTTTCTCTCTGAGTTCATTAAAAGCCTGTGAAGACACCAACGGGCTTGAACTGGCTTCCACCCTTCCCAGCCAGTGAGGGGACTGTCAAAGTTTATACCAACATTGCCAGCCATTATGAAATCCATCTTTTACATAAGTGTACATGCTCAACATCATGTCTGAGTACTTTTAGTTCTCATACCCCCAAAATCTTACCTTTATAATGAGAGATTTCTTGGCAGCAACGTTCTCACACAACTGACAGAGGATTTGCAGGAGGCAATTCCAACTGGACTTATTAAGACCGCTATTTGACCTTTAATTTAGTTAATTCCCTTAGATTTTGTTTTGTAGTTTTCTAGGATTTGTTTCCACTGAAAAGTTTTAATTTTTTCAAACCTAAGTATACTAGTTACAAACTTTGCCACACATATATAAAGACAGGTGATTAAAAGCAGAAGACAACATTTAGGATACATTTAAAATCAATGCTGTTAAGTGTGTACCAATACAGTACTTTACAATCACAATTGAATTATTTAATAATAATATTAGAATGGGTATGACTTAATCCTAAAAATAGTAAAGAAAGTTGAATGGTTCAGCAGCATGGATGTTATCAGAAGAGCCTTATTGTTACTATTTTCAGGAGTTAGTGTGCATGGAGTTCTTTGTTGTTTGTCACCTTAAACATAGAGGTATTGTTCTCATCTTTATGATTAGCATACAGCTGATATTCTGGAAGCTTCTAAAATTCCAGAGCACCTGTAAAAACACACGTTTCCATTCAATAAAGATGGAAATGTAATTGCCAAAGAGAAATAATATCTTTGGCTTAACTTTTTAAAGTCTCTTTAATTCTGGAAGTTTCTATATTTAAAAAATGCCTGGTATTGAATATTCACAGAATTATGGTACATAAATATATTGCAAGATGAGCAAGAAGTGCTTAAACTATTGGGTCTTGTGCAGCATTTACCAGTAAAATCACTATAATTCTACAATCTCATCAATTCCAGGATACAGAAATGTAATGAAAACATTGGGTTTTTTGGTTTTTGGGTACAGTTTTGAATTTTCCTTCATTTCATTATAATGGCATTTAAAAATATACTGTATACATTTATGGAAAACATAACGTGTTTCTCAGAAATGTTATTTTATTTGGCATCAAATGGATAATGAAAGAGTTGTTGATCTGGCTGTTCATGTGAACTATCACACACACACTGCAATTCTTTCATCCCAGAGATAAAAATCTTGCCATTGTGGTATAATTTTAGATTATTATGACCCATAGCATTAAAGTGCCAAAAAGAATTCTGTGAATTCCCATTGTTGGTATGTCCAACCATCTTTGGGAATGATTCATAGCAAATTTATATTTTGTGAAATTTGTCTTTATTGCTTCATAAATGTCATTAAAATCAAGGACTCACACAGGTTTATGAGTATACTCAAAAATGGGTATACTCAAAAACTGGATATACTCAAAATATAAAATGAAAAGCTATGACAAAAACATGTCTCTACATATTATCAATCCAAGACAGCATGCAACAATAATCATGGCATTTTACTTCCAATAATTTACCTCTTAGAATCCTTTTGTTTTAAACGAATACAGAATAAATGAATACAGAACAAAAGTTTTCCCAGACTAATTTTTCTTTTCCTTTGTGAAGGGATAGAAGGAAAAGTGCTTGGTTTGTGCAACTCTATCAAAGAATCTCTTTTACTACTGTCTTTGTAGTTGGTTAAGCAAATACTGATAGGATTCAAGACAATGATTAAATTTAAGTACCTTAAAATTTTATTCTGCATTTTAGATTTTTTTAAAACAAATGCTTTTTAGAATGCATTTTTATAAAACAATACTGGCTGAACTTGGAAAATAATTTGTCATTGGTGTAACCATACCCATTTATTGCTGCTAATGTGTTGGCTTTTTACTAATACTTTAGGGTATTAAGAATAACATACTGCAACATCACTTTGTTACAGAGATGACGAAGAACTCGATTTACAATTATGCCCATGTAGAATTACTCTCAAAATGGTGGTATAGCAGGGAGGGATCAAAGAAACTGTTGTAGTGACTTATCAGGACTTTCAAACAGGGTTATGCACAGAAAAGGGCAGGGAGTTGTAGAATTAACTAAATTAGTAGTATTTTTAAGTGTTTTATACAGACAAAATCTGTACAAAGTTTAGGAGAGTGAAAAATGAGGCTAATCACTTTATAGTGCAATCACTTCCAGGTTATCCCCTTATAAACTATAAACTTGATCTGTTCTTATTACTGTTAAAACAAGGTTTAACAGGAAAGGCATAGATTGGTTAATATATCTGTGAAAACATCTTAGTTTTTGTTATTCTGGATACAGTTTTGCAAGACTGATGCCATATTATTCAGAAAATTAACTGGAAAACCATATTTTCATTTATAATACCTTCATAGGTTGCATTTTGGTGAGATTTTAGCAAGATCTTGTTATAATACTTTACTTCTCTAATATTAGAAAATAGAACAGAAGATCATTTGGAGCAAATCTTATTTTTTTAAATCTTATTCAATTAAGCCTCATTGCTATTTGGAAGTTTATACTCAAATTTTCTAATATGTTCCTGCTTCTTCAAAACAGTGATGCATGAAAAAGGGTTGGGTCATAAAAAGAGCTAAGGAAATGTCTCCATTGAAGTATCAACCCCGCCATGCCTGAAACCTAAGGGCCAGCATCTCACTCAGCATTAAGCACTCAACTAAACCCAAAGATAGTTCTCAAAAGATAGGAACAAGGAGCAATTTATGACATTAAAGCATTGAATTATCTCCTTTGATTTGATGTCTTTTTCAGTTGACTGTATGTAGAATTGGCATAACTTTTCTTCTTATATTTTGTCTGGAATTATGTGGGAAGGATTCATATGAAGCATTAAAGATGGCAGTAGTGGAGGGGAATGGTCTAGTGCATTTCTGCTCTGCCCTGTCACAGAACTCTGTGTCTGACTGGATTGCTCTGTCTACAAGAGGTAACAGCTCATTTCAGGGACCAATCATTACTTTTGTAAATGAGGAAATGTCCATAGCAATTCAGCTTCTGAATCAAGAAATTTAAACTATTCTCTGTGCCAGGAAATTAAACATTTTCTTGCATTTGTTATCTTCCTTGGGAAAAAAAAAAAAGGCTGATTTGTAGAGATGTTTGATATTTCATTGGAAGTATACAGCTTTACAAAGCATTCTTACAAAACTCACAGGAACAGGAACTGTGCAGATGAAACTCTGATGAAGTGCTATTGCATTTCATTGATTTATCATGAAAAGGCCAGGAGTATATGATGGGACAAACTGTAGGCTCTAATAAGCTTCCTGGAAGCTTGATAAGGATATGTTCAAAAGGGAGAGAGAATACTATTTAGATAAGGCTATATTCTATGAGACTAGAATGTGATTATTTGTCTGATATTCAGAGGCATTGTAAAAATTATGCAGAACTGGCATTTGGCAGGATGACCAGATTAAGTAAAAATGGGAGCTTTATAAGGCAATCTTTCTGTCTACAGATTTTTATTTTCAATTTCAATTTAAATTCAGTGCATAAGAAATACGCAATACAGAATACAGACAAAAATTTTCACTTCAGATTTCAGCCTATTCTGCTACAGGAAAAGAAAATTGGAGAAGGACAGAATTAAATCAACAGTGCCCTAAAGAGTGGCGTTCTGCTGTCTCTCCTGGCTCCGGAGCAGCTGCCGTGCCTGGCGGGGCACCTCGGCTCCTCTAATCCCGGTCCCGCTGCTGTTCCCGGGCACTGCGCACTCCAGGAAGGTGGGTCGGACGTTTCTACCGCTGCGTGCGAGGGACCTCGATAAAGGGGGTGAAGGAAGGACCAAATTCCCTGCAGCAGGAGCTGAGAGCATTTTATTGGTGTGTTCCCAGCTTCTGTGTTGGGGAATATGGCTGTGTGGCCCTGGCTGCATGGGGCTTTTATTGGGGGTGGAGCGGGGGGTGTCACAGGGTCTGGGGAAGCCAATAGGGACACAGTGGGGGATAGCACCGGGGCCCGGGGTGGTCCTGGGATGTGGTGTGGCCCAAGGGAGCCAACAGGGGTACGGCAGGGGCTGCACCGGGGGCCCAGGATGGCCCTGCGGCCACGGGGGGTGTGATGTGGCCCGGGGGGTGCCACTGGGCATGTGCCTGGGGCTGGCACTGGGGCCGGGGTGACCCTGGCTACAGAGGAGGGGTAACAGCAGGAAAGGACCCACAGGAAGGGACGGGGGGATGGGTGCCAGGCCCGCATGGTAAGGCAACCCGGGAACCAGCTAATGCAGGGGGGAAAACCCGGGGGATACATGGGTGTACACAGAATCTGCTAACACACATCAGAACCCCGATCTAAACCCAAAGTCTGGGATGCAACACTAAAGACCAGTAAAAAATATTAATAATGATATAAATAATATTCTCCATGTATTTGATCTATTTCATGCCAATTATTCATCAGTATTGAATTCAGTTTCAGATATGCAAGATTCTGTGATCGAATTTCTCAGTGATTCATAATAAATTAAGATAAACTGCTCTCAGGGAACCCCTAAAGGGATGAGACTTCATACTTGCCAAACTTACCTCAGTTATATAATATGTATGGCTTTTTTTGTGTTTGATGTTGTTCTGAACATTGTGCATGGGATGAAATGGAAATGCAGGTCTTGGCACAGTATTTTGTAAGTGGAGAATTTTGAAGTAAATGCCTCTGTGTGGTTGTTCATCACACTTCACAGAAAAGGCAACAGCTGCACTGCATCATCACTGCAGTTCCAGATGTTCAATGATGACAGAGTTTTCTTTTCTCATTACATATCGATGATGTAATGTTTCATAATATGTCTTACAGACAGGAAAAGAGAACACATTAACTTGATGAATCTTTCAGACAGATAACAACTGCAAGTTTTGAAAGG